>NC_086446.1:668943329-669543329 GCF_028390025.1 Pseudophryne corroboree
TGTTTTGGATTCGGACGCGTTTTGGAAAAACCTCCCTGAAAATTTTTTGTCGGATTCGGATGTGTTTTGGATTCGGGTGATTTTTTTTTACAAAATCCCTCAAAAACAGCTTAAATCATAGAATTTGGGGGTCATTTTGATCCCATAGTATTATTAACATCAATAACCATAATTTCCACTCATTTCCAATCTTTTCTAAAGACCTCACACCTCACAATATTATTTTTATTCCTAAAATTTGCACCGAGGTTGCTGGATGACTAAGCTAAGCGACCCAAGTGGCCAACACAAACACCTGGCCCATCTAGGAGTGGCACTGCAGTGTCAGACAGGATGGCAGATTAAAACAATTGTCCCCAAACAGCACATGATGCAAAGAAAAAAAGTGGTGCAATGAGGTAGCTGTGTGACTAAGCTAAGCGACCGAAGTGGCTGACACAAACACCTGGCCCATCTAGGAGTGGCACTGCAGTGTCAGACAGGATGGCACTTCAAAAAACAGTCCCCAAACAGCACATGTTGCAAAGAAAGAAAGAGGTGCAATGAGGTAGCTATGTGACTAAGCTAAGCGACCCAAGTGGCTGACACAAACACCTGGCCCATCTAGGAGTGGCACTGCAGTGTCAGACAGGATGGCACTTCAAAAAACAGTCCCCAAACAGCACATGATGCAAAGAAAAATGAAATAAAAAAGAGGTGCAAGATGGAATTGTCCTTGGGCCCTCCCACCCACCCTTTTGTTGTATAAACTGGACATGCACACTTTAACAAACCCATCATTTTAGCCACAGGGTCTGCCACACGACTGTGACTGAAATGACTGGTTGGTTTGGGCCCCCACCAAAAAAGAAGCAATCAATCTCTCCTTGCACAAACTGGCTCTACAGAGGCAAGATGTCCACCTCCTCCTCATCCTCCGATTCCTCACCCCTTTCACTGTGTACATCCCCCTCCTCACAGATTATTAATTTGTCCCCACTGAAATCCACCATCTCAGGTCCATGTGTACTTTCTGGAGGCAATTGCTGGTGAATGTCTCCACGGATGAATTGATTATAATTAATTTTGATGAACATCATCTTCTCCACATTTTCTGGAAGTAACCTCGTACGCCGATTGCTGACAAAGTGAGCGGCTGCACTAAACACTCTTTCGGAGTACACACTGGAGGGGGGTCAACTTAGGTAAAATAAAGCCAGTTTGTGCAAGGGCCTCCAAATTGCCTCTTTTTCCTGCCAGTATATGTACGGACTGTCTGACGTGCCTACTAGGATGCAGTCACTCATATAATCCTCCACCATTCTTTCAATGGTGACAGAATCATATGCAGTGACAGTAGACGACATGTCAGTAATCGTTGGGAGGTCCTTCAGTCCGGACCAGCACTCGCTCTAGACTGCCCTGCATCACCGCCAGCGGGTGGGCTCGGAATTCTTAGCCTTTTGCTCGCAGCCCCAGTTTCGGGAGAATGTGAAGGAGGAGCTGTTGACGGGTCACGTTCCGCTTGACTTGACAATTTTCTCACCAGCAGGTCTTTGTACCGCTGCAGACTTGTGTCTGCCGGAAAGAGAGATACAACGTAGGTTTTAAATCTAGGATCAAGCACGGTGGCCAAAATGTAGTGCTCTGATTTCAACAGATTGACCACCCGTGAATCCTGGTTAAGCGAATTAAGGGCTCCATCCAAAAGTCCCACATGCCTAGCGGAATCGCTCTGTTTTAGCTCCTTCTTCAATCTCTCCAGCTGCTTCTGCAAAAGCCTGATGAGGGGAATGACCTGACTCAGGCTGGCAGTGTCTGAACTGACTTCACGTGTGGCAAGTTCAAAGGGTTGCAGAACCTTGCACAACGTTGAAATCATTCTCCACTGCGCTTGAGTCAGGTGCATTCCCCCTCCTTTGCCTATATCATAGGTAGCTGTATAGGCTTTTATGGCCTTTGCTGCTCCTCCATCCTCTGAAGCATATAGAGGGTTGAATTCCACCTCGTTACCACCTCTTGCTTCAGATGATGGAATGTCAGGTTCTGGAGTGTTTGCTGGTGCTCCAGTCTTCGGCACGCGGTGGCTGAATGCCGAAAGTGGCCCGCAATTTTTCCGGCCACCGACAGCATCTCTTGCACGTCCCTGTCGTTTTTTAAATAAATCTGCACCACCAAATTCAATGTATGTGCAAAACATGGGACGTGCTGGAATTTGCCCACATGTAATGCACGCACAATATTGGTGGCTTTGTCCGATGTCAGAAATCCCCAGGAGAGTCCAATTGGGGTAAGCCATTCTGCGATGATGTTCCTCAGTTTCTGTAAGAGGTTGTCAGCTGTGTGCCTCTTATGGAAAGCGGTGATACATAGCGTAGCCTGCCTAGGAACGAGTTGACGTTTGCGATATGCTGCTACTGGTGCCGCCGCTGCTGTTCTTGCTGCGGGAGGCAATACATCTACCAGGTGGGCTGTCACAGTCATATAGTCCTTAGTCTGCCCTGCTCCACTTGTCCACATGTCTGTGGTTAAGTGGACATTGGGTACAACTGCATTTTTTAGGACACTGGTGACTCTTTTTTCTGAGGTCTGTGTACATTCTCGGTATCTCCTGCCTAGAGAAATGGAACCTAGATGGTATTTGGTACCGGGGACACAGTACCTCAAGCAATTCTCTAGTTTCCTGTGAATTAACGGTGGATACCAGAAACACGTTTAACACCACCCAGGCTGCCAAGGCCTGAGTTATCCGCTTTGCAGCAGGATGACTGCTGTGATATTTCATCTTCCTCGCAAAGGACTGCTGGACAGTCAATTGCTAACTGGAAGAAGTACAAGTGGTCTTCCGACTTCCCCTCTGGGATGACGATCGACTCCCAGCAGCAACAACAGCAGCGCCAGCAGCAGTAGGCATTACACTCATGGACGCATCGGAGGAATCCCAGGCGTTAGAGGACTCGTCAGACTTGACAGTGACATGGCCTGCAGGACTATTGTATTTCCTGTCTAAGGAGGAAATTGACACTGAGGGAGTTGGTGGTGTGGTTTGCAGGAGCTTGGTTACAAGAGGAAGGGATTTAGTTGTCAGTGGACTGCTTCCGCTGTCACCCAAAGTTTTTTAACTTGTCAATGACTTCTGATGAATGCGCTCCAGGTGACGTAAGGGAGGATGTTCCTAGGTGGTTAACATCCTTACCCCTACTTATTACAGAGACACACGGCTTGACACCTGTTGTCCGCATTTCTGTTGAAATAATTCCACAATGAAGAGGTGATTTTTTTTGTAATTTAACCAGGCATGTTAATGGCCATATTCGTCCCATGGACAACAGGTGTCTACCCGGGTGCCTGACTTAAACAAACCACCTCACCATCAGAATCCTCCTTGTCAATTTCCTCCTCAGCGCCAGCAACACCCATATCCTCATCCTGGGGTGTTTCAACAGTGACATCTTCAATTTGACTATCAGGAACTGGACAGCGGGTGATCCTTCCAGCACTTGCAGGGGGCGTGCAAATGGTGGAAGGCGCCACCTCTTCCCATCCAGTGTTGGGAAGGTCACGCATCGCAACCGACACAATTGGACTCTCCTTGGGGATTTGTGATTTAGAAGAACGCACAGTTCTTTGCTGTGCTTTTGCCAGCTTAAGTCTTTTCATTTTTCTAGCGAGAGGATGAGTGCTTCCATCCTCATGTGAATCTGAACCATCAGCCATTAACATAGGCCAGTGCCTAAGCCGTTCCTTGCCACACCGTGTCGTAAATGGCATATTGGCAAGTTAATTTTGATTTTTGGGTCATTTTACTGAACTTTTGTTTTTTTGATTTTACATGCTCTCTACTATGACATTGGGCATCGGCCTTGGCAGATGACGTTGATGGCATTTCATCGTCTCGGCCATGACTAGTGGCAGCAGCTTCAGCATGAGGTGGAAGTGGATCTTGATCTTTCCCTATTTTACCCTTTACATTTTTGTTCTCCATTTTTTAATGTGTGGAATTATATGCCAGTAATATATCAATAGCAATGGCCTACTGTACCGTACTGCTATATATTATATACTGGTGGTCAGCAAAATTATGCACTGTCCTCTTACTATATATACTGCGCAAAACTAAAATGCACCACAGGTATGGATGGATAGTATACTTGACGACACAAAGGTAGGTAGAGCAGTGGCCTACTGTACCGTACTGCTATATATTATATACTGGTGGTCAGCAAAATTATGCACTGTCCTCCTACTATATATACTGCGCACAACAACTAAAATGCACCACAGGTATGGATGGATACTAGTACACTTGACGACACAGAGGAAGGTAGAGCAGTGGCCTACTGTACCGTAATGCTATATATTATATACTGGTGGTCAGCAAAATTATGCACTGTCCTACTACTATATATACTGCACAAAACTTAAATGCACCACAGGTATGGATGGATAGTATACTTGACGACACAAAGGTAGGTAGAGCAGTGGACTACTGTACCGTACTGTATATATTATATACTGGTGGTCAGCAAAATTATGCACTGTCCTCCTACTATATATACTGCGCACAACAACTAAAATGCACCACAGGTATGGATGGATACTAGTACACTTGACGACACAGAGGAAGGTAGAGCAGTGGCCTACTGTACCGTAATGCTATATATTATATACTGGTGGTCAGCAAAATTATGCACTGTCCTCCTACTATATATACTGCGCACAACAACTAAAATGCACCACAGGTATGGATGGATACTAGTACACTTGACGACACAGAGGAAGGTAGAGCAGTGGCCTACTGTACCGTAATGCTATATATTATATACTGGTGGTCAGCAAAATTATGCACTGTCCTACTACTATATATACTGCACAAAACTTAAATGCACCACAGGTATGGATGGACAGTATTCTTGACGACACAGAGGTAGGTAGAGCAGTGGACTACTGTACCGTACTGCTATATATTATATACTGGTGGTCAGCAAAATTATGCACTGTCCTCCTACTATATATACTGCGCACAACAACTAAAATGCACCACAGGTATGGATGGATACTAGTACACTTGACGACACAGAGGAAGGTAGAGCAGTGGCCTACTGTACCGTAATGCTATATATTATATACTGGTGGTCAGCAAAATTATGCACTGTCCTACTACTATATATACTGCACAAAACTTAAATGCACCGCAGGTATGGATGGATAGTATACTTGACGACACAAAGGTAGGTAGAGCAGTGGACTACTGTACCGTACTGCTATATATTATATACTGGTGGTCAGCAAAATTATGCACTGTCCTCCTACTATATATACTGCGCACAACAACTAAAATGCACCACAGGTATGGATGGATACTAGTACACATGACGACACAGAGGAAGGTAGAGCAGTGGCCTACTGTACCGTAATGCTATATATTATATACTGGTGGTCAGCAAAATTATGCACTGTCCTACTACTATATATACTGCACAAAACTTAAATGCACCACAGGTATGGATGGACAGTATTCTTGACGACACAGAGGTAGGTAGAGCAGTGGACTACTGTACCGTACTGCTATATATTATATACTGGTGGTCAGCAAAATTATGCACTGTCCTCCTACTATATATACTGCACAAAACTTAAATGCACCACAGGTATGGATGGATAGTATACTTGATGACACAGAGGTAGGCAGAGCAGTGGCCTACTGTACCGTACTGCTATATATTATATACTGGTGGTCAGCAAAATTATGCACTGTCCTCCTACTATATATACTGCGCACAACAACTAAAATGCACCACAGGTATGGATGGATACTAGTATACTTGATGACACAGAGGTAGGTAGAGCAGTGGCCTACTGTACCGTACTGCTATATATTATATACTGGTGGTCAGCAAAATTATGCACTGTCCTCCTACTATATATACTGCGCAAAACTTAAATGCACCACAGGTATGGATGGACAGTATACTTGATGACACAGAGGTAGGTAGAGCAGTGGACTGCTGTACCGTACTGATATAATACTGGTGGTCACTGGTCATCAAAATTCTGCACTGTCCTCCTACTATATACTACAATGCAGTACAGATATGGAGCATTTTTCAGGCAGAGAACGTAGATATTTTCAGCACACTCAGCACAGATATTTGCAAGCACACTGAGCACAGATATTTGCAGCACACTGAGCACAGATATTTGCAGCACACTGAGCACAGATATTTGCAGCACACTGAGCACAGATATTTGCAGCACACTGAACATAACTGAGAGAACGCTGCACACGTCCTCTCCCTATCATCTCCAATGCACGAGTGAAAATGGCGGCGACGCGTAGCTCCTTATATAGAATATGAATCTCGCGAGAATCCGACAGCGGGATGATGACGTTCGGGCGCGCTCGGGTTAACCGAGCAAGGCGGGAGGATCCGAGTCTGTCTCGGACCCGTGTAAAATGGGTGAAGTTCGGGGGGGTTCGAATTCCGAGGAACCGAACCCTCTCATCACTATTTATTACCAGTTATTGATATAGCACACACATATTCCACAGTGCTTGAAAGAGAATATTTGTCCATTTATATCAGTCCCTGCCCCAGTGGAGCTTACAATCTATATTCCTTACTACATGTACACACACACACAAATTAATACTAGGGTTAATTTTTGTTGGGATCCAATTAACCTACCAGTATATTTTTGGATTGTGGGAGCAAACAGGAGTACCCGGCGAGAACCCACGCAAGTACAGGTAGAATATACAAACTCTGCACAGTTAGTGCCATGGTGGGAATTGAACCCATAACCTCAGTGCTGTGAGGCAGTAATGCTAACCATTACACCACCCGTACTGCCCGTATGCACCAATGTTACCCAATCTCACATGCACCAATGCCACCTAAAAGGAAACATTATAATAATATCAAATTAGATGTTGAACAGTTGTATTTGTATGCTGAAAATAAATTACATTTTTTTATATTAATAAGATGAAATAAAGCATTTCTTGCTATATGTGTATGTGAAAAGAAATATCTAACTTTTTTGCATATTTGTATCCTGGAAACACCCCCACAGTTATTGACCTTTCTGTTTACGGCCTATTTCAGCCATTTGTTATTTTTTGTTACACCACTTTAACAAAAAGGCACTAACAACAACAACAACAACAACAACAACAACAAGACTCAAGGGGGTACATTTACTAAGGTGGGAGATTTTAAGAAATGGTGATTTTGCCCATGGCAACCAATCAGATTCTACTTACCATTTATCTAGCTGCTTCTAGCAGATAATAGATATAATCTGATTGGTTGCTATGGGCAACATCACCAGTTCTAAAAATCTCCCAATTTAGTAAATTTGCAGGTGCTTTACAGACACTAAAAACAATGCACTTAATTTTATTTATTTATCAGTTATTTATATAGTGCACACATATTCCGCAGTGCATTACAGAGAATATTTGGTCATTCACATCAGTCCCTGTCCTAGTGGAGCTTACAGTCTATGGTGGTCATTCCGAGTTGATCGCAGCCAGCAACTTTTTGCTGCTGCTGCGATCAATAGTCCACGCCTATGGGGGAGTGAATTTTAGCTTAGCAGGGCAGCGATAGCTTGTGCAGCCCTGCTAAGCTAAAAAAATTTCAAGCAAAACTTGACTAGCCCTGAACATATTTACCCTGTGCGATGAATCCAACGATGATGGGTCCGGCTTTGACGTCACACCTCCGCCCTCTGTTGTCCTGGACATGCCTGCGTTTTACACACCACTTCCCGAAAACGGCTCCAAACGGTCTAGAACCACCTATCCACGCTTCCTTCCTGTCAATCTTCTTAGCGGTCACCGCTGCGACCGCTTCCGTCGGTAGCTGCCACGTAACCCGGTGACCCCTGTCGCCGGGCAATGTCTCGCACTCTCACTGCGCCCGCCGCGCATGCGCATTCTGCTCCCATTCACACCACAGCGAAAAACCGCTGCGTGCGAACGGGTTGGAATGACCCCTTATATTACCTATCACAAGTACACACACACATTCACACTAGAGTTAAAATACATAAGATTTAAGTACTACAGAAATAGACAAGCCACACAGACATGAAAACAAGATGTAGAGAGCAAAGTAAGCATAATGCAGGGTTGGTGTAGGCTTTTTGGGTAATAACTTCCACGGGTTGTATATAGAGATGTGCGGCGGGCACTTATCTTTTTTTTGTGTTTTGGTTTTCATTCTAATTCCACTTTCGTGTTTTGGTTTTGCCATAAAAACAGCTAAAATCACAGAAATTGTGGATAATTTTGCTCCTGCGGTATTATTAACCTCAATAACATTAATTTCCACTCATTTACAGTCTATTCTGAACACCTCAAACCTCACAATATTGTTTTTAGGCCTAAAAGTTGCACCGAGGGGGCTGTATGACTAAGCTAAGCAACACAAGTGTGCGGCACAAAATCTGGCCCATCTAGGAGTAGCACTGCAGTTGCAGACAGGATGGCACTATTCAAAAACTAGTCCCCAAACAGCACATGATGCAAAGAAGAAAAAGAGGTGTAATTAGGTTGCTAAATGGCCGAACTAAGCGACACAAGTATGCAGCACAAACACCTGGCCCATCTAGGAGTGACACTGCAGTTACAGACAGGATGGCAGATTAAAAAAATAGGCTCCAAACAGCACATGTTGCAAAGAAGAAAAAGAGGTGCAATGAGGTAGCTGGATGGACAAGCTAAGCGACATTATTGTGCGGCACAAACACCTGGCCCATCTAGGAGTGGCACTGCAGTTAAAGACAGGATGGCACTTAAAAAAAACTAGTCCCCAAACAGCACATGATGCAAAGAAGAAAAAGAGGTGCAAGATGGAATTGTCCTTGGGTCCTCCCACCCACCCTTATGTTGTATAAACAGGACATGCACACTTTACCAAACCAATCATTTCAGCTACAGGGTCTGCCACACGACTGTGGCTGAAATGACTGGTTTGTTTGGGCCCCCACCAAAAAAGAAGCAATCAATCTCTCCTTGCACAAACTGGCTCTACAGAGGCAAGATGTCGAACTCATCCTCATCCTCCGATCCTCACCCCTTTCACTGTGTACATCCTCCTCCTCACAGAGCATTAATTCATCCCCACTGGAATGCACCATCACAGGTTCCTGTGTACTTTCTGGAGGCAATTGCTGGTAAAGGTCTTCCCGGAGGAATTCATTTTGATGAACATCATCTTCTCCACATTTAGTGGAAGTAATCTCAGACGCCGATCGCTGACAAGGTTACCTACTGCACTAAACACTCTTTTGGAGTACACACTGGGGGGGGGGGGGGGGGGCAACTTAGGTAAAATAAAGCTAGTTTGTGCAAGGGCCTCCAAATTGCCTCTTTTTCCTGCCAGTTTACATACGGGCTGTCTGACATGCCTACTTGGATGCTGTCACTCATATAATCCACACCATTCTTTCAATGGTGACAGAATCATATGCAGTGACAGTAGACATGTTAGTAATCGTTAGCAGGTCCTTCAGTCCGGACCAGATGTCAGCTTTCACTCCTTACTGCCCTGCATCACCCCCAGTGGGTGGGCTAGGAAATCTTATCATTTTCCTCGCAGCCCCAGTGGCGGGAGAAATTGAAGGACTTGCTGTTGACGGGTCACGTTCCGTTTGAGTTGACAATTTACTAACTAGCAGGTCTTTGCACCTCTGCACACTTGTGTCTGCTGGAAAGAGAGATAAAACGTAAGCTTTAACACTAGGATCGAGCATGGTGGCCAAATTGTAGTGCTCTGATTTCAACAGAATGACCATCCTTGAATCCTGGCAAAGTGAATGAAGGGCTCCATCCACAAGTCCCACATACTTTGTGGAATCACTCCATCTTAGCTCCTCCTTCAATTTATCCAGCAGCTTCTGCAAAAGCCTGAAGAGGGGAATGACCTGACTCAAGCTGGCAGTGTCTGAACTGACTTCACGTGTGGCAAGTTAGAAGGGTTGGAGAACCTTACACAAGATGGAAATCATTCTCCACTGTGCTTGAGTCTGGTGCATTACCCCTCCTTTGCCTATATCGTAGGTGGATGTATAGTCTTGAATGGTCTTTTGCTGCTCCTCCATCCTCTGAAGCATATAGAGTGTTGAATTCCACCTCATTACCACCTCTTCCCTAAGTTGATTTCGAGGCAGGTTCAGGAGTGTTGATGGCGCTCCAGTCTTCGGCACGCAGTGGCAGAATGCCGAAAGTGGCCCACAATTTTTTGGGCCACTGACAGCATCTCCTGCACACCCCTGTCAGTTTTTAAAAAATTCTGCACCACCAAATTAATTGTATGTGCAAAACATGAGACATGCTGGAATTTCCCCAGATGTAATGCACGCACAAAATTGGTGGCATTGTCTGGTATCACAAATCCCCAGGAGAGTCCAATTGGGATAAGCCGTTCTGCGATGATGTTCCTCAGTTTCTGTAAGAGGTTGTCAGCTGTGTGCCTCTTAAGGAAAACGGTGATACATAGCGTAGCCTGCCTAGGAACGAGTTGGCGTTTGCGAGATGCTGCTACTGGTGCCGCTGCTGTTGTTGTTGCTGCGGGAGGCCATACATCTACCCAGTGGGCTGTTAAAGTCATATAGTCCTTAGTCTGCCCTGTTCCACTTGTCCACATGTCCGTGGTTAAGTGGACACTGGATACAACCACATTTTGAAAGACACTTCAGACGTCTGTGTACATTCTTGGTATCACCTGCCTAGAGAAGTGGAACCTAGATGGGATTTGATACCAGGGACACAGTACCTCAAACAATTCTCTAAGTCCCACTAAACTAATGGCGGATACCGGATGCACGTCTAACAGCAACTTAGCTGTCAAGTCCTCAGTTATCCGCTTTGCAAAAGGATGACTGCTGTCATATTTCATCTTCCTCACAAAGGACTGTTGGACAGTCAATTGCTTACTGGAAGTAGTACAAGTGGTCTTCCGACTTCCCCTCTGGGTTGATGATCGACTCCCAACAGCAACAACAGCAGCGGCAGCAACAGCAGGTGTACCACTCAAGGATCCTACGGAGGAATCCCGGTTAGGAGAGGACTCCTCAGTCTTGACAGTGACATGGCCTGCAGGACTACTGACGTTCCTGACTAAGGAGGAAGTTGACGTTGAGGGAGTTGGTGGTGTGCTTTGCAGGAGATTGGGTACAGGAGGAAGAAGGGATTTAGGTGTCAGTGGACTGCTTATGCTCTTACCCAAAGTTTCACAAGTTAACACTAACTTCTGATGAATATGCATCAGGTGACGTATAAGGGAGGATGTTCCTAGGTGGTTAACATTCTTACCCCATCTTATTACAGATTGACAGAGGCAACAGATGGCTTGACACCTGTTGTCCGGATTTGTGGAGAAATAATTCCACACCGAAGAGGTGGCTTTTTTGGTAGTATGCCCAGGCATCACAATGGGCTTCTTCGTCCCAAGGACAACAGGTGTCTCCCCCAGTGCCTGACTTAAACAATCCACATCACCATCAGAATCTTCATTGTCAACTTCCTCCTCAGCGCCAGCAACACACATATCCTTATCCTGGTGTACTTCAACAATGACATCTTTAATTTGAATATCAGGAACTGGACGGTGGGTGCTCCTTCTAGCACTTGCAGGGGGCGTGCAAATGGTGGAAGGAGCCACCACTTCCCATCCAGTGTTGGGAAGGTCAGGCATTGCAACTGCTGACACACTTGGACTCTCCTTGGGGATTTGTGATACCATCTCAGAACGCACAGTTTTTCAGTGTGCTCTTTCCAGCTTCACTCTTTTAATTTTTCTAGCTGGAGGATGAGGGCTTCCATTCTCATGTGAAGCTGAACAACTAGCCATGAACATAGGCCAGGGCCTCAGCCGTTCCTTGCTACTCCGTGTCATAATTGGCATATTGGCAAGTTTAAGTTTTTCCTCAGACTTTTTACTGAACTTTGGCTTTTTGGGTTTTACATGCCCTTTACTATCACATTGGGCATCGGCCTTGGCAGACGTCGTTAATGGCATTTCATCATCTATGTCATGGTTAGTGGCAGCAGCTTCAGCACTGGGAGGAAGTGGTTCTTCTTGATCTTTCCCTACTTTATTCTCAAAATTTTTGTTCTCCATTATTTTTTGGGAGTTATATGAGACAATGGGGGTGATTCCGAGTTGTTCGCTCGCTAGCTGCTTTTAGCAGCATTGCACATGCTAAGCCGCCGCCCTCTGGGAGTGTATCTTAGCTTAGCACAATTGCGAACGAAAGATTCGCAGAATAGCGAAAAGAAATTTCTTAGCAGTTTCTGAGTAGCTCGAGACTTACTCACAAGTAGCGATCAGTTCAGTCAGTTGTTTCATTCCTGGTTTGACGTCACACACACGCCCAGCGTCCGGCCAGCCACTCCCCCGTTTCTCCAGACACTCCTGCGTTTTTCCCTGGCACGCCTGCGTTTTTCCGCACACTCCCAGAAAACGCCCAGTTTCCGCCCAGAAACACCCACTTCCTGTCAATCACACTACGATCACTTCAACGTGGAAAAATCTTTGTTCGGGCGTGAGTAAATCTACTAAGTTTTGTGTTAAAATACTAACCGCATGCGCATGCGCATTTTTGCCTTAATTGCTCCGTTGCGAAAATCGGCAACAAGCAAACAACTCGGAATGACCCGCAATATGTGACACAGGAATGACTGATGAACAGGTTACTACCACTGGTCTGATGCAGCACAATACAACAACATTGTAAGGGACTTGTGGTTGTTGTTATTATTATTATTATACGGCAGCAGTGGACATAAAGCAGCAGTGTATATCATCACTCGAATGACTGATGAGACAGGACACTACCACTGGTCTGACACAGCACAACACAACAACACTGTAAGGGACTTGTGGTTGTTGTTGTTATAATTATTATACGGCAGCAGTGGACATACTGTATAGCAGCAGCGTATATCATCACTGGAATGACTGATGAACAGGACACTACCACTGGTCTGATGCAGCACAGCACAACAACACTGCAAGGGACTTGTGGTTGTTGTTATTATTATTATACGGCTGCAGTGGACATATAGCAGCAGCGTATATCATCACTGCAATGACTGATGAACAGGACACTACCACTGGTCTGATGCAGCACAGCACAACAACACTGCAAGGGACTTGTGGTTGTTGTTGTTATAATTATTATACAGTAGCAGTGAACATATAGCAGCAGCGTATATCATCACTGCAATGACTGATGAACAGGACACTACCACTGGTCTGATGCAGCACAACACAACAACACTGTAAGGGACTTGTGGTTGTTGTTGTTGTTATAATTATTATTATTATTATTATTATTATTATTATTATTATTATTATTATACAGCAGCACTGGACATATAGCAGCAGCGTATACCACTGTGACTGCCTCATCACTGGAATGACTGATGAGAAAGGACACTACCAATGGTCTATTGCAGCACAAACACAGCAGCACTGTAAGGGACTTGTTGTTATTATTATACGGCAGCAGTGGAAATATAGCAGCAGTGTATACCACTGTGACTGCCTCATCACTAGAATGACTGATGAGAGAGTGCACTACCACTGGTCTGATGCAGCACAACACAACACCACTTTATACAGCTACACTGGATATATGGTAACAGAGGACACCAACACTGTGACTGGCTGGACTGATGCAGCACAATACACTGACTACACTGAACTGGACAGCACAACACAGCAGCACTTTATACAGCTACACTGCATATATGGCAGCAGACGACACCAACATTGTGACTGATGCAGCACAATACATTGACTACACTGGACTGGACAGCACAACACAACACCACTTTTTACAGCTACACTGGATATATGGCAGCAGAGGACACCAACACTGTGACTCGCTGGACTGATGCAGCACAATACACTCACTACAATGGACTGGACAGCACAACACAGAACCACTTTATACAGCTACACTGGATATATGGCAGCAGAGGACACCAACACTGTGACTACACTGGAGTGGACTGAGCAGCACAACACAGCACAAGACTCGCCACCCCACTTTCCTGCCCCCACACAGACACTGAACACTGAGGACACATTCTCTCAATACACTCTTCGAGACTGGAGTGAAAATGGCCACGACGTGCGGCTCCTTATATGGAATCCAAATCCCGCGAGAATCCAACAGCGGGATGATGACGTTTTGCCGCGTTCGGGTTTCCGAGTCAGGCTGGAAAACCCGAGCCGGGCTCGAAACCGAATTTGGAAGGCAAAGTCCGGTAGGGTTTGGTTCTCTGATAACCAAATCCGCTCATCTCTAGTTGTATAGTCCACCCTCCCAAGGTACCAAGTGAGGCAGTAATCTTGGGTGCACTGTGTAGAATTGCCCAAGTTGAATAGTTTACCCCTAGAAGAGATGACACAAAATGGGGTGTCGGCAGCATCCTAACGCAGTGTCCTAATAGTCAGGTTCATGTATTTTACATCACATCCATGATCATACCAGATGAGGCATCCATGTTGGGTGCACTACGAAGGTTACACTGTGGAAGGTGAGCCATAGAAGAACCCAAGGCATGTATGGGAAAACTGACACTTGTGTAGTAGTATGATGTGACCTGCATTGAAATATTCACGTGGAGTACATCCTGGCTATGGATGAACCATCTGAGGTGCACTGTATAGGTTGTTGCTGGCAGGGTGTGCAATCAGTGGAGGTACACATTACAGGAATAGCACATGGTGGGGCAGAAGTATGCTGTAAGAAAAAAGAAAAAAATCCACATGGTAAAAACACATATTCAGGTAACCATTGGAAGAATGAATATTAAGATAGAAAATTATTTTGATAAAATTATATCTAAATGTCCTGTGAAAATGTGGGGAGCACATTTATGTTCAATAGAAATGTCCCTGCTGAAAATGGTCCTGGTGCTCTCCCTCCTTAGTTCACTGCTCACAATGAGGGGTAGGCCTGGGGGCAGTCCCAAAGTTCTAAGCAAGAGAGGTAGTAAGCCTGGTCCCAGTGTTCTCATGACAGGTATGATGAGGAGAGGCCACATAATGATCTTGAGGGAAAAATCACTATACCGTCAGTGGCATCCCGTCTGCCGGAATCCCGGCATCGAGTCCCCTCACGGACTCGCTGCGCTTGCCACACTATGAGCTCGGTGGCGAGCTTAACTAGCCACAAGTACTATTCCCACTCGGTTGGTGGATTGGACCCACCAACCAAGTGTGAATATCAGGCGGGTGTCGGGATGCTGGCTGTCGGGATACCAGCGGGTGTTGGTATTCCTTTGTCTGTCTCCTGAACATCAGGATCCCGACTGCCAGTAACCTTACTCCATCCCGAACTTGAGCAGCAGTGTTTGGAATAATGTTTCACTTGAGGTTCTAGATTAGTCCAAAGTCCAACTCCAGTTCAAACTCCACTTATAACTTTGCATACTTGGAATGACATCCTTAGAATGCAACCTTCCCAAATGCAGATGAAGGCCTGATTGCAGACCTGATTGCAGACCTTAAAAATAGTTTCTTAAATACTACAGACTACAGTATATCAGATGGCACAGAGGGAGGTGCATTGTTCAGCAATCTAATTATTGCAGACAAGATCACAATTGTAGATAGCCAAACTTTCATGGAGTGTGTAAAGTGTAGCCAGAGAGATGAAAAACTCAGATATATACTAGAGATGAGCGCCGGAAATTTTTCGGGTTTTGTGTTTTGGTTTTGGGTTCGGTTCCGCGGCCGTGTTTTGGGTTCGACCGCGTTTTGGCAAAACCTCACCGAATTTTTTTTGTCGGATTCGGGTGTGTTTTGGATTCGGGTGTTTTTTTCAAAAAACCCTAAAAAACAGCTTAAATCATAGAATTTGGGGGTAATTTTGATCCCAAAGTATTATTAACCTCAAAAAACATAATTTACACTCATTTTCAGCCTATTCTGAACACATCACACCTCACAATATTATTTTTAGTCCTAAAATTTGCACCGAGGTCGCTGTGTGAGTAAGATAAGCGACCCTAGTGGCCGACACAAACACCGGGCCCATCTAGGAGTGGCACTGCAGTGTCACGCAGGATGGCCCTTCCAAAAAACCCTCCCCAAACAGCACATGACGCAAAGAAAAAAAGAGGCGCAATGAGGTAGCTGACTGTGTGAGTAAGATTAGCGACCCTAGTGGCCGACACAAACACCGGGCACATCTAGGAGTGGCACTGCAGTGTCACGCAGGATGTCCCTTCCAAAAAACCCTCCCCAAACAGCACATGACGCAAAGAAAAAAAGAGGCGCAATGAGGTAGCTGACTGTGTGAGTAAGATTAGCGACCCTAGTGGCCGACACAAACACCGGGCCCATCTAGGAGTGGCACTGCAGTGTCACGCAGGATGTCCCTTCCAAAAAACCCTCCCCAAACAGCACATGACGCAAAGAAAAAAAGAGGCGCAATGAGGTAGCTGACTGTGTGAGTAAGATTAGCGACCCTAGTGGCCGACACAAACACCGGGCCCATCTAGGAGTGGCACTGCAGTGTCACGCAGGATGTCCCTTCCAAAAAACCCTCCCCAATCAGCACATGATGCAAAGAAAAAGAAAAGAAAAAAGAGGTGCAAGATGGAATTATCCTTGGGCCCTCCCACCCACCCTTATGTTGTATAAACAAAACAGGACATGCACACTTTAACCAACCCATCATTTCAGTGACAGGGTCTGCCACACGACTGTGACTGATATGACGGGTTGGTTTGGACCCCCCCCAAAAAAGAAGCAATTAATCTCTCCTTGCACAAACTGGCTCTACAGAGGCAAGATGTCCACCTCATCTTCACCCTCCGATATATCACCGTGTACATCCCCCTCCTCACAGATTATCAATTCGTCCCCACTGGAATCCACCATCTCAGCTCCCTGTGTACTTTGTGGAGGCAATTGCTGCTGGTCAATGTCTCCGCGGAGGAATTGATTATAATTCATTTTAATGAACATCATCTTCTCCACATTTTCTGGATGTAACCTCGTACGCCGATTGCTGACAAGGTGAGCGGCGGCACTAAACACTCTTTCGGAGTACACACTTGTGGGAGGGCAACTTAGGTAGAATAAAGCCAGTTTGTGCAAGGGCCTCCAAATTGCCTCTTTTTCCTGCCAGTATAAGTACGGACTGTGTGACGTGCCTACTTGGATGCGGTCACTCATATAATCCTCCACCATTCTATCAATGTTGAGAGAATCATATGCAGTGACAGTAGACGACATGTCCGTAATCGTTGTCAGGTCCTTCAGTCCGGACCAGATGTCAGCATCAGCAGTCGCTCCAGACTGCCCTGCATCACCGCCAGCGGGTGGGCTCGGAATTCTGAGCCTTTTCCTCGCACCCCCAGTTGCGGGAGAATGTGAAGGAGGAGATGTTGACAGGTCGCGTTCCGCTTGACTTGACAATTTTGTCACCAGCAGGTCTTTCAACCCCAGCAGACCTGTGTCTGCCGGAAAGAGAGATCCAAGGTAGGCTTTAAATCTAGGATCGAGCACGGTGGCCAAAATGTAGTGCTCTGATTTCAACAGATTGACCACCCGTGAATCCTTGTTAAGCGAATTAAGGGCTGCATCCACAAGTCCCACATGCCTAGCGGAATCGCTCCGTGTTAGCTCCTTCTTCAATGCCTCCAGCTTCTTCTGCAAAAGCCTGATGAGGGGAATGACCTGACTCAGGCTGGCAGTGTCTGAACTGACTTCACGTGTGGCAAGTTCAAAGGGCATCAGAACCTTGCACAACGTTGAAATCATTCTCCACTGCACTTGAGACAGGTGCATTCCATCTCCTATATCGTGCTCAATTGTATAGGCTTGAATGGCCTTTTGCTGCTCCTCCAACCTCTGAAGCATATAGAGGGTTGAATTCCACCTCGTTACCACTTCTTGCTTCAGATGATGGCAGGGCAGGTTCAGTAGTTTTTGGTGGTGCTCCAGTCTTCTGTACGTGGTGCCTGTACGCCGAAAGTGTCCCGCAATTTTTCTGGCCACCGACAGCATCTCTTGCACGCCCCTGTCGTTTTTTAAAAAATTCTGCACCACCAAATTCAAGGTATGTGCAAAACATGGGACGTGCTGGAATTTGCCCATATTTAATGCACACACAATATTGCTGGCGTTGTCCGATGCCACAAATCCACAGGAGAGTCCAATTGGGGTAAGCCATTCCGCGATGATCTTCCTCAGTTGCCGTAAGAGGTTTTCAGCTGTGTGCGTATTCTGGAAAGCGGTGATACAAAGCGTAGCCTGCCTAGGAAAGAGTTGGCGTTTGCGAGATGCTGCTACTGGTGCCGCCGCTGCTGTTCTTGCGGCGGGAGTCCATACATCTACCCAGTGGGCTGTCACAGTCATATAGTCCTGACCCTGCCCTGCTCCACTTGTCCACATGTCCGTGGTTAAGTGGACATTGGGTACAACTGCATTTTTTAGGACACTGGTGAGTCTTTTTCTGACGTCCGTGTACATTCTCGGTATCGCCTGCCTAGAGAAGTGGAACCTAGATGGTATTTGGTAACGGGGGCACACTGCCTCAATAAATTGTCTAGTTCCCTGTGAACTAACGGCGGATACCGGACGCACGTCTAACACCAACATAGTTGTCAAGGACTCAGTTATCCGCTTTGCAGTAGGATGACTGCTGTGATATTTCATCTTCCTCGCAAAGGACTGTTGAACAGTCAATTGCTTACTGGAAGTAGTACAAGTGGGCTTACGACTTCCCCTCTGGGATGACCATCGACTCCCAGCGGCAACAACAGCAGCGCCAGCAGCAGTAGGCGTTACACGCAAGGATGCATCGGAGGAATCCCAGGCAGGAAAGGACTCGTCAGACTTGCCAGTGACATGGCCTGCAGGACTATTGGCATTCCTGGGGAAGGAGGAAATTGACACTGAGGGAGTTGGTGGGGTGGTTTGCGTGAGCTTGGTTACAAGAGGAAGGGATTTACTGGTCAGTGGACTGCTTCCGCTGTCACCCAAAGTTTTTGAACTTGTCACTGACTTATTATGAATGCGCTGCAGGTGACGTATAAGGGAGGATGTTCCGAGGTGGTTAACGTCCTTACCCCTACTTATTACAGCTTGACAAAGGGAACACACGGCTTGACACCTGTTGTCCGCATTTCTGGTGAAATACCTCCACACCGAAGAGCTGATTTTTTTGGTATTTTCACCTGGCATGTCAACGGCCATATTCCTCCCACAGACAACAGGTGTCTCCCCGGGTGCCTGACTTAAACAAACCACCTCACCATCAGAATCCTCCTGGTCAATTTCCTCCCCAGCGCCAGCAACACCCATATCCTCCTCATCCTGGTGTACTTCAACACTGACATCTTCAATCTGACTATCAGGAACTGGACTGCGGGTGCTCCTTCCAGCACTTGCAGGGGGCATGCAAATAGTGGAAGGCGCATGCTCTTCACGTCCAGTGTTGGGAAGGTCAGGCATCGCAAACGACACAATTGGACTCTCCTTGTGGATTTGGGATTTCAAAGAACGCACAGTTCTTTGCGGTGCTTTTGCCAGCTTGAGTCTTTTCAGTTTTCTAGCGAGAGGCTGAGTGCTTCCATCCTCATGTGAAGCTGAACCACTAGCCATGAACATAGGCCAGGGCCTCAGCCGTTCCTTGCCACTCCGTGTGGTAAATGGCATATTGGCAAGTTTACGCTTCTCCTCCGACAATTTTATTTTAGGTTTTGGAGTCCTTTTTTTTCTGATATTTGGTGTTTTGGATTTGACATGCTCTGTACTATGACATTGGGCATCGGCCTTGGCAGACGACGTTGCTGGCATTTCATCGTCTCGGCCATGACTAGTGGCAGCAGCTTCAGCACGAGGTGGAAGTGGATCTTGATCTTTCCCTAATTTTGGAACCTCAACTTTTTTGTTCTCCATATTTTATAGGCAGAACTAAAAGGCACCTCAGGTAAACAATGGAGATGGATGGATTGGATACTAGTATACAATTATGGACGGACTGCCACGGTTAGGTGGTATAAAAAAACCACGGTTAGGTGGTATATATTATAATAATAATACAATTATGGATGGACGGACTGCCTGCCGACTGCCGACACAGAGGTAGCCACAGCCGTGAACTACCGCACTGTACACTGGTTGATAAAGAGATAGTAGTATACTCGTAACAACTAGTATGACACTATGACGACGGTATAAAGAATGGAAAAAAAACCACGGTTAGGTGGTATATATTATAATAATAATACAATTATGGATGGACGGACTGCCTGCCGACTGCCGACACAGAGGTAGCCACAGCCGTGAACTACCGCACTGTACACTGGTTGATAAAGAGATAGTAGTATACTCGTAACAACTAGTATGACACTATGACGACGGTATAAAGAATGAAAAAAAAACCACGGTTAGGTGGTATATATTATAATAATAATACAATTATGGATGGACGGACTGCCTGCCGACTGCCGACACAGAGGTAGCCACAGCCGTGAACTACCGCACTGTACACTGGTTGATAAAGAGATAGTAGTATACTCGTAACAACTAGTATGACACTATGACGACGGTATAAAGAATGAAAAAAAAACCACGGTTAGGTGGTATATATTATAATAATAATACAATTATGGATGGACGGACTGCCTGCCGACTGCCGACACAGAGGTAGCCACAGCCGTGAACTACCGCACTGTACACTGGTTGATAAAGAGATAGTAGTATACTCGTAACAATTAGGATGACACTATGACGGTATAAAGAATGAAAAAAAAAACCACGGTTAGGTGGTAGGTATATAATAATAAATAATACAATTCTGGTCGGACGGACTGCCTGCCGTGTGCCGACACAGAGGTAGCCACAGCCGTGAACTACCGCACTGTACACTGGTTGATAAAGAGATAGTAGTATACTCGTAACAATTAGGATGACACTATGACGGTATAAAGAATGAAAAAAAAAACCACGGTTAGGTGGTAGGTATATAATAATAAATAATACAATTCTGGTCGGACGGACTGCCTGCCGTGTGCCGACACAGAGGTAGCCACAGCCGTGAACTACCGCACTGTACACTGGTTGATAAAGAGATAGTAGTATACTCGTAACAATTAGGATGACACTATGACGGTATAAAGAATGAAAAAAAAAACCACGGTTAGGTGGTAGGTATATAATAATAAATAATACAATTCTGGTCGGACGGACTGCCTGCCGTGTGCCGACACAGAGGTAGCCACAGCCGTGAACTACCGCACTGTACACTGGTTGATAAAGAGATAGTAGTATACTCGTAACAATTAGGATGACACTATGACGGTATAAAGAATGAAAAAAAAAACCACGGTTAGGTGGTAGGTATATAATAATAAATAATACAATTCTGGTCGGACGGACTGCCTGCCGTGTGCCGACACAGAGGTAGCCACAGCCGTGAACTACCGCACTGTACACTGGTTGATAAAGAGATAGTAGTATACTCGTAACAATTAGGATGACACTATGACGGTATAAAGAATGAAAAAAAAACCACGGTTAGGTGGTAGGTATATAATAATAAATAATACAATTCTGGTCGGACGGACTGCCTGCCGTGTGCCGACACAGAGGTAGCCACAGCCGTGAACTACCGCACTGTACTGTGTCTGCTGCTAATATAGACTGGTTGATATTTAAAGAGATATTAGTAGTATACAACAATACTATACTGGTGGTCAGGCACTGGTCACCACTCCTGCAGCAAAAGTGTGCACTGTTAATTAATATAATTGTACTCCTGGCTCCTGCTAACAACCTGCAGTGCTCCCCAGTCTCCCCCACAATTAATTATAAGCTTTTAATTTATACATTGATGACTGTGCAGCACACTGGGCTGAGCTGAGTGCACACAGACTGAGTCACACTGTGTGACTGACTGTGCTGTGTATCGTTTTTTTTTTCAGGCAGAGAACGGATATAGCAGAGAGAAGTGAACGGATATATTATATTAAATAAAAGTTAACTAGCAACTGCACTGGTCACTGACTGTGGTAAACTAACTCTGTCTGCGACTCTGCACAATCTCTCTCTCTCTATCTAATCTATCTCTATTCTAATGGAGAGGACGCCAGACACGTCCTCTCCCTATCAATCTCAATGCACGAGTGAAAATGGCGGCGACGCGCGGCTCCTTATATAGAATCCGAGTCTCGCGATAGAATCCGAGCCTCGCGAGAATCCGACAGCGTCATGATGACGTTCGGGCGCGCTCGGGTTAACCGAGCAAGGCGGGAAGATCCGAGTCGCTCGGACCCGTGAAAAAAAACATGAAGTTCGGGCGGGTTCGGATTCCGAGGAACCGAACCCGCTCATCTCTAATATATACTGTAAACGTGAAAATGGTTTTTACCTGTGAAGAAAGGAGATCCATTTATAACTCTGCATCCTTGGAATGACATCCTTTGAATGCAACCTTCCCAAATGCAAGGCCTGGTGTTGACAGAATAAAACATGTTAGCAATCTATTAACAACCTGTACTTTGTTTCATTGTTTTATATTATACTTTAAAACCTGTACTCATGAAATTAGTTAATTTAAAACATACTAATGCTTAAAAAAAAGGAAAACTGATTTTGTTTACTTTTTATGTAAAATTTTTTGTAATACACTGACATATTATACCCCTTTCAGACCTCCTAAGGCCGGTCGCACCCGGGAGCCTGACACAGGAGCTCCCAGTGTGCGACCCACCTCAGGCGCCCCACTGCCGCTGTCTGCAACCCGGCATATTGCCATGTTGGTGACGTCAGCAGTGACACGGCGGAGGCGGCGCTTGGAGATGACATGATTTCCAAGCACCGCCCATACAAACACAGTGAACGGGAAAAGGGTTGCATCGACCCGGCTCCCGTTCACACCACACAGCGAGCCGAGTTGAACATGAGTTCAAACCTGCTCGCAACCAGGGTTGAAATACTGGGTCACTCATATTCATAGGTGGTGGTCTGAAAGGGGTATTAGTGAAAGTGTGTGTGACAAATACAGTCACATACTTCACCTCACAGTGACATGTTTAATGTTTGCACAAATGACCATGCAAATTATCTGCAGCAAAAACAATGGCACCCTAACAGTGTGGTTGTTTTCATATTTCATAGCAAAAACATTGTATGCTGATGTGTTTGGTCCTTTTGAACTGACATACATTAGGCAAGTAATGTAAAATGTTAGAAAGGAAATTGTCCTCCTTATAGTACTTCAGAAATGTACTTTGTGTAGTACTTTAAATGGTTTTCACAATTTTTAAAACAAGTGCATTGCTTTTTTGCATTGTTATGCGATTTTGATTAAATTGGCAAACACGATTTTTAGTATATTCATGATTTGCATTGGTACAGATGTTATTTTGACGTGATGTAGTTATGTGACCGGTGAGGTGACACGCCCCTGTTTTCCCGAACGCCGGCTGTCCTTATCCCTCCCTGCGAATGCCTCTGTCAATCAGGCAGAGGCATTCACATATGTGCACCACAACCGCAGGACCAGTTCTGCATATACACAGAATGGGCCCTGCGCACGGTTCAGTTTCCCTGCCATCGGAAAATGGAAACGTAGGATTGCATAAGCGATCGGTAATGAATCAGGCCCTTAGTGCTGAAAAATGCTAAATTTACCAAACACATTTCTTAGTAAATCTTAGTAAATCTCCTACCCTAGAGTTAGCTCTATGACTACATTATAGTCTTATAATATATACCCACTTGTTCATTTGCTTTGACCATATTTTACTGGTTGACTTAAGAATTTGGCATATACAGTACTCAGCTGTTTGTGTATATTGGAATAAACAAGAAATGCCAACTGCGCTCAAAAATATATTTTTATATAATTAAAATTGATATCACAAATACACATATACATATAAACACCTAAGTACTAAAATCAGACACTACTAGTGTTGAAACATACAATATGAGAATTTGAGCCTTAATGAGCCACTCTCTGTAAGTGATTTTTCACTAGGGGCAATCTTTGTGTGACCAAAAAATATTATTAGCTGATGATCAGCTGATTGTTGGAGGATGTTGTAAAGTCCTGCAACGCATGCGTTGATGTGCAAAAAAACAGGTATCCAGATGAAGGAGGATATTTACCAAGTCCTTGGTGGTAGTTCCGCCGGGTATCCCACCTGGCGGGGTTCTGGAGCAAACTCTCTATCCCTCGCAGCAAAGATGGTGGTTCTCCCTTTATTGATATCCACACCAAATAGGACTGGAATCTCCAGATGGTAAACAGCGTCCTGTAAGTCACTTGCAGGAGTCCTCAAAGGTGCCCAGGTCAGAGATGTGGCCCCCCCTAACGCGTTTCACTGTCACTTGGCAGCTTTTTTGAAAAAGCTGCCAAGTGACAGTGAAACGCGTTAGGGGGGCCACATCTCTGACCTGGGCACCTTTGAGGACTCCTGCAGGTGACTTACAGGACGCTGTTTACCATCTGGAGATTCCAGTCCTATTTGGTGTGGATATCAATAAAGGGAGAACCACCATCTTTGCTGCGAGGGATAGAGAGTTTGCTCCAGAACCCCGCCAGGTGGGATACCCGGCTGAACTACCACCAAGGACTTGGTAAATATCCTCCTTCATCTGGATACCTGTTTTTTTGCACATCAACGCATGCGTTGCAGGACTTTACAACATCCTCCAACAATCAGCTGATCATCAGCTAATAATAATTTTTTGTTCACACAAAGATTGCCCCTAGTGAAAAATCACTTACAGAGAGTGGCTCATTAAGGCTCAAATTCTCATATTGTATGTTTCAACACTAGTAGTGTCTGATTTTAGTACTTAGGTGTTTATATGTATATGTGTATTTGTGATATCAATTTTAATTATATAAAAATATATTTTTGAGCGCAGTTGGCATTTCTTGTTTATTCATATATATGTTTTTTTGGGGTGAACAGCTATCATCCCGTTTCCAACAGCAGCTTAGGAAACCAGCTCAGTTACAGCGCCTGTTTTTTCTTCACCATTTATGGTGAAGGGTTTCACTTTTTCTTTGTGTATATTGGAATGCCTGCTCTATTACTGAACTTTAAGTGCCTTCTGTTTTTTCGCAGATTAATATTTACAGGTTGGTTAATTGCATATGGAATGTTCTTTATATATGTTTATTTTTTCATTCAGTCAGTGTCACTACACTAGCCACTTTTTATATTGTTACTCATTTGCATACACTGTCGAATTTTCAGCTACCTATACTACATACCAATTGGTCATCCCTTGAATTACTCCCCCAAAATGCTCATTGCCCCATATTACCATTTGAAAATTGCCATGTACCCCAGTGAAACAAATGTCATTTTGACACCTACTCTTTCCTGTCTTGACCTGGACCTATTTTAGGAATGGGTCATCTTTTTCTGTATTTCTCCCTCTCTCACTGTAACCTTCTACCTGTTTCTCCTTTTGGCCCTATCTTCCATCACCCTTACTAGTTGGCGTTTCCCCTCTTATCATGTTGCAGTTATGTTCTTTTTCATTCCACATGAAGCTAAATTTCTTTCCCTTAATGTTAATGGCCTCAGTTCCCCTACCAAAAGTGCCATGGCTACTCGGTATTTCTGCTTTTACAAATCCAATATTATAATGCCGCAGGAAACCCACATCAAGGCTCCCTACCCTTCTCTATCTTGTAAACAGTACCCTCATGTAGACTATTCATATATGTAAACTAAGCAGAGAGGTACCACCATCTTGATCCACCACTCATTCCCATTCATCATTGATAATACTATAGGGCGAATTTAATTGCCAGCAAATTATTTGTCCATACAAATTTGTGCGGCACCAGCTGCACTTTATGGCAGCGGTATATTGCACAAATGTGTTCACTACCCCATATGATAGAGAGCACTTTTGTGTGAATTGGGGTGTGAATCATCCAGGCAAAGGTTACAAGACAGGGTGCCCTTACCGGCATTAAAAACAAGTAACAATAATCCACTTGCGCACCTTACTGCAGAAGAGGCTGCCGGATTCCGCTGTGGATTTCACCAATCCCACAAACAAACAAAAAAGACAGTAACACAATGATTTCTGCGAACTTTAAATGCAATTAATTAGCTGATTATAGTAATCTCTAAGTTCATATGGCACAATAATGCAGCAATGTTGATAATCAATCTTTGTTTAAATAATAAAAATATAGTTAAAAAAACTATTCACTGTGCCCATGAACCAATTCAGTCACTCAAAGATAAAAGTCACTTTGTCACAATGTCTTTCCGGTTCCTTCAACCCTGGTACTACATCCACTGGGTCCACTTCCTTCACCTTTATTTATTGACCTCTTAGAGTGAATTTATGCAAAACAAAATGGTGGAAAGACCATAGTGTATACAATAACACATTTATTGTTTAAAAGTTAAAGGAGTAATAAAACAAAGCATATAGGTGTATTTTTAGAAGCTTCCCCTACTAAGCTGTACCTCCTTCCAGTCACCGGTAGCAAGCAGTCAGAACACCAATGCGTTTCAACCAAGATGTGGTCTTTTTCAAGATGTAATTCAGAATCAAAAGGACTGGATATTTATAGTCACTACAAATAAACCACACCCACTTCCTGTTATTGGAGGCGTGTTCAAAGTATTATTCTAAAATCCAAGATTAAGACACTGTTAAATGTGGCTACAAATACCTATATAAAAACTATATTTATTCTATAATGTATAAAGCCCCAAAAATACATATTAATATCTCTTGATCCTGCTAGAAACAAGCATTACCGCCACTGTGAGTTCCACCAGTGGAACGCACAACATCACTTCCACTTCCGCCGGTAGTGATCTCGCGGTGCTAGGTTCTACATTAAGGGCAGTTTCCACATCAATGATGGGTTCCACGGCTGACGTCACTTCCGGTTCCGCCGGACATGACGTCACTAGCTTAATATCACTGCTTTCTTGGATGGAAATGCTTCATATATACAATATACTTCCGGTTCCGCCGGAGGTGACATACAGTACACTAGTATGCATTCCACTGCCCGGAACACAATTGATTGTTCGGAAATGTATAAATTCCACAGCTCAAATACTCCTATGGATTAGAATACAGACATCCTTTTGCTCCGTACAATAGATAGACAATTACAATAAAGGGTTTGCTTCTAAAAATATTCACATAGTCTTAAAGGCATACAAGAAAACTGTAAAAAAGATAAAATCATCAAATCGAATAATATAAACAATACAACTATAAAAACATTTTAACTCAAAATCCGTGTTGAGTCCCCATGGATCTAAAGTTTTTACTTCATGAATAGAACTAATTTCAGCTTTTGCTAGGAAGGTTTCCATTCCTTTAGTATGCCAGTTCCCTTCTATGTTTTAACACCTATGATGTTTTTGATATTGCTAATGGAAGATTGATGTTTTAGTAGAAAATGGTTAGATAAAGAATGATTAGTGCATCCCTTTTTAATTTTTCTAAGGTGTTCAGACCAACATTCTCTTAATTAACGGGAGTTTTTCCTATATATTGAAGACCACAGCTGCATTCTATAACGTATATGCAGTTAGAACTATTACAGGTCATAGATTCATTTATTTTGAACACCTTTTTTTGGTGTGCAAAGTAAATTCCTCAATTTTTGTCTCCTGATTTTTATGCGAAGTACATATAATACATAAACCGCAACGGTGAAATCCTTTCGTTTTTATTCGACCTGTTTGTTTTTCTGGAATCACACTTTTGACTACTCTATTTTTTACATTGGGAGCTTTTCTGTATACAAATCGCGGTTTAGATGGTGGAATATCAGTAAGAATAGGATCTTGATTTAGTAAATACAATTTTTTTCTTATAAGATATTCTTCTTTTCTATGATCATTATTGAAAGTAGTAATAAAAGGAACTAAAGGTTTTTCTCAGATTTTGGCCCTCATTCCGAGTTGTTCGCTCGCTAGCTGCTTTCAGCAGCATTGCAAACGCTTGGCCGCTGCCCTCTGGGAGTGTATCTTAGCTTAGCAGAATAGCAAACGAAAGGTTAGCATAACTGCTACTAAATAATTCCTTGCAGTTTCTGAGTAGCACCAGACCTACTCCTAGATTGCAATCAGCTTGGTCCTTTTAGTTCTTGGTTTGATGTCACAATCACGCCTTGCGTTCGGCCAGCCACTCCCCCGTTTCTCCAGCCACTCCTGCATTTTTAATAGAGATGAGCGCCTGAAATTTTTCGGGTTTTGTGTTTTGGTTTTGGGTTCGGTTCCGCGGCCGTGTTTTGGGTTCGAACGCGTTTTGGCAAAACCTCACCAAATTTTTTTTGTCGGATTCGGGTGTGTTTTGGATTCGGGTGTTTTTTTCAAAAAACACTAAAAAACAGCTTAAATCATAGAATTTGGGGGTCATTTTGATCCCAAAGTATTATTAACCTCAAAAACAATAATTTACACTCATTTTCAGTCTATTCTGAATACCTCACACCTCACAATATTATTTTTAGTCCTAAAATTTGCACCGAGGTCGCTGTGTGAGTAAGATAAGCGACCCTAGTGGCCGACACAAACACCGGGCCCATCTAGGAGTGGCACTGCAGTGTCACGCAGGATGTCCCTTCCAAAAAACCCTCCCCAAACAGCACATGACGCAAAGAAAAAAAGAGGCGCAATGAGGTAGCTGTGTGAGTAAGATTAGCGACCCTAGTGGCCGACACAAACACCGGGCCCATCTAGGAGTGGCACTGCAGTGTCACGCAGGATGGCCCTTCCAAAAAACCCTCCCCAAACAGCACATGACGCAAAGAAAAAAAGAGGCGCAATGAGGTAGCTGACTGTGTGAGTAAGATTAGCGACCCTAGTGGCCGACACAAACACCGGGCCCATCTAGGAGTGGCACTGCAGTGTCACGCAGGATGTCCCTTCCAAAAAACCCTCCCCAAACAGCACATGACGCAAAGAAAAAAAGAGGCGCAATGAGGTAGCTGACTGTGTGAGTAAGATTAGCGACCCTAGTGGCCGACACAAACACCGGGCCCATCTAGGAGTGGCACTGCAGTGTCACGCAGGATGTCCCTTCCAAAAAACCCTCCCCAATCAGCACATGATGCAAAGAAAAAGAAAAGAAAAAAGAGGTGCAAGATGGAATTGTCCTTGGGCCCTCCCACCCACCCTTATGTTGTATAAACAAAACAGGACATGCACACTTTAACCAACCCATCATTTCAGTGACAGGGTCTGCCACACGACTGTGACTGATATGACGGGTTGGTTTGGACCCCCCCCAAAAAAGAAGCAATTAATCTCTCCTTGCACAAACTGGCTCTACAGAGGCAAGATGTCCACCTCATCTTCACCCTCCGATATATCACCGTGTACATCCCCCTCCTCACAGATTATCAATTCGTCCCCACTGGAATCCACCATCTCAGCTCACTGTGTACTTTCTGGAGGCAATTGCTGCTGGTCAATGTCTCCGCGGAGGAATTGATTATAATTCATTTTAATGAACATCATCTTCTCCACATTTTCTGGATGTAACCTCGTACGCCGATTGCTGACAAGGTGAGCGGCGGCACTAAACACTCTTTCGGAGTACACACTTGTGGGAGGGCAACTTAGGTAGAATAAAGCCAGTTTGTGCAAGGGCCTCCAAATTGCCTCTTTTTCCTGCCAGTATAAGTACGGACTGTGTGACGTGCCTACTTGGATGCGGTCACTCATATAATCCTCCACCATTCTATCAATGTTGAGAGAATCATATGCAGTGACAGTAGACGACATGTCCGTAATCGTTGTCAGGTCCTTCAGTCCGGACCAGATGTCAGCATCAGCAGTCGCTCCAGACTGCCCTGCATCACAGCCAGCGGGTGGGCTCGGAATTCTGAGCCTTTTCCTCGCACCCCCAGTTGCGGGAGAATGTGAAGGAGGAGATGTTGACAGGTCGCGTTCCGCTTGACTTGACAATTTTGTCACCAGCAGGTCTTTCAACCCCAGCAGACCTGTGTCTGCCGGAAAGAGAGATCCAAGGTAGGTTTTAAATCTAGGATCGAGCACGGTGGCCAAAATGTAGTGCTCTGATTTCAACAGATTGACCACCCGTGAATCCTTGTTAAGCGAATTAAGGGCTGCATCCACAAGTCCCACATGCCTAGCGGAATCGCTCCCTTTTAGCTCCTTCTTCAATGCCTCCAGCTTCTTCTGCAAAAGCCTGATGAGGGGAATGACCTGACTCAGGCTGGCAGTGTCTGAACTGACTTCACGTGTGGCAAGTGCAAAGGGCATCAGAACCTTGCACAACGTTGAAATCATTCTCCACTGCACTTGAGACAGGTGCATTCCACCTCCTATATCGTGCTCAATTGTATAGGCTTGAATGGCCTTTTGCTGCTCCTCCAACCTCTGAAGCATATAGAGGGTTGAATTCCACCTCGTTACCACTTCTTGCTTCAGATGATGGCAGGGCAGGTTCAGTAGTTTTTGGTGGTGCTCCAGTCTTCTGTACGTGGTGCCTGTACGCCGAAAGTGTCCCGCAATTTTTCTGGCCACCGACAGCATCTCTTGCACGCCCCTGTCGTTTTTTAAAAAATTCTGCACCACCAAATTCAAGGTATGTGCAAAACATGGGACGTGCTGGAATTTGCCCATATTTAATGCACACACAATATTGCTGGCGTTGTCCGATGCCACAAATCCACAGGAGAGTCCAATTGGGGTAAGCCATTCCGCGATGATCTTCCTCAGTTGCCGTAAGAGGTTTTCAGCTGTGTGCGTATTCTGGAAAGCGGTGATACAAAGCGTAGCCTGCCTAGGAAAGAGTTGGCGTTTGCGAGATGCTGCTACTGGTGCCGCCGCTGCTGTTCTTGCGGCGGGAGTCCATACATCTACCCAGTGGGCTGTCACAGTCATATAGTCCTGACCCTGCCCTGCTCCACTTGTCCACATGTCCGTGGTTAAGAGGACATTGGGTACAACTGCATTTTTTAGGACACTGGTGAGTCTTTTTCTGACGTCCGTGTACATTCTCGGTATCGCCTGCCTAGAGAAGTGGATCCTAGATGGTATTTGGTAACGGGGGCACACTGCCTCAATAAATTGTCTAGTTCCCTGTGAACTAACGGCGGATACCGGACGCACGTCTAACACCAACATAGTTGTCAAGGACTCAGTTATCCTCTTTGCAGTAGGATGACTGCTGTGATATTTCATCTACCTCGCAAAGGACTGTTGAACAGTCAATTGCTTACTGGAAGTAGTACAAGTGGGCTTACGACTTCCCCTCTGGGATGACCATCGACTCCCAGCGGCAACAACAGCAGCGCCAGCAGCAGTAGGCGTTACACGCAAGGATGCATCGGAGGAATCCCAGGCAGGAGAGGACTCGTCAGAATTGCCAGTGACATGGCCTGCAGGACTATTGGCATTCCTGGGGAAGGAGGAAATTGACACTGAGGGAGTTGGTGGGGTGGTTTGCGTGAGCTTGGTTACAAGAGGAAGGGATTTACTGGTCAGTGGACTGCTTCCGCTGTCACCCAAAGTTTTTGAACTTGTCACTGACTTATTATGAATGCGCTGCAGGTGACGTATAAGGGAGGATGTTCCGAGGTGGTTAACGTCCTTACCCCTACTTATTACAGCTTGACAAAGGGAACACACGGCTTGACACCTGTTGTCCGCATTTCTGGTGAAATACCTCCACACCGAAGAGCTGATTTTTTTGGTATTTTCACCTGGCATGTCAACGGCCATATTCCTCCCACGGACAACAGGTGTCTCCCCGGGTGCCTGACTTAAACAAACCACCTCACCATCAGAATCCTCCTGGTCAATTTCCTCCCCAGCGCCAGCAACACCCATATCCTCCTCATCCTGGTGTACTTCAACACTGACATCTTCAATCTGACTATCAGGAACTGGACTGCGGGTGCTCCTTCCAGCACTTGCAGGGGGCGTGCAAATGGTGGAAGGCGCATGCTCTTCACGTCCAGTGTTGGGAAGGTCAGGCATCGCAACCGACACAATTGGACTCTCCTTGTGGATTTGGGATTTCGAAGAATGCACAGTTCTTTGCTGTGCTGCTTTTGCCAGCTTGAGTCTTTTCATTTTTCTAGCAAGAGGCTGAGTGCTTCCATCCTCATGTGAAGCTGAACCACTAGCCATGAACATAGGCCAGGGCCTCAGCCGTTCCTTGCCACTCCGTGTGGTAAATGGCATATTGGCAAGTTTACGCTTCTCCTCCGACAATTTTATTTTAGGTTTTGGAGTCCTTTTTTTAATGATATTTGGTGTTTTGGATTTGACATGCTCTGTACTATAACATTGGGTATCGGCCTTGGCAGACGACGTTGCTGGCATTTCATCGTCTCGGCCATGACTAGTGGCAGCAGCTTCAGCACGAGGTGGAAGTGGATCTTGATCTTTCCCTAATTTTGGAACCTCAACATTTTTGTTCTCCATATTTTAATAGGCACAACTAAAAGGCACCTCAGGTAAACAATGGAGATGGATGGATTGGATACTAGTATACAATTATGGACGGGCTGCCGAGTGCCGACACAGAGGTAGCCACAGCCGTGAACTACCGCACTGTACTGTGTCTGCTGCTAATATATAGACTGGTTGATAAAGAGATAGTATACTCGTAACTAGTATGTATGTATAAAGAAAGAAAAAAAAACCACGGTTAGGTGGTATATACAATTATGGACGGGCTGCCGAGTGCCGACACAGAGGTAGCCACAGCCGTCAACTACCGCACTGTACTGTGTCTGCTGCTAATATAGACTGGTTGATAAAGAGATAGTATACTCGTAACTAGTATGTATGTATAAAGAAAGAAAAAAAAACCACGGTTAGGTGGTATATACAATTATGGACGGGCTGCCGAGTGCCGACACAGAGGTAGCCACAGCCGTGAACTACCGCACTGTACTGTGTCTGCTGCTAATATATAGACTGGTTGATAAAGAGATAGTATACTCGTAACTAGTATGTATGTATAAAGAAAGGAAAAAAAACCACGGTTAGGTGGTATATACAATTATGGACGGGCTGCCGAGTGCCGACACAGAGGTAGCCACAGCCGTGAACTACCGCACTGTACTGTGTCTGCTGCTAATATATAGACTGGTTGATAAAGAGATAGTATACTCGTAACTAGAATGTATGTATAAAGAAAGAAAAAAAAACCACGGTTAGGTGGTATATACAATTATGGACGGGATGCCGAGTGCCGACACAGAGGTAGCCACAGCCGTGAACTACCGCACTGTACTGTGTCTGCTGCTAATATAGACTGGTTGATAAAGAGATAGTATACTCGTAACTAGTATGTATGTATAAAGAAAGAAAAAAAAAACACGGTTAGGTGGTATATACAATTATGGACGGGCTGCCGAGTGCCGACACAGAGGTAGCCACAGCCGTGAACTACCGCACTGTACTGTGTCTGCTGCTAATATATAGACTGGTTGATAAAGAGATAGTATACTCGTAACTAGTATGTATGTATAAAGAAAGAAAAAAAAACCACGGTTAGGTGGTATATACAATTATGGACGGGCTGCCGAGTGCCGGCACAGAGGTAGCCACAGCCGTGAACTACCGCACTGTACTGTGTCTGCTGCTAATATAGACTGGTTGATAAAGAGATAGTATACTCGTAACTAGTATGTATGTATAAAGAAAGAAAAAAAAACCACGGTTAGGTGGTATATACAATTATGGACGGGCTGCCGAGTGCCGACACAGAGGTAGCCACAGCCGTGAACTACCGCACTGTACTGTGTCTGCTGCTAATATATAGACTGGTTGATAAAGAGATAGTATACTCGTAACTAGTATGTATGTATAAAGAAAGGAAAAAAAAACCACGGTTAGGTGGTATATACAATTATGGACGGGCTGCCGAGTGCCGACACAGAGGTAGCCACAGCCGTGAACTACCGCACTGTACTGTGTCTGCTGCTAATATAGACTGGTTGATAAAGAGATAGTATACTCGTAACTAGTATGTATGTATAAAGAAAGAAAAAAAAACCACGGTTAGGTGGTATATACAATTATGGACGGGCTGCCGAGTGCCGACACAGAGGTAGCCACAGCCGTGAACTACCGCACTGTACTGTGTCTGCTGCTAATATAGACTGGTTGATAAAGAGATAGTATACTCGTAACTAGTATGTATGTATAAAGAAAGAAAAAAAAACCACGGTTAGGTGGTATATACAATTATGGACGGGCTGCCGAGTGCCGACACAGAGGTAGCCACAGCCGTGAACTACCGCACTGTACTGTGTCTGCTGCTAATATAGACTGGTTGATAAAGAGATAGTATACTACTAATATTATATATACTGGTGGTCAGGTCACTGGTCACTAGTCACACTGGCAGTGGCACTCCTGCAGCAAAAGTGTGCACTGTTTAATTTTAATATAATATTATGTACTCCTGGCTCCTGCTATAACCTATAACTGGCACTGCAGTAGTGCTCCCCAGTCTCCCCCACAATTATAAGCTGTGTGAGCTGAGCAGTCAGACAGATATATAATATATATAGATGATGCAGCACACTGGCCTGAGCCTGAGCAGTGCACACAGATATGGTATGTGACTGACTGAGTCACTGTGTGTATCGCTTTTTTCAGGCAGAGAACGGATATATTAAATAAACTGCACTGTGTGTCTGGTGGTCACTCACTATATAATATATTATGTACTCCTGGCTCCTGCTATAACCTATAACTGGCACTGCAGTAGTGCTCCCCAGTCTCCCCCACAATTATAAGCTGTGTGAGCTGAGCAGTCAGACAGATATATATAATATTATATATAGATAATAGATGATGCAGCACACTGGCCTGAGCCTGAGCAGTGCACACAGATATGGTATGTGACTGAGTCACTGTGTGCTGTGTATCGCTTTTTTCAGGCAGAGAACGGATTATAAATAAAACTGGTGGTCACTATCAGCAAAACTCTGCACTGTACTGAGTACTCCTAATGCTCCCCAAAATTAGTAAATCAAGTGTCTCTCTAATCTATTCTAAACGGAGAGGACGCCAGCCACGTCCTCTCCCTATCAATCTCAATGCACGTGTGAAAATGGCGGCGACGCGCGGCTCCTTATATAGAATCCGAGTCTCGCGATAGAATCCGAGCCTCGCGAGAATCCGACAGCGTCATGATGACGTTCGGGCGCGCTCGGGTTAACCGAGCAAGGCGGGAAGATCCGAGTCGCTCGGACCCGTGAAAAAAAAACATGAAGTTCTGGCGGGTTCGGATTCAGAGAAACCGAACCCGCTCATCTCTAATTTTTAACTGGCACGCCTGCGTTTTATAGCACACTCCCTGAAAAAGCCATGTTTCCGCCCTGAAACACCCACTTCCTGTCAATCACACTACGATCACTCGAGCGTTGAAAAAACATCGCTCGAGCTTGTGTAAATCTACTAAGTTTTGTGTTAAATAATTAAGCGCATGCGTGCTGCGTACCATGTGCAGGCACATTTTCTACCTAATCGCTCCATTGCGAAAGATGCCAATGAGCGAACAACTCGGAATGACCACCTTTATCTTTTGTTTTATAACTCAAAAGATTTTCCTGAGGTATTTCTCTAAATTCCTCAATTATTGTTTCAATATTTGTTTTGTTGTACCCCTTACTACAGAATTTCTTCTTTAACCCTCCCACTTGTTCATTGTAGGTTTCCAATTTCATGCAATTCCTTCTAATTCTCTGTATTTGGCCTTTAGGTATATTATTCATCCATCTAGGGTGATGATGACTTAAAGTATGTATATAGGAATTACTATCAGTATGTTTGGAGAAGTTTCTAGTTATTAAACCATCTCCTTCTTTTTAAATTACCAAATCCAAAAAAATTGATTTCCAAAAGATTGATGTTAAAGGTTAATTGAATATTATGTGTATTTTTATTAAGTGTTTCACAGAAAGAGTCTAAACTCTTTAGATCACAGGTCAAGATGAAAAATATGTCATCTATAAAGCGAATCCATAATGGGATGATATCTTTAGATGGATTATTGTGCCAAATAACTTGATCTTCCCACCATCCCATAAAGAGATTTGCATACGCCAGTGTGAATTTAGTGCCCATCACCATTCCCCTTTTCTGCATTTAATATTGATTCTTAAACCAGAAGAAATTGTTATTTAAGAAAAAGGCGAAAGATTCCTTTAGAAATTCTAGTGTATTCTCATCTATATTTTCAATATTTTTCCTGAAAGCATAATTTACAGCAGGGGTGGGGAACCTTTTTTCTACCAAGGGCCATTTAGATATTTATAAAATCTTTTGGGGGCCATACAAAAATTATCAACTAAAAAATTAGCCTGCTCCAGTAGTTATGCCCCAGTAGATATGCCCCCATTAGTGCACTGCCAGATACACATATGCTGCCACAGTGCCAGATACACATATGCTGCCACAGTGCCAGATACACATATGCCACCAGTAGTGCACCGCCAGATACACATATGCCGCCACAGTGTCAGCTCCACATATGCCGCCACTGTGCCAGATGCTCATATGCTCCCACAGTGTCAGATATGCCACTACAGTGTCAGATATGCCCCCATAGTGCCAGGTACACACATGTCCCACAGTGCTAGGTACACATATGTCCCCACAGTGCCAGATACAGATATTCCCCCACAGTGCCAAATACAGATATGCTAGCACAGTGCCAGATACAGATATACCACCACAGTGTCAGATATGAATATGCCCCCACAGTGTCAGATATGCCCCCATAGTGCCAGGTACACACATGTCCCCACAGTGCCAGATACAGATATGTCCCCACAGTGCCAGATACAGATATGCCCCCACAGTGTCAGATATGAATATGCCCCAGAGTGTCAGATATGTCCCCATAGTGCCAGGTACACACATGTCCCACAGTGTCAGGTACACATATGTCCCCACAGTGCCAGATACAGATATTCCCCCACAGTGCCAAATACAGATATGCTACCACAGTGCCAGATACAGATATACCACCACAGTGTCAGATATGAATATGCCCCCACAGTGTCAAATATGCCCCCATAGTGCCAGGTACACAATCCCCCCATGCTGCTCACCGCTGTTGCTCCAGTGCTGCTGGCCTTCTGCTGCTGTGTGTGACAGGGGAGGAGAGCACAGATATTTTGTTGGCCAAAAAGTTGCCTATGATAAGGAAAACAATCTTCAAACCGAAATCTATGTTTAACCCCACATTCAGTAGGGTATTGCTTTGTAGAGTCTTTTATTAAAATCGTTTGTGCCTAGGTGGAAAAGATTGATAATAAACAGAAGCCTAAATTTAATATCACAAAAATAAGAACATGATGCATTGACCAGTCTTGAAAAGAATGAGAATATCATCATTAAGCCAGTGGATAGAGGCGGAGGAATTGTCATGATGGATACAGAGAAGTACAATCAGGAAATCCAGCGACAGTCAAATGATAGGTCAACTTACAGTCTCCTTAGAGGGAATCCCACAGATCATCCTGTATTACCTAATATGTATGTATTACCGAAGGTGCATAAGGACTCCAGTAACCCCACAGGATGCCCAATCATCAACAGAATGGATTCTATCTCATCTAACCTTTCACATTTCATTGATTTTCATTTACACCCAGAAGTACTCCAAATTCCATCATACATTAAAGATACCATAGATACTATTAAACATGCAAAAGTCAGAGTAAAGGATCAACATTTCTTGGTTTTAGCAGACATCTCATCCTTATGCACAATCATTGATTATCAACATGGAATTAATGCAGTAGATCAGAGGTGGGGAACTAAATTTGCACCGGCCTACGTGAATCTCTTTATGGGATGGTGGGAAGATCAAGTTATTTGGAATAATAATCCATATAAAGATATCATCCCATTATGGATTTGCTTTATAGATGACATATTTTTAAACTGGACCGGTTATCAAAAGAGTTTAGACTCTTTTTGTGAAACACTTAATAAAAATACACATAATATTTAAATAACCTTTAACATCAATCTTTTGGAAATCAATTTTTTGGATTTGGTAATTTATAAAGAAGGAGATGGTTTAATAACTAGAAACTTCTCCAAACCTACGGATAGTAATTCCTATATACATACTTCAAGTCATCATCATCTTAGATGGCTGAATAATATACCTAAAGGCCAAATACAGAGAATTAGAAGGAATCCAGAAACTGGAGACCTACAATGAACAAGTGGGAGGGTTAAAGAAGAAATTCCTTAGAAGGGGTACAACAAAACAAATATCGAAACAATAATTGAGGAATTTAGAGAAATACCTCAGGAAAATATTTGGAGTTATAAAACAAAAGATAAAATCAGAGAAAAACCTTTAGTTCCTTTTACTACTACTTTCAATAATGATTAAAGAAAAGAAGAATATCTTAAAAGAAAAAAATAGTATTTACTAAAACAAGATCCTATTCTTACTGATATTCTACCATCTAAACCGCGATTTGTATACAGAAAAGCTCCCAATGTAAAAAACAGAGTATTCAAAAGTGCGATTCCAGAAAAACAAAAAGGTCGAATAAAAACTAAAGGATTTCACCGTTGCGGTTTATGTATTATATGTACTTCGCATAAAAAGCAGGAGACAAAAATTGAGGAATTTACTTTGCACACCACAAAAAAGGTGTTCAAAATAAATTAATTTATGACCTGTAATAGTTCAAACCTGATATACATTACAGAATGCAGCTGTAGACTTCAATATATAGGAAAGACCTCCCGTAAATTAAGAGAATGTTGGTCTGAACACCTTAGAAAAATTAAAAAATGATACACTAATCATTCTTTATCTAACCATTTTCTACTAAAACATCAATGTTCCATTAGCAATATCAAAATCATCATAGGTATTAAAAAAATAGAAGGGAACTGGCGTACTAAAGAATGGAAACCTTCCTAGTAAAGGCTGAAATTAGATCTATTCATGAAGTAAAAACTTTAGATCCATGGGGACTCAACACGGATTTTGAGTTAAAATGCTTTTATAGTAGTATTGTTTATATTATTCGATTTGCTGATTTTATCTTTATTACAGTTTTCTTGTATGCCTTTTTTACTACTCTGAATTACACCTTGAAAAAGACCACATCTTGGTTGAAGTGCCTTGGTGTTCTGACTGCTTGCTACCAATGACTGGAAGGAGGTACAGCCTAGTAGGGGAAGTTTCTAAAAATACCCCTATATGCTTTGTTTTGTGCCTTCCTTAGAAGGTTATGCTTGGGATGCATGTTTTATTACTCTTTCTATTTTTAAACAATAAATGTGTTATGGTATACACTATGGTTTTTCCACCTTTTTGTTTTGCATAAATTCACCCTAAGAGGTCAATAAACTAAAGGTGAAGGAAGTGAACCCAGTGGATGTATTACCAGGATTGAAGGAACCAGAAAGACATTGTGACAAAGTGACTTTTATCTTTTAAGTGATTGAATCGGTTCATGGGCACAGTGAACAGGTTTTTTTGAACTATATTTTTATTATTTGAACAAAGATTGATTACCAACATTGCTGCAGTATTTAAAGTTTACCTTGCTGGAAAGTGTGCAGGAATCATTGTGTTAATGGCATTAAAACACTGCAGCAAATGGCAATTCACAGCCTTCACCGGCAATTGTATTCAGTATCTGACAATCAAGGCCATTTTATTATTCTCACAATCTCTTATAACCAGACCCCAATCATCATTGATTCTGTTTCTGTTGATTCTGTAACGTGCAACAAGGTGACCTATATCCCACTCTCTTCAATTGCCTGACTGAGCTACCCCATGACCTTACTATAATCAGGGGATATTTCAACGTCCCTATTAATCCTAAAGTGCATTAGACAGGTATTGATCAGGAAGTACTCTTCCTACACACACTAAAATCTCTAAAGCTTTACAATCATTATTATCCCTCTGTGCTCTCTGTGATGCATGGTAGGTTACATATCCCTAAGCAAGGTAATATACACATTACTTCCCATCCCAGGACCTTTATACAGGCATTGATTATTTTTTGTTGACTGTGACACTGCCCAAAATCTCCTCAGGGATCAGACTCTCACCATTTCTGATCATGCATCTTTTAAATTGGAACTTTTTACTTCTTCCTCTCCCCGCCCATCCCATTATTGGCAAACTATACATATACTTGAAGCTACCATCTCTTTTCTTACAAAACTCCACCACCACAATCTCAAAAAATGTACATGCTTAAAATTTTAGCACTGAAAGGCCAGCTTTCATGATACTTGTAGAAAAAGTAACTAAAGTTCTCTTATGGGTCTGTCAACAGTTCTATGACAAATCTAATCGAGTTGATACAATACTTTACTTGCCCATACACTGCATATCAAGCATACTTGCAACTATAACTTTACTCTGAAATGCTCTAATGGCTCCATCTCTCATGAGCAGACTAGATGGGCCAAGTGGATCTTTTCTGCCATCAAATTCTATGTTTCTATCCTCAGGAGATGGCCAAACAGTTTTGGATCTTTTATGCTGCCTTATACAATCTTTCTGTTTTAGGGAAAGACAAAAAGTCTAAAAGACAGTGCACAGGTCAGACGAAGTTTGTAGGTATAATTATGTAAAACCAACCAATAAGGGAGATTACTGTCAAGGCTGAAGAAACCTAGAATTTAATTAGTACCGGGTTGGAGGTGCACCACTAAGCTGAAATTACAGTATATTTTTCTAAAACTTGGCGCACTCTTTTGAAATGTTTACAAAAAATTAAGATTTAACTTTTATTAAGCATTTAAAATAAATCTCTATAGTCAAGCATAGTGGTCTATTTGATAGCCTGAGAGTACAAAATCATAAAATTATTGCCTGGAATTTAGGATATTCGAGTAGTATCTAAATTCTCCAATATAGTAAGGGCAAAAAATTGTATTAAGCTTAGTGATATTTTACTTAAAGCTAATTATGCTCTAATGGCTACTAATGTTGTCTATTCAAGAGACTTCATTAATTTATGGTCTCTGACATGGGTCTGACATTAATTGCTCTATGTAAAGTATATGAAAAGCCTCCAGCGCTGTGAATCATTAGCATTCAATGTAAATCATAGATATTAATTTCTATATTGCCTCAAAAAAAGGGAAATCCTTGCGTAAGTCTTTAAGGGTATTCCTGGTCCTTATATATGCCTGAGAGGACAGTGTAAATGTGTATTGTAACATACAACCACTTCTTCTGCCAGTCTATTGATCAAGGCTGCAGTAATTGTGCAGATGTAATTTGATACATAATTGTGTCCACACAATTGAAACAAAGTGTGGCTAAAGGAACAGTTGATAGGAGAGAACAGATAATGGATATGCTGTCTCTAAACATATTGTATCCAAAAAATGGATAATGCTTAGCTGTAGATAGAGGGAAAAGATAGGAGCAAATGATAATTTAGACAGTTCCTATTACTGTAAACAATACAAAAACAATAGCTGGGGTATATAAATATAGGTGAGTGGTCTCTGTTTTCTCAAAAGAGAGAGGCATAGAGAGGTATGCTAGGTATGCGCCCAGTTATTTAGCAGAAAGCACCCGGTAATTCACTCCGTAGTGGTATGATTTCTAATACCATAAGAAAAAAGACACATCATTTCAAAAAGCGCATATATCAGTGGAGGCCATGTCCTCAAAACAATTGTTACCCGCAAAAGGTTAAATAGCAATTAAGCATGTAAATACCAATAACTCTGCTCTCAATTGATCAAAAAAACACTTGTGCTGTAATCTTCAATTCGTCTCAAGTCCTAGGACTATATTCCAAATTATGCAGACACACCAGAGTTAGAATATAAGGCCTTTTTAGTTAAACACTTGTCTCTTTCCGAGGGATAGTGAGGTAACCTTTCACATTTCCATTAATGTTATGAGACCTTTATCAGAGAGTCATATTCCCATGCATAGTCCCTTACATGGCTGAAACGATTCATGTAACATATAGTGACACTCGGTTGAAATTCCAAACAGTTTTTAAATATAAATAATATTAAGTTGTGTGACACACAGGGGAGGGGGGATGTAGAGCGTGGACAGCAGAAGCGGCTTGCACTGCTCTTTCCTCTCAGTCTTTAGGTGGACGGCTCACCCCTGCTCTCATTGATGCCATTCACTGCCCTGGTATTAACCCCGGCACATAGAGCAACAGTAGAAAGGGAAACCGTTACTACATACCGGGACTCTTTATCTCTCAGCTTACTTACTCTCAAGGTGGTTTAAATTCATATGTGTCACACTAACACTTAGTGAAATTGGAACTGTCAGAGTCTGCCTGACTGAGTACCACACTGAGGAAACAATAAGGGATGGGGGCCCCTATCACAGACAGAGCAGAGGCCGCTGTGTTTCTGCCCCCACCTAGGCACATGCCCTCTGTTCTCTGCACCATGATGAACATTGTGCTTGTACCCCTGTCACCCATCAGCTCACCATCACCCACTGCATCCCCCTGCCTTTCTGCTGTCACCCTATGCCTCTCTATGTCAAACGTTGCCTTCCCTGCCTCTCCCTGTCACACATTGCCACGTGACTTAGTGTGAACTTGGGTTGGGATAGAGGAGGGGGACTCAAATTATATTTTTGCACCTGGGACCACCACTCACAAGTTTTGCCATTGCCCCCTCCATAACCCTCCTGTTTTTCTTTCTCCTACCCCCACTTTATTATTCAAAAAAGAAAACTTTGTTATGGTGACTATTTCATGTATAATTTGAGTGTGATAATATTATTATTATTATTATTATTATTATTATTATCTCTACAAATACTTCCAGAACTATACAATGACCAGATACTTCCAACAGGATTACATAGCTTTTGCAAATAAATTACTCTTAAGACTGACTAATGACTTTTTGACTTCTTTATTCTTCAGACAGTAAATAAAAGGATTTAGCATAGGCACCAAAACAACATACACCAGAGCGAAGAGCTTGTCCAGTTTTGGGAAATAACTTGATGTAGGTTTAATATGCAGACAGAGCATAGTCCCATAATAAATGATCACACAGGTTAGATGGGAGGTGCAGGTAGAAAAAGCTTTATGTTTCCCTTCTGTAGATTTTATCTTCAGAACGGAGAAGATAATATATATATATATGAAACTAATATAATCAGAAATGAACAAAATGCCACCAGAACCCCTTCAATATAGTTTATCATTTCCACCTTTGATATATCACTGCAGGCGATCATCAGTAATGGGGATACATCACAAAAGAAATGGTCAATAGGACGATCTGACCAAAAGGACATATTAAATATAAGGACAGCGTGTCCAATTGCATTCAAAAAGCCCACAATCCAAGAAGCAATTGAGAGACCAGCACAGTTTTTCAAACTCATCACAACGATATAATTAAGAGGGTGACAGATTGCCACATAGCGGTCATATGCCATAGCTGTGAGAAGGAGAAGCTCAGTAACAACCAGGGACCCAAAAAAATACATCTGAGTTATGCATCCTGCAATTGAAATCATGTTCTGTTTTGTGAAGAACATATGAAATAGTTTAGACATAATATTTGATGAGGAAGCGATGTCAATGATGGAAAGGTTGAATAAGAAGATGTACATGGGAGAGCGCAGATGGGAATTGAAGCAAAATACAATAATGATGGTAAAGTTTCCCCCAAAAATGATGATATAGGCAAATATAAGTAATACACCAAATGGGAACTGTAACTCTAGATCATCTATCAGACCCAGCAATGTGAATTCTGTCACATTATGGCAACTTCCTAATGTCATTTTAAAAATCCTGTAGATATAAATTAATGTTTTCTTTATTTGCTGTAATATGCGGTAAATACAGCATTAAGTTTAATAACCTAAAATGATTTTAGTCTTACAATAAATACCTTACGCAGTTAGATGAAGAGAACATGTACTTAGGACTAGATTCAGGTTGGATCACAATAGGTGATCTAACCGTAAAAATTACTAAAATGATGCGGGCACATACGAAGGGCCTTTCTTGCGCACGTATCCACATTTTCTGCGGGTACCTACAGAAAATGCGAACGCCTCTGCCTGTCAATCATGCTGAGGCATTCACAGGATCGGGGGGGATGGCAATGCTTCATTTCCCAGACGAAGACGGAGCGCTGCGGGGGCAGAGGTGGGGAAACGGGGGCAGTGTCATCCAAATGGGGGGAGTTGTGTGGGCATGATCACGGTGGCTGCGTGATGTCACACACAGCTGCCACGATCAGAATGATGGCAGCGTGCCTCCTGCAGGCACAGCCAAGCTGCGCTGGCAGGAGGCAACCCTACTTTCTGCGATCCAACAGAAATTGTGGAGCAATCGCAATTTCTGCTTGGTCAAGGGGGGGAGTGAGGCGGGGGAGGACGGTGGTCCGCATGCTGGGCGGCCTTGACCTGCGATGAACGGCCCACAGCATGTAATCACAAGGATTGTAATTTCTGCTACTAAGCAGAATTTGCAATCCTTACTGAATTAGGCCCTTAATCGCTAGAAGTATATTGTACCTCACTCACATTTGAAGGCTTGATCAAATAGTAAATGCTGCTGGAAGTTACAATGATATTTGTGTTGCTAGACAATCCAATGTATAGAGATGTGCGGCAGACGCTTTTCGGGTTTTGTGTTTTGGTTTTGGATTTGGATCCCCACTCGTGTTTTGGATCTGGATTGGTTTTGCCAAAACAACCCTTTTGGGATTTGGCTTTGGTTTTGGATCTGGAGGATTTTTGAAAAAAAAACATAAAACCAGCAAAAATCACAGAATTTGGGGGTAATTTTGATCCTATTTGATCTGTATTATTAAACTCAATAACATAAATTTCCGCTCATTTCTAGCCTATTATGAACATCTCACACCTCACAGTATTGTATTTAGGCCAAAAGTTTGCACCGAGGTTGCTGGTTGACGAAGCTGAGTGACACAAGTGGGCAGCACAAACACCTGGCCCATGAAGGAGTGGCACTGCAGTGGCAGACAGAATGGCACTTTTAAAAAATAAGCCCCAAAGAGCTTATAATGCAAAGAAAATAAGTAGGTGCAAGATGGAATTGTCCTTGGGCCCTCCCACCCAACCCTATGTTGTATAAACAGGACATGCACACTTTAACAAACCAATCATTTCAGCAACAGGGTCTGCCACATGACTGTGGCCAAAATTATTGGTTTGTTTGGGCCCCCACAATAAAAGAAGCAATTAATCCCCCCACCAAAACAGAAGCAATCTCTCCTTGTACAAACTGGCTCTACAGTGGCATGATGTCGTCTCCATCCTCCGATTCCTCACCCCTTTCAGTGTGTATATCCTCATCCTCACAGAATATTAATTTGTCTCCACTGGAATCCACCATCACAGGTCCCTGTGTACTTTCTGGAGGAAATTGCTGGTAAAGGTCTTCCTGGAAAAATGTCTAATTCATTTTGATGAACATCATCTTCTCCACATTTTGTGGAAGTGACCTCCTACGCCGATCACTGACAAGGTTACCGGCTGCACTAAACACTCTTTCAGAGTACACTCTTTATTTTACCTAAGTTGGGGGTGCAACTTAGGTAAAATAAAGCCAGTTTGTGCAAGGGCCTCCAAATTGCCTCTTTTTCCTGCAAGTATATATACGGACTGTCTGACATGCCTACAGTGATGCTGTCACTCATATAATCCTTCACCATTTTTTCAGCATCATATGCAGTGACAATAGATATGTCAGTCATTGTTGGAAGCTCCTTCAGTCTGGACCAGATGTCGACACTTGCTCCTTACTGCCATGCATCACCGCTAGCGGGTGGGCTAGGAAATTTTAGCCTTTTCCTTGCAGTCCCAGTTGCAGAAGAAAATGAAGGAGGAGCTGTTGACGGGTCACGTTCTGCTTGAATTGACAATTTTCTCACTAGCAGGTCTTTGAACCTCTGCAGACTTGTGTCTGCCAGAAAGAGAGATACAATGTAGGCTTTAAACCTAGGATTGAGCATGGTGGCCAAAATGTAGTGCTCTGATTTCAACAGATTGACCGCCCTTGAATCCTGTCAAAGCGAATGAAGGGCTCCATCACAAGTACCACATACTTAGCGGAATTGCTCCATCTTAGCTCCTCCTTCAATTTCTCCTGCTGCTTCTGCAAAAGCCTGTTGAGAGGAATGACCTGACTCTAGCTGGCAGTGTCTGAATTGACTTCATGTGTGGCAAGTTCAATGGGTTGGAGAACCTTGTACAACACGGAAATAATTCTCCACTGCGCTTGAGTCAGGTGTATTCGCCCTCTTTTGCCAATATCATAGGTGGATGTATAGGCTTTAATGGCCTTTTGCTGCTCCTACATCCTCTGAAGCATATAGAGTATTGAATTCTACCTCGCTACCACTTCTTGCTTCAGGTGAGGGCACGGCAGGTTCAGGAGTGTCTGCTGGTGCTCCAGTCTTCGGCACGCAGTCGCTGAATGTCGAAAGTGACCCACAATTTTTCAGGCAACCGACACTGTTTACTGCACGCTCCTGTTATTATAAAAAGATCTCTGCACCAACAAATTAATTGTATGTGCAAAACATGGAACATGCTGGATTTTGCACGCACAATATTGGTGGCGTTGTCAGAAATCACAAATCCTCTGAAGAGTCTAAGCAAGGTAAGCCAATGTGCAATGATGTCCCTCAGTTTCCGTAAGAGGTTGTCTGTGGTGTGCCTCTTATGGAAACCGGTGATACACAGCATAGCCTGCCTAGGAACAAGTTGGCATTTGTAAGATGCTGCTACTGGTGCCACTGCTGTTGTTGCTGTGGGAGGCAATACATCTACCCAGTGAGCTGTCATAGTCATGTAGTCCTTAGTTTGCCCTGCTCCACTTGTCCACATGTCCATGGTAGACAGTTGGTACAACAGCATTTTTCAGGACACTAAGGACACTTTTCTTTATGTCACTGTACAGTCCGGGAATCGCTTTCCTAGTGAAGTGGAATCTAGATGGGATTTGGTACCGGGGACACAGTTCATCCATCAACTGTCTAAATCCCTCTACACCAATGGCGGATACCAGATGCACATCTAACACCAGCATAGTTGTTATGGCCTCAGTAATCCACTTTGCGACCGGGTGACTGCTGTCATATTTTAGATTCCTCGCAAAGGACTGTTGGACAGTAAATTGCTTAGTTGAAGTACTAAAAGTGGTCTTCTGACTCCCCCTCTGGGATGACGATCGACTCCCAGCAGCAACAGCAGTGGCAGCAGCATCAGTAGACATACCACTCAAGGATTCTCTGGAGGAATCTCGGTTAGGAGAGGACTCGTCAGTCATACCAGTGACATGGCCTGCAGGACTACTTATGTTGCTGACTGAGGAGGAAACTGACATTGAGGGAGTAGGTGGTGTGACTTGCAGGAGCTTGGGTACAAGAGGAAGAAGGGATTTAGGTGTCAGTGGACTGCTTACACTCTTACCCAAAGTTTCTGAACTTGACAATGACTTCTGATGAATGTGCTGCAGGTGACGTATAAGGTAGGATGTTCCTAGGTGGTTGACATCCTTAGCCATACTTATTACGGACTGACAAAGGCAACACATGGCTTGACACCTGTTGTCCGGATTTGTAGAGAAATAATTCCACACTAAAGATGTGGCTTTTTTGGTATTTTGCCCAGTCATGACAATGGGCTTTATCATCCCATGGACAACAACTGTCTCCACTGGTGCCTTATACAAACAAACCTCATCACCATCAGAATACTCATTGTTAACTTACTTGTCAGTGCCAGCTACACCTATATCCTCCTCATTCTGGTGTACGTTTACAGTGACATCCTCAATCTCAATATTAGCAACTGGGCTGGCAGTGCTCTTCCCACCACTTACAGGGGGCGTGCAAATGGTGGTAGGAGCATCTTCATTCCATACAATCTTGGGAAGGTCAGGCCTAGACATCACAACTGCGGACACACTTGGACTCTCCTTGGGGATTTGTGATATCTCTGAACACACAGTTGTTTTTCCTATGCTTTAACAAGCTTAATTTTTTTACTTTTTCAAGAGGAAGGAGGGCTTCCATCCTCATGAGAACACACAGTTGTTTTTCCTATGCTTTAACAAGCTTAATTTTTTTAACTTTTTCAAGAGGGAGGAGGGCTTCCATCCTCATGAGAAGCTGAGCTACCAGTCATTAACATTGGCCAAGGCCTTAACCTTTCCTTTCCACTTTGTGTCGAGAATGTCATACTGCCAATTTTACATTTCTCGTCAGATAATTTCTTTTTTTTCTGATTATTTATTTTTGCTTCTTGGATTTTACATGCCATCTAGGGCATCAGCCTTAGCAGATGACGTTGATGGAATTGCATCATCAGTGTCATGACTGGTGGCAGCAGCAGCTTCAGCACTAGTACTAGGAACTGGAAGTGGTTCCTGATCTTCCACTATTTTTTCCTCCAAATTGTTGTTCTACATTTCACAGGACAGCACCACTTTATTATTACAGCACATAGAACAGTCCCCCTTTATTTTCACAGCACCCCTGTATTCTTACAGCATACAGGACCAGTGTTATTTTATTTGAACAGCAGCACCCCTATATTTAACAGCATACAGGAGCAGTGTGCTTGTAATTTTTAACTGCACCCCCTGAATTTTACAACATACAGTACAATGCCAGTGTAATGTTATTTGAATAGCAGCACCCTTATGTTTTACAGCATACAGGAGCAGTGTGCTTTTAATTATTAACAACTGCACCCTGTACTTTTAGAACATACAGGGCCAGTGTAATGTTATTTGAAAAGCAGCACTCCTATTTTTTACAGCATACAGGAACAGTATGCTTGTAATTTTTAAAAACTGCACCCCTGAACTTTTACAACATACAGGGCCAGCAACAACCCCTAAATATTACAGCATACAGGAGGACAGCTACACCCATGTACAGCTGCAACACCCATAACAGCACTTGAAACACCAGTGATAGCCAGGACAGCACCCCTAACACAGCACAGGTCCACCACAGTGACTGCAGCAGCACCCCTACAGAGCACACACTAACCCCACCCGATGCCACCACCCACAGAGAGAGAGAGGTCTGTCTCTCTCACTCGCCAAGTCCAGAGTGAAAATGGCGGCGATGCGCAGCTGTTTATATGGAATCCAAAACCCACGAGAGAAAGTCCTGAGCCGGACTCGGATCCGGGCTCGGAACAGGATGTTCGGGGGGAAAACTGAACCCGCTCATCTCTAATATATTTTGTCTCTACCGCATCTTGAGGAAGGGGTTAAAATCCCTGAAACGTCGATGCAATGATGTATTGAACGTTATACAGTGATTTTTCAAAACGTCCCTGAGTGCCACAGTCCTTTTCTTCCATTGATGTGCATTCATTCTGAGGGCACCGGGGCATTGTTCAACTCTGCAGCACAAGGGAGTGCCGGGCTGTTGTTACCAATATATAATAAGATTTTACTTACCGATAAATCTATTTCTCGTAGTCCGTAGTGGATGCTGGGGACTCCGTCAGGACCATGGGGAATAGCGGCTCCGCAGGAGACAGGGCACAAAAAGTAAGCTTTTAGGATCACATGGTGTGTACTGGCTCCTCCCCCTATGACCCTCCTCCAAGCCTCAGTTAGGTACTGTGCCCGGACGAGCGTACACAATAAGGAAGGATCTTGAATCCCGGGTAAGACTCATACCAGCCACACCAATCACACCGTACAACCTGTGATTTGAACCCAGTTAACAGTATGATAACAACGAAGGAGCCTCTGAAAAGATGGCCCACAACAATAACAACCCGATTTTTGTAACAATAATTATGTACAAGTAATGCAGACAATCCGCACTTGGGATGGGCGCCCAGCATCCACTACGGACTACGAGAAATAGATTTATCGGTAAGTAAAATCTTATTTTCTCTAACGTCCTAGTGGATGCTGGGGACTCCGTCAGGACCATGGGGATTATACCAAAGCTCCCAAACGGGCGGGAGAGTGCGGATGACTCTGCAGCACCGAATGAGAGAAACTCCAGGTCCTCCTCAGCCAGGGTATCAAATTTGTAGAATTTTACAAATGTGTTCCCCCCTGACCACGTAGCTGCTCGGCAAAGTTGTAAAGCCGAGACCCCTCGGGCAGCCGCCCAAGATGAGCCCACCTTCCTTGTGGAATGGGCATTTACAGATTTTGGCTGTGGCAGGCCTGCCACAGAATGTGCAAGCTGAATTGTACTACAAATCCAACGAGCAATAGTCTGCTTAGAAGCAGGAGCACCCAGCTTTTTGGGTGCATACAATATAAACAGCAAGTCAGACTTTCTGACTCCAGCCGTCCTGGAATTATATATATATATATATATATATATATATATATATATATATATGTATATATATATATTTTCAGGGCCCTGACAACGTCTAGCAACTTGGAGTCCTCCAAGTCCCTAGTAGCCGCAGGCACCACAATAGGTTGTTTCAGGTGAAACGCTGACACCACCTTAGGAAGAAACTGGGGACAAGTCCGCAGTTCTGCCCTGTCCGAATGGAAAATTAAATATGGGCTTTTGTAAGACAAAGCCGCCAATTCTGACAATCGCCTGGCCGAGGCCAGGGCCAACAGCATGGTCACTTTCAATGTGAGATATTTCAAATCCACAGATTTGAGCGGTTCAAACCAATATGATTTGAGGAATCCCAACACTACGTTGAGATCCCACGGTGCCACTGGAGGCACAAAAGGGGCTGCATATGCAATACTCCCTTGACAAACGTCTGGACTTCAGGAACCGAAGCCAATTCTTTCTGGAAGAAAATCTACAGGGCCGAAACTTGAACCTTAATGGACCCCAATTTGAGGCTCATAGACACTCCTGTTTGCAGGAAGTGCAGAAATCGACCTAGTTGAAATTTCTTCGTGGGGCCTTCCTGGCCTCACCCACGCAACATATTTTTACCACATGTGGTGATAACGTTGTGCGGTCACCTCCTTCCTGGCTTTGACAAGGGTAGGTATGACCTCTTCCGAAATGCCTTTTCCCTTAGGATCCGGCGTTCAACCGCCATGCCGTCAAACGCAGCCGCGGTAAGTCTTGGAACAGACATGGTACTTGCTGAAGCAAGTCCCTTCTTAGCTCCCGAGGCCATTAGTCCTCTGTGAGCATCTCTTGAAGTTCCGGGTACCAAGTCCCTCTTGGCCAATCCGGAGCCACGAGTATAGTTCTTACTCCTCTACGTCTTATAATTCTCAATACCTTGGTTATGAGAAGCAGAGGAGGGAACACATACACCGACTGTTACACCCACGGTGTTACCAGGACGTCCACAGCTATCGCCTGAAGGTCTCGTGACCTGGCGCAATACCTGTCCCGTTTTTTGTTCGGGCGGGACGCCATCATGTCCACCTTTGGTCTTTCCCAACGGTTCACAATCATGCGGAAAACTTCCCGATGAAGTTCCCACTCTCCCGGGTGGAGGTCGTGCCTGCTGAGGAAGTCTGCTTCCCAGTCGTCCACTCCCGGAATGAACACTGCTGACAGTGCTATCACATGATTTTCCGCCTAGTGAAAAATCCTTGCAGTTTTGCCACTGCCCTCCTGCTTCTTGTGCCGCCCTTTCTGTTTACGTGGGCGACTGCCGTGATGTTATCCCACTGGATCAATACCGGCTGACCTTGAAGCAGAGGTCTTGCTAAGCTTAGAGCATTATAAATTTGCTCTTAGCTCCAGTATATTTATGTGGAGAGAATTCTCCAGACTTGATCACACTCCCTGGAAATTTTTTCCCTGTGTGACTGCTCCCCAGCCTCTCAGGCTGGCCTCCGTGGTCACCAGCATCCAATCCTGAATGCCGAATCTGCGGCCCTCTAGAAGATGAGCACTCTGTAATCACCACAGGAGAGACACCCTTGTCCTTGGATATAGGGTTATCCGCTGATGCATCTGAAGATGCGATCCGGACCATTTGTCCAGCAGATCCCACTGAAGAGTTCTTGCGTGAAATCTGCCGAATGGAATCGCTTCGTAATAAGCCACCATTTTTACCAGGACTCTTGTGCAATGATGCACTGACACTTTTCCTGGTTTTAGGAGGATCCCGATTAGCTCGGATAACTCCCTGGCTTTCTCCTCTGGGAGAAACACCTTTTTCTGGACTGTGTCCAGAATCATCCCTAGGACCAGCAGACGTGTCGTCGGAACAACTGCGGTTTTGGAATTTTTAGAATCCACCCGTGCTGTCGTAGAACTACTTGAGATAGTGCTACTCCGACCTCCAACTGTTCTCTGGACCTTGTTCTTATAAGGAGGTCGTCCATTTTCTTTGAAGACGAATCCTCATTTCGGTCATTACCGTGGTAAGGACCCGGGGTGCCTTGGACAATCCAACGGCATCGTCTGAAACTGATAGTGACAGTTCTGTACCACTAACCTGAGGTACCCTTGGTGAGAAAGGCAAATTTTGGGACATGGAGGTAAGCATCCCTGATGTCCCGGGACACCATATAGTCCCCTTCTTCCCGGTTCGCTATCACTGCTCTGAGTGACTGCATCTGGATTTGAACCTTTGTAAGTGATCAAATATTTCAGATTTAGAATAGGTCTCACCTAGCCTTCTGGCTTCAGTACCACCATATAGTGTGGAATAATACCCCTTTCCTTGTTGTAGGAGGGGTAATTTTATTATCACCTGCTGGGAATACAGCTTGTGAATTGTTTTCAATACTGCCTCCCTGTCGGAGGGAGACATTGGTACAGCAGACTACAGGAACCTGCGAGGGGGAAACGTCTCGACATTTCAATCTGTACCCCTTGGATACTACTTGTAGGATCCAGGGGTCCTGTACGGTCCCAGCGTCATGCTGAGAACTTGGTAGAAGCGGTGGAGGGCTTCTGTTCCTGGGAATGGGCTGCCTGCTGCAGTCTTCTTCCCTTTCCTCTATCCCTGGGCAGATATGACTCTTATAGGGACGAAAGGACTGAGGCTGAAAAGACGGTGTCTTTTTCTGCAGAGATGTGACTTAGGGTAAAAAACGGTGGATTTTCCAGCAGTCGCCGTGGCCACCAGGTCCCATGGACCGACCCCAAATAATTCCTCCCCTTTATACGGCAATACATCTTTGTGCCGTTTGGAATCTGCATCACCTGACCACTGTCGTGTCCATAAACATCTTCTTGCAGATATGGACATCGCATTTACTCTTGATGCCAGAGTGCAAATATCCCTCTGCGCATCTCGCATATATAGAAATGCATCCTTTAAATGCTCTATAGTCAATAAAATACTGTCCCTGTCAAGGGTATCAATATTTTTAGTCAGGGAATCCGACCAAGCCACCTCAGCTCTGCACATCCAGGCTGAGGCGATCGCTGGTCGCAGTATAACACCAGCATGTGTGTGTATACTTTTTAGGATATTTTCCAGCCTCCTATCAGCTGGCTCCTTAAGTACGGCCCTATCTGTAGATGGTACCGCCACTTGTTCTGATAAGCATGTGAGCGCCTTATCCACCCTAAGGGGTGTTTCCCAACGCGCCCTAACTTCTGGCGGGAAAGGGTATACCGCCAATAATTTTCTATCGGGGGAAACCCACGCATCATCACACACTTCATTTAATTTATCTGATTCAGGAAAAACTACAGGTAGTTTTTTCACATCCCACATAATACCCTTTTTTGTGGTACTTGTAGTATCAGAAATATGTAACACCTCCTTCATTGCCCTTAACGTGTGGCCCTAAAGGAAAATACGTTTGTTTCTTCACTGTCGACACTGAAATCAGTGTCCGTGTCTGAGTCTGTGTCGACCGACTGAGGTAAATGGGCGTTTTACAGCCCCTGACGGTGTTTGAGACGCCTGGACAGGTACTAATTTGTTCGCCGGCCGTCTCATGTCGTCAACCGGCTTGCAGCGTGTTGACATTATCACGTAATTCCATAAATAAGCCATCCATTCCGGTGTCGACTCCCTAGAGAGTGACATCACCATTACAGGCAATTTGCTCCGCCTCCTCACCAACATTTTCCTCATACATGTCGACACACACGTACCGACATACAGCACACACATAGGGAATGCTCTGATAGAGGACAGGACCCACTAGCCCTTTGGGGAGACAGAGGGAGAGTTTGCCAGCACACACCAAAACGCTATAATTATACAGGGACAACCTTTATATAAGTGTTCCTCCCTTATAGCATTTTAATATATATTCATATCGCCAAATCAGTGCCCCCCCTCTCTGTTTTAACCCTGTTTCTGTAGTGCAGTGCAGGGGAGAGCATGGGAGCCTTCCCACCAGCATTTCAGTGAGGGAAAATGGCGCTGTGTGCTGAGGAGAATAGGCCCCGCCCCCTTTTCGGCGGGCTTCTTCTCCGGAGTCTGTGATATCTGGCAGGGGTTAAATACATCCATATAGCCTCAAGGGCTATATGTGATGTATTTTTCGCCATACAGGTATTATACATTGCTGCCCAGGGCGCCCCCCCCCCGCGCCATGCACCCTCCGTGACCGCTGTGTGAAGTGTGCTGACAACAATGGCGCACAGCTGCAGTGCTGTGCGCTACCTGATGAAGACTGAAAGTCTTCTGCCGCCTGGTTCCGGACCTCTTCAATCTTCAGCATCTGCAAGGGGGGTCGGCGGCGCGGCTCCGGGACGAACCCCAGGGCGAGACCTGTGTTCCGACTCCCTCTGGAGCTAATGGTGTCCAGTAGCCTAAGAAGCCAATCCATCCTGCACGCAGGTGAGTTCACTTCTCTCCCCTAAGTCCCTCGATGCAGTGAGCCTGTTGCCAGCAGGACTCACTGAAAATAAAGAACCTAAAAACTTTTTCTAAGCAACTCTTTAAGAGAGCCACCTAGATTGCACCCTGCTCGGACGGGCACAAAAACCTAACTGAGGCTTGGAGGAGGGTCATAGGGGGAGGAGCCAGTACACACCATGTGATCCTAAAAGCTTACTTTTTGTGCCCTGTCTCCTGCGGAGCCGCTATTCCCCATGGTCCTGACGGAGTCCCCAGCATCCACTAGGACGTTAGAGATATATATATATATATATATATATATATGTGTGTGTAAAGAAAGGTGCAAACAGCGCTAAACCACCGAAAATCAAATAACCAGTTGCCAAATTGATAAGGAATATTCTGTAAAATTTCTCAATAAATTACACCAAAATGCATAGAATGTATATAAAACATGTATAAAACATATATAAAACACCCCCAATCAAACGGTTGTCGCAACCAGATTTCAAAGCAGTCCAATTCCCAAAGAGACCAATTTAAAATGTTCTAGTGGTAAATCAGTCGCGCCTTCAGTGTTAAAACAAATAATTCAATCACGATATCCTTATATAACATTCAAATGTGCGTACCGGACATAAGGGGATCAAGCATCTTATACAAAGTGTCTTTAACAGCAGGATCACTCGTATTCCTTTTCCTCTTAGACTCGTCCCAGCTATGGTGTAGAGTTTATACGTGGATGTGTAAAAAATATTGTTTCAGTAATTTTGCTCTTAAAAGTGATTAAGTGCTGATACATGCAATATTTGCAATAAAGTGGCTGTGTGCAATAAAAAGTGCTAGAGTGCTACAACTATAGAAGCGTCAATTAATCTAATAGAATTGTGCTGACCCAATATAGGTAATGTGCTTATTTACCACTTGCTGGGGGTGCAACACCAATCTTTAGTGAACAAGATTTAAATAATATTTAAAAAACAGCACTCACATTTGTATTGCACTCTGTTAGATAATGCCCTTGTTCAATCAGCAGTATTGGAATGCCTTAAAGATCAAAACAGAGCTCCACCATGGGAAAGAGAGAATCTCTGATACTGTAGTACTATTTTAAAAAAGTTTTTTAATATATAAAAAATACATAAATGACAAGAAAAACATATAGGTGGACTCGTACGATTTTTATAAAAACATGATGCTTATCTGTTGCTTCTCATAAAGACAGTGGAGAGCCGAGTCCACCTATATGTTTTTCTTGTCATTTATGTATTTTTTATAAATTAAAAAACTTTCTTCAAATGTTACTACACTATCACAGATTCTCTCTTTCCCATGTGGGAGCTCTGTTTTGATCTTTAAGGCATTCCAATACTGCTGATTGAACAATGGCATTATCTAACAGAGTGCAATACAAATGTGAGTACTGTTTTTTAAATATTATTTAAATCTTGTTCACTAAAGATTGGTGTTGCACCCCCAGCAAGTGGTAAATAAGCACATTACCAATATTGGGTCAGTACATTTCTATTAGATTAATTGACACTTCTATAGTTGTAGCACTCTAGCACTTTTTATTGCACACAGCCACTTTATTGCAAATATTGGCCCTCATTCCGAGTTGATCGGTCGCAAGGCGAATTTAGCAGAGTTACACACGCTAAGCCGCCGCCTACTGGGAGTGAATCTTAGCTTCTTAAAATTGCGACCGATGTATTCGCAATATTGCGATTACTAACTACTTAGCAGTTTCAGAGTAGCTCCAGACTTACTCTGCCTGTGCGATCATTTCAGTGCTTGTCGTTCCTGGTTGACGTCACAAACACACCCAGCGTTCGCCCAGGCACTCCCACCGTTTCTCCGGCCACTCCTGCGTTTTTTCCGGAAACGGTAGCGTTTTCAGCCACACGCCCCTGAAACGCCGTGTTTCCGCCCAGTAACACCCATTTCCTGTCAATCACATTACGATCGCCGGAGCGAAGAAAAAGCCGTGAGTAAAAATACTATCTCCATTGTAAAATTACTTGGCGCAGTCGCAGTGCGAATATTGCGCATGCGTACTAAGCGGAATTTCACTGCGATGCGATGAAAAATACCGAGCGATCAACTCGGAATGAGGGCCAATATTTTTTTACACAGCCACTTATAAACTCTACACCAAAGCTGGGACGAGTCTAAGAGGAAAAGGAATACGAGTGATCCTGCTATTAAAGACACTGTTGTATTAGATGCTTGATCCCCTTATGTCCGGTACGCACATTTGAATGTTATCTGAGGATATCGTGATTGAATTACTTGTTTAATCAAGTTCTGATTTACCACTAGAACATATATATATATATATATACATATACACACATACACACACACAAACACACACACACACACACACACACACACACACACACAGTATATATATATATATATATATATATAAAATATATTTATTTTTTTATATATATATATATATATATATAATATCATTGGCGCTTCATTGCATAAATAATCACTATTTACCAATTTACTACAACACAATAGATTGAAATGTGCTCTTTTGATTCTTTTTGTTTAATGCACTTAAGAAATACAAACACAGGACAGCTGCAAAACACACACACTACAGCTTGAAAACGTACACACATACTGTACACCCAACAGCTGACAAACATTTTTATTACAAATGTTACCCCCACCTCGGAAACCCAGACACACACCTGTAGCTGTTGGAAGTCTGGGAGCTGTCACTGTGACCGGTGGAGCTGGTACTGCCACTGGTGAGCCTCACAGCCAATCAAAGCTCTCTGCCCTCACCCAGATCTTAAGATACGGGTCCAGTGATTTCACGCTACAGAAAACCCGGGTCTACCCTGTGCAGACCCAGGAATAACCCTGGTTAATTGAAGGGTTGAGGACCTGCGTCAGTAGCTTTCACACTACTGCTAGAGCTTTGCAGGAAAATTAACCTTTTTTTGTCAGCATATCTGAATTGGGTATACAATAAGTTTCAGGACTCTTTCACAGACTATAGATAACGTTATCATCAAATTAGTGCTGGCACAGTGACTATTATTGACAAGTGTCAAATCAAGTATAAAAAAAAGTGAAATGATAATTGCAACTGCACGAACAGCAAGCATTTATCGCATTAAATGAAGAGAAAACATAATACAGGTATCTGTAAAAGTAGAGACCTATTTGTATGATCATCATATTATGATATAAAAGTACAGCACAATGGTGTTGATAATGTGATACTGTATAAATATTGTTGCTTTAAAATCACAAAAAGTGATTAAGTGCAAGGATAATAAATTTTTTGATAAAGGAAAACAATATACTGTATTTTAGAAGATATTTGCAACATTACACATTAAGTAAAAACATACAGATAAAAACATATACAGTATGTACTGTATGCAGATAGAATTAAAACTAATTTCTGCTTCATTTCAGTACTTTCACCTACCCATGTATGGTATGCTACTGCTTGATCCGATTTACAGTACCTGATCTGTCACGTGCAGAGAGACATTGGCTTGGTCACAGTGTATGAACGGCAGCTGTGTTTTGCACTCTTATATCCTGAGAAGAGAAAAGTTTTGTCCCTCAGGGACTCTACAAAGCATGAGAAAAGTTTCTGTTTTAACTTGGAGAGAGCAAGTTTTCTCAACGCTAAAAGATTATTAACATTTACAAATGCATTAGTGGTAAGAGTTATTTATATTAGGACATTGCACACATCTTGGGGGTCATTCCGAGTTGTTCGCTCGTTATTTTTTTGTCGCAACGGAGCGAATAGTCGCTAATGCGCATGCGCAATGTCCACAGTGCGACTGCGCCAAGTAAATTTGCTATGCAGTTAGGTATTTTACTCACGGCATTATGAGGTTTTTTCTTCGTTCTGGTGATCGTAATGTGATTGACAGGAAGTGGGTGTTTCTGGGCGGAAACAGGCCGTTTTATGGGAATGTGTGAAAAAACGCTACCGTTTCTGGGAAAAACGCGGGAGTGGCTGGAGAAACGGAGGAGTGTCTGGGCGAACGCTGGGTGTGTTTGTGATGTCAAACCAGGAACGACAAGCACTGAACTGATCGCAGATGCCGAGTAAGTCTGGAGCTACTCAGAAACTGCTAAGAAGTGTCTATTCGCAATTCTGCTAATCTTTCGTTCGCAATTTTGATAAGCTAAGATACACTCCCAGTAGGCGGCGGCTTAGCGTGTGCAAAGCTGCTAAAAGCAGCTTGCGAGCGAACAACTCGGAATGACCCCCCCTTGTTTTATGCCACTTTTAAATATTTCTACCCTGTGCAATATTATGTTCAAAAATAATTATTTATATTAATTCCACCTTTTTTGTGCATTTAAATGAATTATTTGACATTTTATTTTATCAGGTCCTGATTTTTAGTTGGGCATAAGACCATTTGTGGGATATGGTATAACATGTTGACATTCAGAATGTTGACATCATAATGTTAATATTCTGTAGTCGACATTCAGAATGTCTACATGGCAACAAATTGACCATATTCATTTTTTTTTACTCAGACTGATGACTGGTTTAAAAAAATAATATTATGCATGTTGACAATGCTATTTAATCCTAGCATTAACCCTAACCATAGCATAACCCTAACCCTAACTGAAACCATAGCTTCAGCCTAATCCTAAATCAAACCGTAACACTGATATCTTCATTATGTACAGTAGTCAAAGACAAATATTAAGCCTTGATAATTTTGTGTGTGAAAAGATCCTTCTTCAGTTCAGTGAAGCATTTGTTCTGAATAATAAATAGGAATTACTTTAAAGGGTACTGAACAACAAGAGATTACTCTGTGACTAGTATAACCAGTGCTGCAAGTATGGCGGTATGGGGCGGTACGGTGTACCTGTAAGAAAATCCCAGCAGGTACGCCTTACTGCCGGGCCACCACCTTGCAGACACCGGGTCTTGGAGAGAGGAGAGCGCAGCACACGCCTCTCCTCTCCTGCCTGCGAGTCCCGAGTCCAGCAGTGGCGGGCGGCAGCGGCGGCGTGCACTGAGCCAGTCTGCGAGCCAACCAGAGCTCATGGACCAGCAGCCAATCAGAAGCCGCTGCTGCCGGACTGCGAGCCCTGATTGGCTCATGGACCGGCGCCAGTTCAGCAGACTGAGGGCAGGAGAAGGACAGTGGGCGCGCTTGCTGCGCTCTCCTCTCCCCAGCAGAAGACAGTGCCAGACCCTGGCAGCAGCAACAATGGTAAGTTGCACTGCTGGGGCATATCTGGCACTCTGGGGGCATGTGTTTCTGGCACTGTGGGGGCATATCTGGCACTCTGGGGGCATGTGTATCTGGCACTGTGGGGGCATATCTGGCACTCTGGGGGCACGGCCGTAACTAGGGGGGGGGCTAGGGGGTCACATGCCCCAGGCGCCGTACTTGAGAGGGCTCCGAAAACTCCCCCAGCCAGCTGCTCCTCCGCGCCGCCACCCCCCTCACGATCACTTTCTTCCGCCGCGCACACCGGACTCCTGCCGCCACGATCACCTTCGCTGCTGCTGCAAGCCACTGAATGCCTGCGCCTCCCTCTGCTCAAGTCCATGGTAGCGCCTCCTGCATACCCACCCATCTGCCTGCCTGCCAGCACCTCCCAGACCTACAGTATGCAGCAGGCAGCCATCCGGAGCAGAGAACGGGACAACACAGCCGGCGACCAGTTCACCTCATCCTCCTGGCCTGGGCTGAGGCAAGTGGACAATGTGAGGGGGATGGCCGGGCAGAAGGAGCAGCCTTCTTATCTATGTAAATACAGAAAATATATATATATGTAAAAGAACAAATGAGGAGCGCGGATGTCAGTAAAAGTTGTGAGCATTTAATTAGAAGAAGTACACATATACATACATCTCAGAAAGAGATCAGCAGCGCGATGTCATCACACACACGGCACCTCCGGATAGCGATGTAGTTACACCTAGTGTCCAATTACCATGCCAACTCGTTTCATCACGAGGACTTCATCAGGGGGTGTCGACACCCCCTGACGAAGTCCTCGTGACGAAACGCGTTGGCGTGGTAATTGGACACTAGGTGTAACTACATCGCTCCTGATCCGATCCTGTGAGGTCCCGGAAGGGAACGTTTTGATGAGCTGTGACCGGCGGCTGTTCCACCTGGTGCTATCCGGAGGTGCCGTGTGTGTGATGACATCGCGCTGCTGATCTCTTTCTGAGATGTATGTATATGTGTACTTCTTCTAATTAAATGCTCACAACTTTTACTGACATCCGCGCTCCTCATTTGTTCTTTTACATGTATTCCTAATTAAGCCTTGGTACGGCTTTTTCTGGAGGAAGCAGCGGAGGATATAAAGAAGCAGGATCATATAAATACTGGACTATCCTAAGTGCATTGAACGGATTGAAGTATTGCACAATTATTCTTCCTTTTTTATTATATATATATATATATATATATATACCCAACTCGAACAGCCGGCACTCCACGGGATACCTCAATAACTTGCCAGGGTGCGCTCCAGAGGCCCGTCAACCTCAAACATACTCTCCCAATAACAGAGTCACTCCTGGACTATCATCTCAGTGAAAAAACAAGGTGCTTTATTCTTCAACGTTTCGGGGTACTGCCCCCCGTCATCAGGACACACATAACACTCAGTGCTGAACAAACAGTGCTTAAATACTAACATACATAAACTTACAGGTCCCCAGGTCGCTTTTGCCGCCTCCCATCGTGTGTCTCGGCGTTTTCCGTCCCACTTCCGGTCTCGACTGTGACGTCACGCTGGAAGTGACGTTCGCCGGCCCACAACGACGGAGCTGTTAAGGTTTCCATAGCGATGCGGCTGCAAGCGTCACATCGCTATGTAACCTAAGAAACAAATGGGAAACATTACTATCAAAATAAACATGACTAAACAAACACATTTTTGTGAACATATACATAAAAATGATTGACTATACAGTGGAATGAAATAATGTGTGGCGATAAAGACGTGGGGAGATACCAATGGAAGATGGTACCAAATAAAGGGAGAAAAAACAGAACCAATAGTGAGGATTCTCCATCAAACCCAAACTTAAGAATGGCTAATAGATTCTCAGCACTACAAAGAAGAGACTCCACAGGGGATCAGGATTTTTTATCGGTGAGAACGGGCGCACGAACAAAGGACATGGTAAGAGGCGTGGTGAGAGAAGACAGCAGGCATGCATCACCCATGAAAAAACGACAGTTAGAAGAAGAGGAAAACGGGGCGGTAGGAGGGAGAGACCTAAAAAGAAGGAATCTACATTGATCAAACCACAAGACAAAGGTATTTTTAATCTATCACAGCATGTTTTAACAGATCCAGAAATTCAACTCCTTAGCAAAGGACTATCATTTGCACCAACAAGTACTTTAAACAAATTTGAGACCTTCATCGACTTAAACAAGTTTGTGAGAAAATTGACTCTAAAAAGACACTTTTTGAGGAAAGAGGATGCCATAATAAGCAACTACGAGGCAAAATCAAAATCAGGGCTAAAACCCAAATCAAAATATTACCCATTGGAGTCAAAGGGGAGCAACATCAGCCTTTTTTATGATATGGTAAAGAAAGACCTGTGCGATACAGAACTGAAACCACCCAAGGAAAAGAATATGAAGAACTGTGAATATGAAGCCTTGAAGAAGTTACAAAGAAATAAAAATGTAATTATCAAGCAAGCTGACAAAGGGGGGGGATTGGTTGTAATGGACTATGACCTTTATACAAAGGAAGCACTGAGATTATTGGGAGATAGAAATTCCTACACACCACTTAAGGAGGATCCTCAGGTAAAATTTGTGGAAGAACTGAGGACCATACTTCTATATGGCCTACGAAATGATGTGCTAACGAAGGAAGAATACCAATATCTCATGCAATCCAATCCCATAACCCCCATTTTTTACTTTTTGCCAAAAATACACAAATCCCTGACCAACCCGCCCGGTAGACCCATAGTGGCGGGTATTGGCTCTTTGACTTCAAATTTATCTGAATATGTAGACAAGTTTTTAAAGAATTATGTGAAAGATTTGCCATCATATCTTAAAGATACGACATCAGTACTTAATATACTGAAAACAGTGAAATGGAAGGACACATATATCTGGGCGACGGTGGATGTCCAATCTTTATACACATGTATTGAACACTCAAAAGGAATCGCCGCATGTAGAGACTACCTAGATAAAGATCCATCGTTGACTCCCATTCACCGAAGTTTTATTTGCGATCTTATGCATTTTATCCTCAGCCACAACTATTTTAAGTTTTTAAATCAATTTTACTTACAATGCTGTGGCACAGCTATGGGGACTATTTTTGCCCCAAGTTTTGCAAATCTTTTTATGGGATGTTGGGAAGAAACACATGTCTACAATTCGGTTGTTTTTAATGAGAAAGTGGTCTTTTATAAACGTTACATCGACGATATTTTAATTATTTGGGACGGCACCTCTGAATCTTTTAATGAGTTTTTAACAATGCTGGGAAATAACAATATGAACTTGACATTTACCGCAAATACCAACAGTAGGTCGGTGGAGTACTTGGATTTGGTTTTAACAGGGGAATCTGGATGTGTCACCACTAGGAATTTCATCAAAGAGGTCGACACGAACAGCTATTTGCATTTCCGAAGCAACCATCTAGAAAAATGGAAGAACAATATACCGGCCTCGCAGTTCTCAAGAATTAAGAGAAACTGCACAAGCACCAAAGACTGTGAAGATCAACTGGAGATATATAAGAGAAGATTCCAAGACAAAGAATACCCGGAGCCCATCTTGAATGAAGCAATAAAGAAGACAAGAAGTTTGAACAGAGAGGACTTGCTGAGGTACAAACCGAGAGACGAAATGAAGGACGCAGTCGCATTTATCACCACATACAATCAACATGAGAGAATAATAAGGAATTCACTAAAGAAGCACTGGAACATCCTTCTGATGGATACAGTATTAAAAGATATCCTACCGCCCGAACCAACACTAGTTTTCAAAAAGTCAAGAAATCTGAAGGACTGCCTGGCACCCAGCATGATAAAGGAGAAACCCAATCAAAGGATCCCAATGCTTAAATGTCTAGGATCTTATAAATGTGGGAAGTGTAACATTTGCAAATATTTACATCGGAACAGGAAAACTTTCTCCGATATGGAAAATAAAAAGGAATATACTATTAAACATTTTATGAACTGCAATACAACGTCCGTGATCTACCTGTTGGAGTGTACTTGTGGGATGAAATACGTGGGCAAGACTAAGAGACCGTTGAAAATAAGGATTCAGGAGCATATCAGAAACATTAAAAATAAGGTCGAAAGCCACACGGTCTCCAGACATTTCACAACACAACATAATTCAAATCCTGAGGACCTTACGTTCAAGGCGATTGAACATGTGGACCTGGGTGAGAGAGGTGGTGATCTTGCAAACAAGCTCTCAAGACGTGAAATGTATTGGATTTTCCAGCTGGGAACCCTGCAACCAACAGGTTTTAACGAAGGTTACGAGATTGCACCCTTCCTGTGAGGTGCAGTATCCTCCCCTTTTTTATATAGTCCTGCATTTTCACATTTCTTTTTAGTACTCCCATATAATCATGCACTTTAATAAACTAATTAAACTAACCTGATCTCGAGTGTTATTGAGCGATCGGACCACCGGTGTAACGACGTCTCACATGTATATACAGTCATACCACACTGGTACGCCCAACCCCGTCCGATTTTGGAAGCTAAGCAGTGTATCGGGCCTGACCAGTACCAGGGGAGGGGACTACCTGGGAAGATCAGGTACTGTAGTGAGTGATAATAGGACATCAAGCCACCTGGTGGGCGATCTACTAACACTCGGCATCCCTACGATTAAAAGTGTCCTTTGAATCAAACAAAAATGTTTAATAATTATCATTTCATATATTTAATGAATATGCAATATATTTATATGGCCAACCCCCCCCCTAACCGTAGTTTCACCTGAAAGAGCCCATTCAAACTGTTTAAAAATATTACTGTTTAGAAATATTACTGTTAAAAATATAAATACTATTATAATTACATGCATATACAATAGTAGCCTATGGGTTTTTTTAATATTAATAATTCAATGTTTTAATAATGGCAATGGTTGTTTGATGATGGTAATAGAAACACCAATATAAGGATCATTACCAAATCTTTTATCCTTTTTTTCATATGGAAACGTTACCATGGATACTTCATAATGAAACTAATATGGGTCTCCTGAAACCACAACAAAATGGCCACCGCAACTGCTTTGAACTCTATGGACTTGACACACACAAAAATGGCCGCCATTGAGGAGAAAAACACTGACTAAATACAGAGGAGACAAAGCTGAACAGACACTGAAATCAGGTCCCGCCGCCGGCGCATGCGCAAGACAGAGAGAACGAGTCCCGCCGCCGGCGCATGCGCAAACACAGAGATCGGGTCCCGCCGCCGGCGCATGCGCATAAGCGCACAGGAAGTGGGGCGGAAGTGCCCTAAGTCATGTGACCCGCGGCCTCCGTCACCGGAAGTGTGGCAGAAATGCCGCTATTTAATGCATTTAATCCATGTAAAACCTCATATATATACTTTATAAACTTATAAACTATTCGTTTTAGATGTAAATGTGCCCCAAATAGCACCCATAGCCTGCTGTGATGTTTAATAAGTACTATCATGTGTGTATTTTTGTGAGACTTTGAGATTGAATCACATGACCATCTGTGATGTCACTACTCCTTACCCAGTATGTAAGGGTATAAATAGGCTTAAGGAATCATTCTGTCCCTACCCTTTGAAGAAGTCATATGTGACGAAACGCGTTGGGTTCCCTGTACTGACCCCCTGCCTACTTTTTAAGCTAAGTCTTATCTCCTACCTTATATTTATATTTATTCATATATATTTTTATACTTTTTTAACTGTTGAAAATTTGTACTTTCATCTATTAAGTTTTATATCTTAATAAATTTGAATATTTTTATATATTTTTTGGCTGATAAATTTAAGGATTTTTTAATATACATTTTTTAAACAACACAAGTCGCCGGTACCCCTATCTCCCACTTCTTCCACAATTTTTAGCACTGCTTCACCAGCGTTGCATATTTAGGGGGTGGCAGACACCTTTAAAAAAGGTTATGTGTGTTTTCTAAATGATTTTAAAGCTTTTCTCTTTTTAAAAAATATTTTAAAAATATTTTAACGTAGTTTTGGAATCTATCCCACAAGTGGCGCTGTATATATATATTTTTTTCAACGTAACTGCTTCCTGGTGTGTTTATACTAGCCGCCTGGTGAGATAACTATCCATTGCAAACTAGAATGTTTGGAACTAATGACCGCACAACTAAGAGAAATGATTTATGCCAAAAAATATTTAATGAAAATATACCAACAGAGGCTCCAACACCATCACAGGACCTAGATGATATGTTCTGGGGCATAGAGAAACTTCTTATCAAGGAAGTAAAGACCTGGTGGGATATCAAAGGACTAGAACACTATGTTACAGTAAATAGAGTACCCAGAGGTTTGAGACTTCTCAAACAACCAACGTTTGGCACTTCGGACACAGAATTTGTAGAGGAATGGGACTCCATTTTGCATAAGTGTTCTATAGATCTTATGAAACTTCTCATCAGAAAAAAGAAAGATGCCTTGGTAGAACTGGAGGTAGAAATAAAGGCGAAAGACTCTGAAATGAGCAGCTATAAGGAAAAGGAGGACTACATTATTAACGAAAAAGTTCTCAAGAAGAAACTAGAACATATTGAAGGGGTGGTCATAAAAGGGAAGGAGAAGAAATTTCTTCGGGACAAGAATGATTACAACCAAGGGCGTATGAAAAACTGGAGCAGATTCAAGGCTCAAGAAAATTACACTAAAGACGTGGGGAGATACCAATGGAAGATGGTACCAAATAAAGGGAGAAAAAACAGAACCAATAGTGAGGATTCTCCATCAAACCCAAACTTAAGAATGGCTAATAGATTCTCAGCACTACAAAGAAGAGACTCCACAGGGGATCAGGATTTTTTATCGGTGAGAACGGGCGCACGAACAAAGGACATGGTAAGAGGCGTGGTGAGAGAAGACAGCAGGCATGCATCACCCATGAAAAAACGACAGTTAGAAGAAGAGGAAAACGGGGCGGTAGGAGGGAGAGACCTAAAAAGAAGGAATCTACATTGATCAAACCACAAGACAAAGGTATTTTTAATCTATCACAGCATGTTTTAACAGATCCAGAAATTCAACTCCTTAGCAAAGGACTATCATTTGCACCAACAAGTACTTTAAACAAATTTGAGACCTTCATCGACTTAAACAAGTTTGTGAGAAAATTGACTCTAAAAAGACACTTTTTGAGGAAAGAGGATGCCATAATAAGCAACTACGAGGCAAAATCAAAATCAGGGCTAAAACCCAAATCAAAATATTACCCATTGGAGTCAAAGGGGAGCAACATCAGCCTTTTTTATGATATGGTAAAGAAAGACCTGTGCGATACAGAACTGAAACCACCCAAGGAAAAGAATATGAAGAACTGTGAATATGAAGCCTTGAAGAAGTTACAAAGAAATAAAAATGTAATTATCAAGCAAGCTGACAAAGGGGGGGGATTGGTTGTAATGGACTATGACCTTTATACAAAGGAAGCACTGAGATTATTGGGAGATAGAAATTCCTACACACCACTTAAGGAGGATCCTCAGGTAAAATTTGTGGAAGAACTGAGGACCATACTTCTATATGGCCTACGAAATGATGTGCTAACGAAGGAAGAATACCAATATCTCATGCAATCCAATCCCATAACCCCCATTTTTTACTTTTTGCCAAAAATACACAAATCCCTGACCAACCCGCCCGGTAGACCCATAGTGGCGGGTATTGGCTCTTTGACTTCAAATTTATCTGAATATGTAGACAAGTTTTTAAAGAATTATGTGAAAGATTTGCCATCATATCTTAAAGATACGACATCAGTACTTAATATACTGAAAACAGTGAAATGGAAGGACACATATATCTGGGCGACGGTGGATGTCCAATCTTTATACACATGTATTGAACACTCAAAAGGAATCGCCGCATGTAGAGACTACCTAGATAAAGATCCATCGTTGACTCCCATTCACCGAAGTTTTATTTGCGATCTTATGCATTTTATCCTCAGCCACAACTATTTTAAGTTTTTAAATCAATTTTACTTACAATGCTGTGGCACAGCTATGGGGACTATTTTTGCCCCAAGTTTTGCAAATCTTTTTATGGGATGTTGGGAAGAAACACATGTCTACAATTCGGTTGTTTTTAATGAGAAAGTGGTCTTTTATAAACGTTACATCGACGATATTTTAATTATTTGGGACGGCACCTCTGAATCTTTTAATGAGTTTTTAACAATGCTGGGAAATAACAATATGAACTTGACATTTACCGCAAATACCAACAGTAGGTCGGTGGAGTACTTGGATTTGGTTTTAACAGGGGAATCTGGATGTGTCACCACTAGGAATTTCATCAAAGAGGTCGACACGAACAGCTATTTGCATTTCCGAAGCAACCATCTAGAAAAATGGAAGAACAATATACCGGCCTCGCAGTTCTCAAGAATTAAGAGAAACTGCACAAGCACCAAAGACTGTGAAGATCAACTGGAGATATATAAGAGAAGATTCCAAGACAAAGAATACCCGGAGCCCATCTTGAATGAAGCAATAAAGAAGACAAGAAGTTTGAACAGAGAGGACTTGCTGAGGTACAAACCGAGAGACGAAATGAAGGACGCAGTCGCATTTATCACCACATACAATCAACATGAGAGAATAATAAGGAATTCACTAAAGAAGCACTGGAACATCCTTCTGATGGATACAGTATTAAAAGATATCCTACCGCCCGAACCAACACTAGTTTTCAAAAAGTCAAGAAATCTGAAGGACTGCCTGGCACCCAGCATGATAAAGGAGAAACCCAATCAAAGGATCCCAATGCTTAAATGTCTAGGATCTTATAAATGTGGGAAGTGTAACATTTGCAAATATTTACATCGGAACAGGAAAACTTTCTCCGATATGGAAAATAAAAAGGAATATACTATTAAACATTTTATGAACTGCAATACAACGTCCGTGATCTACCTGTTGGAGTGTACTTGTGGGATGAAATACGTGGGCAAGACTAAGAGACCGTTGAAAATAAGGATTCAGGAGCATATCAGAAACATTAAAAATAAGGTCGAAAGCCACACGGTCTCCAGACATTTCACAACACAACATAATTCAAATCCTGAGGACCTTACGTTCAAGGCGATTGAACATGTGGACCTGGGTGAGAGAGGTGGTGATCTTGCAAACAAGCTCTCAAGACGTGAAATGTATTGGATTTTCCAGCTGGGAACCCTGCAACCAACAGGTTTTAACGAAGGTTACGAGATTGCACCCTTCCTGTGAGGTGCAGTATCCTCCCCTTTTTTATATAGTCCTGCATTTTCACATTTCTTTTTAGTACTCCCATATAATCATGCACTTTAATAAACTAATTAAACTAACCTGATCTCGAGTGTTATTGAGCGATCGGACCACCGGTGTAACGACGTCTCACATGTATATACAGTCATACCACACTGGTACGCCCAACCCCGTCCGATTTTGGAAGCTAAGCAGTGTATCGGGCCTGACCAGTACCAGGGGAGGGGACTACCTGGGAAGATCAGGTACTGTAGTGAGTGATAATAGGACATCAAGCCACGTGGTGGGCGATCTACTAACACTCGGCATCCCTACGATTAAAAGTGTCCTTTGAATCAAACAAAAATGTTTAATAATTATCATTTCATATATTTAATGAATATGCAATATATTTATATGGCCAACCCCCCCCCCCTAACCGTAGTTTCACCTGAAAGAGCCCATTCAAACTGTTTAAAAATATTACTGTTTAGAAATATTACTGTTAAAAATATAAATACTATTATAATTACATGCATATACAATAGTAGCCTATGGGTTTTTTTAATATTAATAATTCAATGTTTTAATAATGGCAATGGTTGTTTGATGATGGTAATAGAAACACCAATATAAGGATCATTACCAAATCTTTTATCCTTTTTTTCATATGGAAACGTTACCATGGATACTTCATAATGAAACTAATATGGGTCTCCTGAAACCACAACAAAATGGCCACCGCAACTGCTTTGAACTCTATGGACTTGACACACACAAAAATGGCCGCCATTGAGGAGAAAAACACTGACTAAATACAGAGGAGACAAAGCTGAACAGACACTGAAATCAGGTCCCGCCGCCGGCGCATGCGCAAGACAGAGAGAACGAGTCCCGCCGCCGGCGCATGCGCAAACACAGAGATCGGGTCCCGCCGCCGGCGCATGCGCATAAGCGCACAGGAAGTGGGGCGGAAGTGCCCTAAGTCATGTGACCCGCGGCCTCCGTCACCGGAAGTGTGGCAGAAATGCCGCTATTTAATGCATTTAATCCATGTAAAACCTCATATATATACTTTATAAACTTATAAACTATTCGTTTTAGATGTAAATGTGCCCCAAATAGCACCCATAGCCTGCTGTGATGTTTAATAAGTACTATCATGTGTGTATTTTTGTGAGACTTTGAGATTGAATCACATGACCATCTGTGATGTCACTACTCCTTACCCAGTATGTAAGGGTATAAATAGGCTTAAGGAATCATTCTGTCCCTACCCTTTGAAGAAGTCATATGTGACGAAACGCGTTGGGTTCCCTGTACTGACCCCCTGCCTACTTTTTAAGCTAAGTCTTATCTCCTACCTTATATTTATATTTATTCATATATATTTTTATACTTTTTTAACTGTTGAAAATTTGTACTTTCATCTATTAAGTTTTATATCTTAATAAATTTGAATATTTTTATATATTTTTTGGCTGATAAATTTAAGGATTTTTTAATATACATTTTTTAAACAACACAAGTCGCCGGTACCCCTATCTCCCACTTCTTCCACAATTTTTAGCACTGCTTCACCAGCGTTGCATATTTAGGGGGTGGCAGACACCTTTAAAAAAGGTTATGTGTGTTTTCTAAATGATTTTAAAGCTTTTCTCTTTTTAAAAAATATTTTAAAAATATTTTAACGTAGTTTTGGAATCTATCCCACAAGTGGCGCTGTATATATATATTTTTTTCAACATATATATATATATAATCCTGAACATAGGCCGGCACTCCTCAATGTCGCTAAAGGTGCTCCGGTGCCCTCTGTTGTAGGCATGAGGTATGTACAGAAGATTAAAAAGTGGCGGCACTCAGTCTGCTTAAATGGCAGATCACGTGTATTTAAAACACATATTTAGAACACCGGTGTCCTAAATATGTGTTTTAAATACACGTGATCTGCCATTTAAGCAGACTAAGTGCCTCCACTTTTTAATCTTCTGTACATACCTCATGCCTACAACAGAGGGCACCGGAGCACCTTTAGCGACATTGAGGAGTGCCGGCCTATGTTCAGGATTATATATATATATATATATATATATATATACACATACACACGTCTGTTGCCCCCACAATAAGATAAACAGTATATAGCAGAGGTGCGGCACTCATGGCAACTTAATCATTGAGGAGTGCCGGCCTATGTCCAGGATAATATCTATCTATCTATCTATCTATCTATCTATCTATCTATCTATCTAATCAGTGAAAATAAGGTTGCACTATTGTGTGGTGTAGTTTTTATTTTTGTATTATTTTTTTGTTATTTATGTGTTTTTGTGTTGTGTTTTTCTTTTCTTTTCTTTTTTCTTTTTTTCTTTTTTTTTTTTTGGGGGGGGGGCGCTAAACTACTGTCTTGCCCCGGGTGCCGAAAATCCTAGTTTCGGCCTTGCTGGGGGCATGTGTATCTAGCACTGTGGGGGTATATCTGACACTGTGGGGGCATGTGTATCTGGCACTGTAGAGGGAATATCTGGTACTATGGAGGCATATCTGGCAGTGTGGAAGCATGTGTATCTGGCACAGTGGGGGCCTGTGTATCTGGCACTGTGGGGGCATATGTATCTGGCACTGTAGGGGCATCAGTATCTGGCACTGTGGGGGCATATGTGTATATGGCGCAGTGGGGGCAAATCTGGCACTGTGGGGGCATATGTGTATCTGACACTCTGGGGCAATTTGTATCTGACACTCTGGGGCAATGTGGCACTACTGGGGGCATTTGTGTATCTAGCACTGTGGGACATTTGTGCATTTGGCACCGTGGGGCATTTGTGCATCTGGAACTGTAGGAGCATATCTGGCACTGTGGGGGCATGTGTGTATCTGCCACTATTGGTGTCATAAGTGTATCTGCCCCCCATATGTGCATCACACCCCCATTGTCATTGACCATGCCCCACGTTGCATTTGGCCACACCCATTTTTTCACAGTACCTATAAGACATTTTTTCTACTTGCACCACTGAGTATAACCCTAGTCTAGATGTAGTAGCTTTACAAGAAACCCATTTCTCTATCACTAACCCTAGTGGCAGATTTAAAGATCAGACCAACACCAGGTAAAACATTATTGAACCCGCCCCACACCACCACCACCATCACCATCATCAGATCCCTGTCAGCCTCCTTCATCACACACAGCAGCCCATGTGAGCCAGGTTCAAGAGCTGCTAATGCCCCCGTACATGGAGGTGGGGTAATGAAGTGGAGTAATGAAGCACAGATGCAGAGCTCTAATAGGTTGCGGCACAAGTATTAGGATTGACTGAACGGGCAGATCAAATTGTTGTGGACATACCCCACTGGAGATGCCCGATCTCGTCTGATCTTTGAAGCCAAGCAGTGGAGGGCCGGGTCAGTACTCGGATGGGAGATTACCCTGGAACACCCTGGTACTGCAAAAAATTCCTCTGCCCGATCTAGAGTAATCCTCAAAAAATACCATTTGGCATTCGGTTCTGTATGACCTATGATTTAATTTTCTGCGTTAAAATAATCCTGAATGGATATTTGCAGAACAAATGATGGTCATATACTACACAAAGATGTTATTGTGATCATGTGATAGTAAGCCTAAGAGCCCATATATTTGGATTTCCGGCATTTATTGTGGTATCTAAAACCACAAGAATTATACATATATCAGTATTATATTTTCGCGTAGCTAGACTATTCACGCATAATTAACTCCTATAATTACTTTTTAATAATGAATTAATAAAGTTATGTTTTATCAGTATTGATTACTAATACTTAACCCTCTGAATTAGAGTGCTCCCACACAAGAGTCTACTTCCCAACTTTCTAGTGTTGGCTTTTTCTATTTGATATTTTGACTCTAGGGAGCACCACTGAGGGCAACACACATATGCAAAAGGATTATTAGTCCATGTGCACAAGGTTGCTATATCCAGTAGCAATTTAGCGTTATAAATCAGTTTTTCAGAGGACAGTAATAACTTATTGTGAGATTAGTGCGGCCCCGAAAAAAAATATTTTCCAAAATATAGCAGTCTCTGGCTCTGACCCATTCAGGAAACCTCCACTCTGGGATCCAGAAGCAGGTAACCTTTCTGCAAACCACAACCCCCCTTCCCATCAAAGCAACTGATTATCCTGAGTTGGCTGTCATCATTGCCGTACATCATTAAAAAGAAAGATCAAACTACGGGAGAGGAGGTGACTGCCGTGCCACCTCCAGCAGGTGCCGCCACTAGACACGTGTCTTACATGCCTAGTTGGAAATCCAGCACTGACTAACCCCCTATATACAAGGGCCATAGTTACAGTATCTAGTCTTCTATACAGCTAAAGGACCCTTTAAAAAGAAAGGGATTGCTATTATATTTTACTTAGCCTCCACTTTCACCCTCTATACTAAAATTGGCAATAAAAATGGAAGATTCCTTTTCCTGGTAGGTACCCTAAATGATTTGCAGGTGACTCAGATTTCACTAAATTCTCCAAATTCTGTCCAGATCTCTTTTTAGCTGAAAGTCTGTTCAGAGATCCTTTAGAGAGGGTCACCTTATTATACAGTAAAGATGAGCAGGCTCAGTTTTTCTTTAAAAACCCACCTGAACTTGAGGGATCCAAGTGCATCCGAGTGGTGGCTTAGCTTTCCTGCATTGTTTGAATTCCATATTGAGGCAAAATGTCATCATTCCAGTGTCAGATTCTTGCAGGTTTTGGATTCTATATAGGAGTGCCTGCAGCAGTGATTCGGTGCCTTTCACAGCAGACGATGGAAAGAGTTGTGTGCTCTGATGATCTCTGCTTACCCCATGCTTTGTTATGCTTACTCCATGCTACGTCCACCCACTCCAGTGCAGGCTGCACAGACCTACCTATGTGTCCACTGCAGTGCCGTTTCTTGCAATCGCACGAGGCGCCCACCGCGGCACGTTGTGTCTCCATTCTGCTATCCCCACCTCCCTCTTCTAATATCGGAGGGGGGATGGAGTACTAAGGAAGAGGGAGGAGGGGGAGCAGGATATCGGTGCTGGCAGGCTAACAATTATACTTTATACACCCTGCGGCAATGAGCATTACAATTGGTAATGAGCATTACCCTTGGCAACGAGCATGGATCCCAGAGCATGAAACCCCTGGCAATGAGCACAACACCCAGCACATGAAACCCCTGGCATTGAGCATGAGACCCAGCACATGAAACCACTAGCAATGAGCATGACACCTAGTGCGTGAAACACCTGCAACGAGCATGACACCCAGAGCATAAAACCCCTAGCAATGAGCATGACACCCAGTGCATGAAACCCCCGGCAATGAGCAGGTAGTTTTAAAGTAATCAAAAGCTTTACTGTAGGGCATAATGTATCATGGGCATTGTGGTGTATGGCATAATATGTTGCAAGGGGCACAATATGGTACAAAGGCTACTACTGTGTGGGGCTTAATATGGTGGAATGTATTTTTTTTCCTGTATCTGCCGAGGTCTGTTGTTGCAGGGTCAAAAACTGGGGTGTAAGTAGTCTTTTCCTTCAAGGCCATTCCTATTTTAGTGACATCATGCCCATTGTAGTGAGGCCATGCCCACTCATCGGGAATGTGCACGCCTTCGGCATGCGCATAATTTTTTTTATGTCTACGTGGGGGTGCATTTTTGAATGTTTATAGGGTGGCACATTTTAATGCTCACACTGGGAGCCAAATTTTCTAGAAACAGCCCTGGTCCACTGTGTGCATCCACTACAGTTGCTGAGCTGAGCTGGCCTACAGTATCTATCCACTGTGTCTGTACACTCCTGTGGCTGAGCTGATCTACAGTATCTGTGTCAACTGTTTCCATTCACTCCAGTGTCTGATTTGATCTATCTTTGTATACTCCACACTGTACCCATTCACTCTAGCGGCTGAGCTGACCTGACCTATATGTTTTCACTATGCCCATAGGGGTGATATTCAGTATGCCGCCGGCCGAGATCCCGGTGAACAGCACACCAGCGCCGGGATCCTGACCACTGGCATGCTGACACATATTCTCTCTCTTGGGGTCCACGACCCCCCTGGAGGGAGAATAAATAGAGTGGCGCGCAACGTGGCGAGCGTGTCAAGCGCAGCGAGCCCACAAGGGGCTCATTAGCACTCGCCCAGCTGTCGGTATGCCAGCGGTTGGGATCCTGGCACAGGTATGCTGGGCACTCACACTACACCTGTCCATACACTCCAGTGCTGCTTAGTGTTAATATTGGTCAAGCCAGATTACAGCACAGTAACTTGGCAAATTATTGCTTAGTATTTATTTATAGGGCAGGAATATTGTTATTCTGCTGTTTAAGTGAGTCACACTGATGCTGTATTGTGACTCTGCAGGCCGTACCCCACTGTGCCTTTGTTGACAAAATAATATAAGCGGTTTGATTCGCCACTTTTCTTGTCATTTTCAAATACAATATCTTATTTTTCTATAACCACTTTATAGTAAATGTATCCAAATAAATATGTTCAGAGTTACAGTTAGCCTCAGATCTTTCCAATTTTTACTTATCTCAAGGTGTTCTTAATATTCCTCTGCAACTGCAAATAAACAGGGGGGAAGTATTAATTCTGATATATAAAAATGATTTGCTTAAGGGTACTTCAACACAGTTTAATGTATTCAGTAGCTGCTATTACCATATTTAGCAGCCATTGTAATTTTCTACTAGTTAAGATATTAATTAACCAGTGTTATGCCACAATGTGAAAAAACCCTTACGTGCTTTCAGTGCTGTATGTTCTCCGCAAAATGTTCTTCAATCCAAAGCTTTAGCATATAGTCCGGATTTGTATAATGGAATAAGAATTGAGATTGCAGTTTCAGCATTACTTGCAAATCGGAAGCTAAAAACAAGCAGAAACATCACCAAATGTGGTAGCCACCACTGGATCTATTTAAGGGAGATGCAGCGAAGAAGGCAAGTAAAGTCCTTGCTGGCGTAAAACGGGGTATTGAGATCAGGGACGAGGATGTAATCCTGCCGCTGTACAAATCATTGGTACGACCGCACCTGGAATATTGTGTTCAATTCTGGGCACCATATTATAAAAAGGTTGTTGGGGAACTCGAAAGAGTTCAAAGGCGATCTACTAAACTGATTAAAGGGTTAGAGACACTGGAGTTCGAGGAAAGGCTAACTAGGTTAAATATGTATACTCTAGAAAAGAGATGTCTAAGAGGAGATATTATTAATATCTTCAAATATGTAAATGGTTATTACAAGGAGTTAGCAGGGGATTTATTTATTAATAGAACTCTGTATAGGACACGTGGACACTCACCAAGGTTAGAGGAGAGAAAATTCAGTACAAAACGTAGGAAAGGGTTCTTCACGGCAAGGGCAATAAGAATTTGCAACTCCCTGCCAGAGAAGGTAATATTGGCGGACACTGTAAATACATTCAAAATCAGATTGGACCGCTTTCTAGCTGAAAAAAGTATCCAGGGCTACAGCATTTAATGTATTGACATTAAGTATCTGGGAGTTGTATGAAATATAGCTGACAACTGGTACGAAACCATTACTTCAGCTGGTGCATTATAATGTGCACAGCTAAACACAGAATACAGGTTGAACCCGATGGGCATGTTGCCTATTTTTAACCTCAACAACTATGTTACTATGTTAATATATATATATATATATATATATATATATATATACACACATATCCTCTCTGATTGATAATGTGCATAGTCTGTCCCCTCTCCTACTCTAGCTCTTATTCACCTTTATCCTGCATCCGTCCTTCCTCATCAGTGGTGTATGTTAGGATAGCTGCTCGTGCTGCATTAGCACAATGTTGGAAGTAGTCTCTCCCCCCTACTTTACTTAAAGTGGCTCACAAAATCGATTTTCATTTCACTATGGAAACAGCTTCCATCCCTATTCTACTTCCACTTCATCTCCTCTCAGGAAGTGGATGGCTTGGCACCAATACACTAGAGATGGTGAGAGTGCCTGCTATTTGAACAATTCATCTGCGACTATGGTGGCCAATACCGGGTCGGACAGGATTGTCCAGGATTCAATCTTGGGATTGGAGCTTCCAATCCTGGGGATTTTGGGATTAGCCAGCCCCCTTGTTTTTTAAATGCCAGGCAGCATTGAGCTTCCTAAGAAGGCTCAGATGCTGCCAGGCTACCCCTGCTCAGTTCCCCCTGTGCCCAGCTGTGTGCACTGCGCAGTGTGACATGAAGTCATGCTGCACAGCCAGCTGCTCGCACTGCCTCACACCTCATGGCCCTGCGGGAAGGGGACCCAGCGCCCATCCAAAGGATGGTGAGTTGTGTGGGCTGGGCGGGTCACACACACATTGAAAATAAACCAATCCCGGGTATCCCTGGATTGTCATTTTTCAATCTTGATTTCAGGGATTGAAAAAATGGCCCAGAAATGGCCACCCTATCTGTGACTGACCAATTACCATTTAGACTAAATTAAGTAAATTCTCCTTGAAAGTCCTTTCATGCTTTGGATGTAATTATGCTTCTTTGGGTTTGTTATTTGTAGTTTTCTTTACATTACTAGTTACTGTACATTGATATGTGTATTTAACTTACAGTATGTACCCTTTTCCCCTTCCTTCCCCCTCTCACTTTTTTTTTTGTACCTTTCCCCTTGAAAATTTAAATAAAAATTATTAGAGTTAAAAAACTGATGGTCACATGTTTGGAAACATAAATCAACCCATTTGGCAACCCATAAGACAACATTACCTTAGAAATATGGTGGTTTTAAGCTCGCAGAACTTCCTCTTTACTATTCTGCATCTATTATGGCACACCTTAAAAATTGGTTTTTAGTCATTTGGGCAAAAACCTTGGGTTGACCTTGAAATTGCTATTCTGGCAGGATTCCCAACTGTTTACTTGCTCTGGCTTCTGAGTATGTTTCACCCACTACACCCTTGCAGTGGGAGACTATATACACTAATTTGTCCCATATATCTAGATTTACTAACCAAATTGAGATGCATTTTAAATTACTTCATCGGCTATACCTTACATCAGTTAAATTTCACATGATGTGGTCATCATGTTCAAAATACTGTTGGCATCAGTGTGCATAACGCTATAACAACTGTCATTACAGCCTGACCCCACAGCTGCACAGATCTGGGTGATGGCAGTTTTGAAGTGTTGGACTGATTATGGAGTCATAGCTGCAGGTTGGTACTATTTAAAAAGTTTAAACGGTAGCACTGGCAGTTAGGAAATGTTATTGTCACTGTTTTAACATAGTTGTTGCATGCACAACCATGGTATAAATAGGGGTGCATTTAGAGTTCCAAACAACTCCATTTTGCAGGTGGATCTAGCTATGTTTTTCACTGCAAATGTTCTGTAGCCAAGTGTTAAGTTCGTTTAACATACAAAGACAAGCAATACATAAGCACACTGTGGTTTGAGCAGCTGCGGACGCTAATCGTATACATATATCAGGAAAATTGTGCATATACGTTGCGTATAAACGCCATCACGTTATGCGCACAATATAGCGACACGTTTGGCTGAATACACTTTACCCCAAACAAGAATGGAATGTGACACCAGTAGTTAAATATACTGTTGTGGACCAACGCATCAACAGTATTTTCTTTAGGATATACAGATAAAAGGTACAACAATATACAGAGAAGAGCTTCAACCAATAATACATACGTTTAAACGCAAGCGCTCCTGGATCAAGGCCTCAGTCAGTCTTGGCAAGATGACCTCAGAGAATAGGGACTGAGCCTGGTCAGGAGGCCTCTCTTTTATACAGTTTGTCCAAATACAGTACAAAGGAGAATGTAAGCTCTTCTTTCATAGGTCAGGGGGCAAGTCATTTACAGTACATGAGGGGTCATAGGTTGGTTTGAATAGGTGGGCGATGCTTGGTCCAGGGTGCACTTGCAGATGTTAGCCTCTAGTTTCCCGCCGTATATCAGAAGTACAGTGCAATAGCAGTTTGCGAATATTACATTTTTGCGTATATCTATACGCAGAAACATGCGATAAACTGTAAGTAGCCACTGGAATGTAGATCGTAAAATACTGCACATCGGGATACCAAACACTAAGTCCTAACACTGCAGCATCCCCTCACACCATGTAAAGATGAATAGCTCCATTGTTTTACCTTTAAAATGTATGCAAGTTGCTGACAATGTGTATGGAGACTACAGTATGCGCAAATTATGCACTATATGACTAAGATATTATATATGTCTTTGTGGCTTTTCTGTGCAAATGCGTATGCTACCGTATATAACCTGTGTACGTAACGTGTGTGTATGCGTACACACCGTGGTAACGCGCACGAACAGAGGCCACTCTGTTTGGAGTTTGTATGTTGTGTGTATGTAATATTTTTGACTTTGACACAAGCATAAACAACTTTCATCAACTAAGAGTCATATACATCTCAGCCGTAACTCAACATGCAGCTGAGTGGATATATATTCAGTATGGTAATACTTACCGTTGATAATGGTATTTCTACTAAGTCCACAGGATCCACAGGATAACATTGGGATATGGTGACGCGACAGCGGATTTGCACCAAATGGTCAAAGCTTTCGGCCTCCCAGCATGCAACAGGCCCATCCATATATCCCTGCCTCCTGGCTCAGGCAAATCAATTGTTTTTCCAAAGCTCAAGGCAGGAGCATCATAGAGAGCCCTAATCAGGTGAGAAGAACACACATGCACATCCTTCTGTACAAGAAGGAAGAGGTTAATAAGTGAAAGGATCCTCAAATCAGGTGCGTCAGGGTGGGATCCCTGTGGATCCTGTGGACTTAGGAGTAATAACATTATCAACGGTAAGTTTTTCCATAACAAATATTTCTCTGGCAGGGTCTACAGGTTATCCACAGGATAACATTGGGATGTCCCAAAGCAATTTAGTGGTGGGGACGCTCCTGATTAGACAGGAGAATCATTCGCCCAATTCAGCGTCCTGAGAGGCAAAGGTATCAAAGGCATAATGTCTAATGAATGTGTTAATGGAAGACCATGTGGCTGCTTTACATATCTGTTCTGCTGAAGCACCACGTTGTGCTGCCCATGAAGGATCTACCTTACGAGTAGAGTGAGCAGAGACATTAGCAGGAACAGTGATTTCAGCTTGAGAGTATGCTTCTGAAATAGTCATCCAAAGCCATCTCGCCAGTGTCTGGTTATCAGCAGGCCATCCTCTCTTGTGAAATCTGTAGAGAATAGAGAGAGTATCTGTCTTTCTGATGGCATTGGTATGACTCATGTAGATCTTTAAAGCACGGACTACGTCCAACGATGAATCTCCCACAAAAAGGTCGTGCCCCTGGAAGGCCGGGACTACAATTTCTTCATTAAGGTGGAATTTAGACACCACCTGAGGAAGATATCCAGATTTGGTTCCGAGAACCGCTTTATCTGGATAAAAAAAATCAGAAATGGAGGGCGACATAACAATGCCCCTAAATCGGAAACTCTTCTAGCTGAAGCAATAGCCAGTAGAAAGAGAACCATTTAAGCTCCACTCTTTTTAGTGGTTCAAATGGGGCAACTTGAATTGCCTTTAGGACTAAACTTAAGTCCCAAGGTACTGTAGGGTCAAATCTCTGTTCACTGCACCATTGAATATAGGCTTGACATATTCTGTGATAAATACGAGATGACGAAGGTTTCCTTGCTCTGAGAATTGTTTCAATAACCTGTTGTGAGAATCTTCTTGCTTTCAGGATGGAAGTCTCAAGAGCCACGCCATCAAAAACAGTCAATCCAGGTGCTTGTGATAGCAAGGACCCTGTGACAGTAGATTTTGGATGTTAAGGGAGTAGGAATGGAGCATCCATCTACATCCTCTGCAGATCTGTGTACCAATGTCTACTGGACCATGCTGGAGCTATTACTGTCACAGCACCCCTTCCTTGTTTTGCCTTTAGCATCACCCTGGGTCACAGGGCGATTGCTGGATACACATACAGATGGGTCCACGGTTATCTTGGCTAGTTTGCTGCACCTAGGCACAACATGGTTTATTAACATAAACCCTTCATCTATTGTTTTCAGCTGCAATACAATACAGAGAACAATACAACAGGGGATTAAGTTCGACTGCCCAGTCTCAGTTAATCCTATTAAAGGTCAAGATAAACATGGACCCATCTGTACAGTAGGCCAGACAAAAGTCCCATCTCACTGACAGGGCATCCACCAAGATCGCTTTGGGATACTTTGTTCTTGACCCGTATGCAGGAACTTTGTTGTTCTGATGGGACGCCATCAGATCTATCTCCGGTAACCCCCACTTGTCTACCAGAATTTGGAAGACCTTGGGTGTAAAGCCCATTCGTTTGCATGAATGATGAATATCGATTGAGAAAGTCTGCTTCCCAGTTTAGGACTCCTGGAATGAACACTGTGGACAAGGCTGAAAGATGAAGTTCTGCCCACCTTAACGTGTGACTTACCTCCTTCATTGCTTTTTGACTGCGAGTCCCTCCCTGATGGTTGAGGTACGCTATGTCACACATCGCAGGCAGCGGTGGCCGCGCTTGTCCCTGCGTGTGACTTGGATTACCTGGCGCCTCTCTCCCCCGGCAGGCTCCGGGTTCCGGCGTCGGGTTGGTGTGTCTCCTCGGCGGCTTCCCGGAGCGAGGGCGCCGCCATCATGAGTGTGGTCATGGAGGCAGAGCAGGACTGACGTCACCTGTCCGCTCCGCCAATCAGGCAAGGGCGGGAGATTCAAAGCCAGACGCCGGGCAGAGACCCGGCGCCTGAGTATCATCGATTCTGCCGTCAGAAGCTGTGATCTCCAGAGCTCCCACGTTCCTGCGGTCTCCGTGCCTGCATCTCCGTGTCTGCATCTCCATGCCTGCATCTCCGTGCCTCCAAGCATCCCCGTGCCTCCAAGCACTTCCATGCCTCCAAGCATCTCTGTGCCTCCAAGCACCTCCATGCCTCCAAGCACCTCCGTGCCTCCAAGCACCTCCGTGCCTTCAAGCACTTCCGTGCCTCCAAGCACCTCCGTGCCTCCAAGCATCTCCGTGCCTCCAAGCACCTCCGTGCCTCCAAGCACCTCTGTGCCTCCAAGCACTTCCGTGCCTCCAAGCACCTCCGTGCCTCCAAGCACCTCCGTGCTTCCGAGCGCCCACGCGCCCCCACGTACCTTCGTGCCTCCAATACCTGTGCCTCCAGTACCTCTGTGCCTCAGCACTCAGCATCGCTGTTCCTCTGGCACCTCCGTGCCTCCAGCACCTCAGTGCCTCTAGTACCTCTGTGCCTCAGCATTCAGCATCTTTACAAGTCTTGTCTTTCAGGAGACCTTCAAGTATTCCTCCGTGCCTCCTGCCTGCCATCTTAATCCTGCATGAGGAAGACCTACATCCGGCAATCTCTACTGCGACCCAGTAGCGGTTCCTCTTCCCGGTCACCGGAGGAAGCCCCGAGTTCACAACACTCCCAAACCAGGTCAGTGATAGTATACTCAGGCCACATGGACCCGGGGAATCGGAACACGGACTCAAGTGCCATCCAGAACCTGGCTTCCCGAGTACAAAGTCAGGAAGCGGCACAAGGTCAGGTGATGCAGTACCTCCAGCGGTTGTCCGGGTGTCTGGATCAGATTCAGGCGTCTCTAGTCTCTGTAATTCTGGCACCAGTTCCAGTAGCTGCACCAGTTGCCGTTTCCAGCAATGTCCAACCATCGGCCGGTGCCACTCCGCGCCTTCAGCTGCCTACTCCGTCCCGTTACAATGGGAATCCTAAAAATTGTCGTGGTTTCTTAAACCAATGCGAGGTACATTTCGAGCTACTTGCACACAACTTTCCTACAGACCGGTCCAAGGTAGCATATATTATTTCTCTGCTGGAAGGGTCTGCCTTTGATTGGGTGTCTCCATTATGGGAACGATCTGATCCCGTGGTTTCCAACTACACCAACTTCATCACGTCCTTTCGAAGAATCTTCGACGAACCCGGCAGGATGACCACTGCTTCTTCCGACTTACTCCGTGTTAATCAGGGCTCCCGTTCCGTGGGTCAGTACGTGGTTCATTTCCAGACCATTGCCTCTGAATTACGCTGGAATAATGATGCCCTGAGAGCTGCCTTCTGGAACGGTCTCTCCGACCGGCTGAAAGATGAGCTGGTTACAAGGGATCTGCCGGATCCTTTAGAAGAGTTGATTTCCCTTTGTGTCAAGGTGAATCTTCGGATGCAGGAGCGTGGAAGAGAACGTAGCCATTCAGATCGTTCCAGGTTCCGGAATCCTACTCCTAGACCGGTGGCTATGCCTAGCTCAGACGAGCCCATGCAAATTAACCGATCCAGACTGTCTCCGGAAGAACGACAGCATCGTCGTGAGGGTAAACTTTGCCTTTACTGTGGAGCTGCAGATCACTTTCTTAAGTTTTGTAAATCCCGTCCGGGAAACGGGCAGGCCTAGCTTGTTCCGGAGGAGTCAAGCTGGGGGTTACGACTAAATCTTCTCCAATTTTGGACTGTTTGCTTCCTGTAACTCTAGTCGCCGATTCAGCCTCCAAGTCTTGTGAAGCCCTGTTGGTTTCCGGGCTGCGGGAAACTTCGTTTCTTCCTCCTGTGTCCAAAGCATGGGTTTAAAGTTACGGCCTATCGAGCGGCCAATTTCGTTGACGGCTATCAACGGGACTAGAATTTCCAAGGGTCTCATAATGTGGCGCACGGAGCCAGTTAAGCTGCAGGTCGGGGCTCTACATCAAGAAAGTCTGGAACTCTTAGTGATACCTGAAATGCACCATGATCTGGTCCTTGGAATGCCTTGGCTAAAAATTCATAATCCCCACATTGACTGGAAGTCTTCACAAATTCTGTCCTTGATTTCCTTTGTCACGATAATTGTCTCACTCCTGTTTGTCCGCTCCGTGTCTCTTCCAAGACGGATGAAGAGCATATTCCGGAGGCATATCAAGGGTACAAGGATGTGTTTTCAGAACAAGCAGCTGATCTGTTACCACCTCATAGGCCTTGGGACTGCCCTATTGACCTTGTCCCAGGGAAGACGCCACCTCGTGGTCGCACATATCCCCTGTCACTTCCCAAGACTCAAGCTATGTCGGAATATATCAAGTCCAATCTGCTCAAGGGATTTATTCGCCCCTCTTCCTCCCCTGCTGGAGCGGGCTTCTTTTTCGTGAAGAAGAAGGACGGGGGGTTGAGACCATGTATCGACTACCGCGGCTTAAACGATATCACTATCAAAAATAAATACCCCTTGCCACTAATCACAGAGTTGTTTGATAGGGTTCGTGGTGCCCGCGTTTTCTCCAAACTCGACTTGAGGGGAGCTTATAATCTTATACGCATCCGAGAAGGGGATGAATGGAAGACTGCCTTCAATACCCGAGATGGGCATTACGAATACTTGGTGATGCCGTTCGGTCTTAGTAATGCTCCTGCTGTTTTCCAGGGATTCTTCAACGAAATCTTTTGAGACATGTTATATCAGAGTGTTGTGGTATATTTGGACGACATACTGATCTTTTCCAAGAATCTTGTTGAACACAGGACTCAAGTCAAAGAAGTGCTCCACAATTTTTACGAGAGAATCATCTCTATGCTAAGCTTTCCAAATGTACCTTTGAAGTAACATCAATTCCGTTCCTCGGTTATATCATCTCGGGGACGGAGCTTCGCATGGATCCGGAAAAGCTTTCTGCCATTCGTGACTGGACTCAGCCTCTCTCTTTGAAAGCAATACAAAGGTTCCTGGGCTTTGCGAATTACTACAGGAAATTCAATAGAGGTTTCTCCACCATTGTCGCGCCCATTACTGCCCTGACAAGAAAGGGCTCTAATCCGAGTTTGTGGCCTCCCGAGGCCATTGAAGCATTTTTCCCACTTGAAGTTAGCTTTCATGGCCGCTCCAGTTCTCCAACAACCAAATTTCGATGAACCTTTCTTCCTAGAGGTTGACGCATCTTCAGTCGGGGTTGGGGCCGTTCTCTCTCAGTACTCCTCTGATAAGAAATTACATCCGTGTGGCTTCCACTCTCGTAAATTCTCTCCGGCCGAACGAAATTACACTATTGGAGACCAGGAACTTTTGGCAATTAAATCCACCTTGGAAGAGTGGAGATACCTCTTGGAAGGGGCTAAACATGTGTTTACCATTTACACGGATCACAAAAATTTGCTGTACAACAAATCCGCACAATGCTTGAATCCTCGCCAAGCGAGATGGGCACTTTTCTTTACTCAATTTTCTTTTGTTATCAAGTACCGGGCCGGGATTCTCAATATTAAAGCAGATGCGCTGTCCCGTTCACAAGTTTCCTCAGATGAGGATGAATCTTTTGAGTGGAGTTTAATTCTAAATCCAGTTTCTGTCTCCGCGGCTTTAACTACTCCAGCCCCTCCTCCTTGAAGAATGTCCGTACCAGCTAGATTCCGGCCAGGAATACTACAGTGGGTCCATAACTCCAAGTTTTCTGGTCATCCCGGTGCCCAGAAGATGTACAAGTTTCTGCAAAGGTCTTACTGGTGGAACACCATGAGGAAGGATGTACAGGATTACGTTAATTCTTGTCCACAGTGTACACAACATAAATCTCCTCGTCTGCCTCCTGCTGGGTTACTTCGTCCTTTGCCTATTCCTGTGAGACCCTGGACTCATATTTCCATGGACTTCATCACTGACTTGCCCTGTTCCAAGTGTTGCAACACCGTCTGGGTAATCGTTGACCGTTTTTCGAAGATGGCACACTTTGTGCCTTTGACTGGTCTACCGACAGCTCCGAAACTAGCTCTACTGTTCATCCAAGAACATTTTCGGTTGCATGGGTTGCCACAAAAAATAGTCTCTGACCGTGGGGTACAGTTCACCGCAAGGTTTTGGAAAGCCCTCTCTTCGACTCTACAGATTAAACTTAAGTTTTCATCCGCTTATCATCCCCAAACGAATGGTCAAACGGAACGAGTCAATCAAGATCTAGAGACTTTCCTTCGTCTTTATCTCTCCCCTTCACAGGACAACTGGGTGGAGTTGTTGCCTTGGGCGGAGTTTGCCCATAACCATTTGTTTCATTCTTCCACTGGGGAATCTCCATTCTTCGTCAACTACGGGTTCCATCCACGTGTTCCAGAATTACCAAGCCTTCCGATAGAAGAGGTTCCAGCTGTAACGTCCACTCTACGACACTTCGGACAAATTTGGAGTAAGATTCATGCTAATCTTAAGAAGGTTTCAGTCCGGTACAAGTTCTTCGCAGATAAGAAACGGCGAGCCGCTCCTCAATACAAGGTTGGTGACAGGGTATGGCTGTCCACATGTAATCTCCGGTTGAAGGTGCCCACCATGAAGTTTGCTCCAAGATTCATCGGTCCTTACCCTGTGCTACAAGTCTTAAATCCTGTGGTCTGTAAGCTGGGTTTGCCTTCCCACCTTCGAATACCTAACGCCTTTCATGTTTCTCTCCTCCGTCCCCTCATTCTGAATCGGTTCCACTCAGCATCCCCTAGGCCAACTTCTGTAGTGACTGAAGCTGGAACGGAGTTTGAAATCAAAGCTATTCTTGACTCTCGTTATCTTCATAAAAAACTACAGTACTTGGTAGAGTGGAAAGGTTATAGTCCTGAGGAGAGAAGTTGGATCAATGCTACTGAAGTAACGGCTCCCCGACTGGTTTGGATCTTCCTCTCCAGACTTCCAACTAAGCCCGGAAAGTGTCCAGGGGCCACTCCTGGAGGAGGGGGTACTGTCACACATCGCTGGCAGCGGCGGCCGCGCTTGTCCCTGCGTGTGACTTGGATTACCTGGTGGCTCTCTCCCCCGGCGGTCTCCGGGTTCCGGCGTCGGGTCGGTGTGTCTCCTCGGCGGCTTCCCGGAGCGAGGGCGCCGCCATCATGAGTGTGGTCATGGAGGCGGAGCAGGACTGACGTCACCTGTTCGCTCCGCCAATCAGGCAAGGGCGGGAGATTCAAAGCCAGACGCCGGGCAGAGACCCGGCGCCTGAGTATCATCGATTCTGCCATCAGAAGCAGTGATCTCCAGAGCTCCCACGTTCCTTCGGTCTCCGTGCCTGCATCTCCGTGTCTGCATATCCGTGCCAGCATCCCCGTGCCTCCAAGCATCCCCGTGCCTCCAAGCACTTCCGTGCCTCCAAGCATCTCCGTGCCTCCAAGCACCTCCGTGCCTCCAAGCAGCACCTCTGTGCCTCCAAGCACTTCCGTGCCTCCAAGCACCTCCGTGCCTCCAAGCACCTCCGTGCTTCCGAGCGCCCACGCGCCCCCACGTACCTTCGTGCCTCCAATACCTGTGCCTCCAGCACCTCAGTGCCTCCAGCACCTCTGTGCCTCAGCACTCAGCATCGCTGTTCCTCCGGCACCTCCGTGCCTCCAGCACCTCAGTGCCTCCAGTACCTCTGTGCCTCAGCATTCAGCATCTTTACAAGTCTTGTCTTTCAGGAGACCTTCAAGTATTCCTCCGTGCCTCCTGCCTGCCGTCTTAATCCTGCATGAGGAAGACCTACATCCGGCCATCTCTACTGCGACCCAGTAGCGGTTCCTCTTCCCGGTCACCGGAGGAAGCCCCGAGTTCACAACACTCCCAAACCAGGTCAGTGATACGCTACTGCCGTTACATTGTCCAAGCGGATTTTAACTGGTTTCCCCAGAAGGATGTTCTTTACCTACATAAGTGCCATATATATGGCCTGAAGTTCCAATATATTTATTGGCAGTCAATTTTCTTCCTTGTTCCACTGCCCATGGAAACAACTCCTTCCTGACACCGCTCCCCATCCCTGAAGGCTGGCATCCATTGTCAGAGTATCCCAATCTGATATCCAAAAGGGCCTCCCCTTGTCCAGAGTGGATGTCTGTAGCCTGAGGTACAGTATATAGGGAAAGGGGGAAGGGGATATGTTCTGCACCAGCTACTAATTCTGAATCTTTGTTAGTTGAAAAGGAAGGAGAAACCCCGATAAATGTCCATCAGTTTAATTAGGTACTAATTACTGGACAACTAGCACAAAAAAATTATGACCACGGGTCTCACCAGGTGCCTAGGACAAACAATGTATGACAGCAGTAATATCTGGGGGTGCATAAACAATGATAATAGCGTATGCTATTATCATTGTTTATGCACCCCCAGATATTACTGCTGTCATACATTGTTTGTCCTAGGCGCCTGGTGGGACCCGTGGTCATAATTTTTTTGTGCTAGTTATCTTTTTGTGGTGATTTGGAGAGACACCACCTCTGGTTACGGGCACCATAGGGCAGCCTCTTGGAGGGTTTGCGCAATACTCGGAGTGTTTGGATATATGTTACTGTGACCACTAATTACTGGACATTTGGGGGTGCTACCAGAGACAAGTTGAATTATGCAAAGAAAAAGATGAGGAAAGAATGTCTCTGTGCTGGCGCACAGATGAAAATTAAAAATTAGCTTTTAATAGATTCGTTAAAATTGTCTAACCACGAAATAAAGAAAGTGCAATAAACTAATGTGATATAATTCCCATATATGGTGAAATGAAAATAAATTATTAAAATCAAGGTTCGCTACCTGTGTCGTGTCTTTATTAATCCAAATTGAATGTATCCTAAGCAGACTATGCTGTATTCGTACAATTCATTATATCAATTGTGGGCTTATTAATTAACGATGATTAGCCCAATATTAGAATGTTGAATACTTTATAATATTTGTTGATTATTTACTGATAGTAAGTTTGGCAATAGTTCTCAATATCATTCATTACAACATTCTTCCAGCAGTAGCTTCCCTCATTTCAAGCCAGTGTAATCTCCTATAGTAACTCTAGCTATTATGGTAAGGTGCCGTGTGGCTACTAAGGAGAGGGTGTCAGCATGTAAATAAATGCTGAGTATTGAGTGAATGATATGAATACATAGGGATATTTAATAGTTCTCCCACTGTTCAGTGGCGTTACTACTGCCCCCGCAGCCCTCGCGGTGGCTTGGGGGCGAGGGGCTGCGGGGGCGCCACTGATTTACAGGAGACTGACATGCGGACGAGCGTCCGCATGTCAGTCTGCGGTCTCCTTCCCTCCGCCGCTTGTTGGAGGGACACGGAGGGCACAGCGCGCCTCCCTGTGTCCCTCCTGCATCATCTCCGGCGGCCGCGGGTCTAATAGGGGGAAGTGCCGTCCGTGAGCTCTAATTGGCTCACTAACCGGCACTTCCCCCTATTAGACCCGCGGCCGCCGGAGCTGATGCAGCAGGAGGGACACAGGAGAGGCGAGCTGTGCTCTCCATGTCCCTCCAAAAAGCAGCAGCAGCGGCGCGGGGGGGGGGGGGAATATCTGGCACTGGGGCATATATGGCACGGGGGGGGGTGGGGGGGAATATCTGGCACTGGGGGCATATATGGCACTGGGGGGGAATATCTGGCACTGGGGGCACATATGGCACTGGGGGGGAATATCTGGCACTGGGGGAATATCTGGCACTAGGGGCATATGTGGCACTGGGGGGGTATATGTGTACCTGGCACATGGGGGGGGTATATTTGGCTCTGGGGCATGTGAGTACCTGGCACCGTGGGGGAATATCTGGCACTGGGGACATATGTGGCACTGGGAGCACAGCCCTAGCAACAAGGACTACCTCCTAGCAACGAGCATGACACCCAGTGCATGAAACACCTGGCAACGAGCATGACACCCAGTGCATGAAACACCTGGCAACGAGCATGACACCCAGTGCATGAAACCCCTGGCAACGAGCATGACACCCTGAGCATGAAAACCCCTGGCACCGTGCATGGAACCAAGAGCATGAAACCCCTGGCAACGAGCATGACACCCAGTGCATGAAACCCCTGACAACGAGCAGGTAATTGAAAAGTAATTAGAAGCCTTACTGTAGGACTTAATGTGTAATGGGCATTACGGTGTGTGGCATAATGTATCACGGACATTGCGGTGTGTGTCATAATGTGTCACAGGCATTACGGTGTTTGGTATACTATATCGCGGGCATTGTGATATGTGGTATAATGTCTCAGGGTCATTGCAGTGTGTGGCATAATGTATCACGGACATTGCGGTGTGTGTCATAATGTGTCAGGCATTACGGTGTGTGGTATACTATATCACGGGCATTGTGGTATGTGGTATAATGTCTCAGGGTCATTGCAGTGTGGCATAATACATAACTGGCATTGCGGTGTGTGGCATAGGGTATAACGGGCAGGGCATTGCGGTATGTGTCACAGGCATTACGGTGTATGGTATACTATATCACGGGCATTGTGGTATAATGTCTCAAGGTCATTGCAGTGTGTGGCATAATGTGTCACAGGCATTGTATGTGCTATAATGTATCGGGCATTGCAGTGTGTGGCATAATGTATCACGGACATTGCGGTGTGTGTCATAATGTGTCACAGACATTGTATGTGCTATAATGTATCAGGGGCATTGCAGTGTGTAGCATAATGTATAACGGGCATTGCGATTCCTGTCATAATGTGTCACAGGCATTACGATGTGTGGCATAATGTGTCACAGGCATTACGGTGTGTGGCATAATGTGTCGGGTGCATTACAGTGTGTGCATATTGTGTCATGTGCATTATTGTGTGCGGCATAATGTCTAAGGGCCATTGCAGTATGTGGCATAATGTATACTGGGCATTACTATAAGGAGGAAAAATGACAAATAATGTAAGGGGCATGAATCAGGATTATTTTTCTTTCCTGTGGTGGCCGACGTATGGGCGTGCAGGTTGCAAAACTGGGGTATAAGGTAGTCTTTTCCTGCAATGCCACGCCCCTTTATGCAAAACCACGCCCATTCCAATGAAACTACACCCCTTTTTTGCCGCACGCGCCTTAGGCGCGCGCATATTTATCCCTTTCTTGCTCCCAATTATGGAGCATGAGGGAGGGGCGCCGAAGAATTTTTTGGCTTGGGGGAGAAAAATTTCTCGTTACGCCACTGCCACTGTTATAAGTGGGGCTATTAATAAACACAGTTATTTTACTGGGGAGATCACTTTAATGCTGTATTCAGATCGCAAATGCCGGATCCTACCCGGTAAGAGAAACGTGTCCTTACCGGGTTGGATCCGGCATTTGCGCTCCTCTGCTGGCTTTCCGACCCGGCAATATACCGGGTCGGTTGCCATAGCAGCGGGGGGTGCAGCAGCAGCAGGGGCGGGAGTGGAGGCGGCGCTGGGAGATGAGCTCATCTCCTGCGCCGCCTCTCCCTATGCTGTGAATGGGAGCCGTGTTGCATCGGAACGGCTCCCATTCACACTGCACCTGACCCGGTATTCAACCCGGTAATAACCCTTCTTTTTTACCGGGTTGAATTACCGGGTCAGGCGACCCGCTATTTCTGCAAAGGACCTTTCACATCGCACACTGACCCGTTTCGACACGGCAATATGCCGTGTCGATACCGGGTTTTTAGTGCGATGTGAAAGGGGTATAAGTAGACAGACATATCCTTCCACAATGGTTACATTTGTTGCAATGAATGCTATGTAGCTAATAAATCACTCTTACAGCAATAGCTTCCTTTATTATAAACAAGTCAGTGTAATATCCCACAGTCACTGTTGTTATTATCATAGGATACAGTGCAGTTGCTGGGGAGAGCTTCTCATAAAGAAGGAAGGAGCATCAAATGTGTCTCCTTATAAAGAAAAGTACTTGTAAGTTCTACAATACAAATTGTGTATTCTGTTCATGTGTCTCCACTATATTGATTATATATGTGCATTAGACATGCACCTGTATGTTCTGAATGGGGCTGCTGAGAAACACAGTGGTTTTACTGTAGATATTTTAAATAGAGGGAAATGTATCTTTCCACAATAGCTGCATTTGTTACAATGAGTGCCATGTAGTTGTTAAATCACATCATTATATGCCAACTCTATAACTGAGTAACTATACAGTAATAAGGTTATCCCTATATTTTGTTTATTACTGATAGCTTAGTGTATAAGAGAGCACACGGGCCCTCATTCCGAGTTGTTCGCTCGGTATTTTTCATCGCATCGCAGTGAAAATCCGCTTAGTACGCATGCGCAATGTTCGCACTGCGACTGCGCCAAGTAACTTTACTATGAAGAAAGTATTTTTACTCACGGCTTTTTCTTCGCTCCGGCGATCGTAATGTGATTGACAGGAAATGGGTGTTACTGGGCGGAAACACGGCGTTTCAGGGGCGTGTGGCTGAAAACGCTACCGTTTCCGGAAAAAACGCAGGAGTGGCCGGAGAAACGGTGGGAGTGCCTGGGCGAACGCTGGGTGTGTTTGTGACGTCAACCAGGAATGACAAGCACTGAACTGATCGCACAGGCAGAGTAAGTCTGGAGCTACTCTGAAACTGCTAAGTAGTTAGTAATCGCAATATTGCGAATACATCGGTCGCAATTTTAAGAAGCTAAGATTCACTCCCAGTAGGCGGCGGCTTAGCGTGTGTAACTCTGCTAAATTCGCCTTGCGACCGATCAACTCGGAATGAGGGCCACAGTTCTGAACAGTAAGTTGTCCCTTAACTAGCATGTCAAGGCTGTAATTAATGCAGACTGTAATTGTTATTAGCTATATATTAATTAGATTTCTGTGTGAGCTTGTTTAGATATACACAATTGTTGCAGCTACTAGTAAAACTTATATAATTCAGATGTCTCCCTATTATCAGAGGGAGCTTTCTGTTACTGTGTCAGTCTATATTCAGTAATGTAACTTATTAGCTGGCAGCACAGTATATAGAATAGAAATAGTGCCAGCTTAATCTCTCCAAAGGGATCCCCGTTACTGTAACAATCTATCTTTTGTATAACAACACTCAGGGTTGGGTTAAACTGATACTAGTCTGATCACTCATTACTTTCCAAAGAGAACTTCTCTTGCAGTGACACTCTGGGGTATATTTACTAAGGTCCCGATTTTGTCCGAGATGCCGTTTTTTCTTCAAAGTGTCATCTCGGTAATTTACTAAGCAGAAATCACGGCAGTGATGAGGCCATTCGTATTTTTTTGCAAGTCCACCAAAAAAAATACGAATGAATACACCATCGGTCAAAACGCGGCTGTTTAAGTATGAATCTCGGTCATTTACTAAGAAGTGCAAAGCAAAAAAAAACAAAACACTGCAGTGAAAAAATACAACTCGTAAAAAAGTGCTAAAAAAAAACAGACCTGCTTTTTTGAGCCGTGATTGGATAGGCATGCACGGATCCATGAGATCCGTGCATGTATATCAGTGGGAAGGTGTGGGAAAGTGTTAATTTGTTGAAAAAAATTGCGTGGGGTCCCCCCTCCTAAGCATAACCAGCCTCGGGCTCTTTGAGCCGATCCTGGTTGCAGAAATATGGGCAAAAAAATGACAGGGGTTCCCCCATATTTAAGCAACCAGCATCGGGCTCTGCGCCTGGTCCTGGTTCCAAAAATACGGGGGACAAAAAGCGTAGGGGTCCCCCGTATTTTTAAAACCAGCACCGGGCTCCACTAGCTGGACAGATAATGCCACAGCCGGGGGTCACTTTTATACAGTGCCCTGCGGCCGTGGCATCAAATATCCAACTAGTCACCCCTGGCCGGGGTACCCTGGGGGAGTGGGGACCCCTTCAATCAAGGGGTCCCCCCCCCCCAGCCACCCAAGGGCCAGGGGTGAAGCCCGAGGCTGTCCCCCCCATCCAATGGGCTGCGGATGGGGGGCTGATAGCCTTTTTGTCAAAGTGTAAGATATTGTTTTTAGTAGCAGTACTACAAGGCCCAGCAAGCCTCCCCCACATGCTGGTACTTGGAGAACCACAAGTACCAACATGCGGCGGAAAAACGGGCCCGCTGGTACCTGTAGTACTACTACAAAAAAAATACCCAAAAAAAGACAATACACACACACTTTGAAAGTAAAGTTTTATTACATCCATCCACACAAACATACATACATACTTACCTTATGTTCACACGAGGGTCGGTCCTCTTCTCCAGTAGAATCCATGGGGTACCTGTTGAATAAATTATACTCACCAGATCCAGGGTACCAGGCTACTCGGATAATCCTTTTGTAATCCACGTACTTGATTAAAAAAATAAAACGGATACCCGAGCCACGCACTGAAAGGGGACCCATGTTTTCACATGGGTCCCCTTTCCCCGAATGCCAGAAACCCACTCTGACTGATGTCTAAGTGGGTTTCTTCAGCCAATCAGGGAGCGCCACGTTGTAGCACCCTCCTGATCGGCTGTGTGCTCCTGTACTGTCTGACAGGCGGCACACGGCACCTATGCGCTCCATTGTAACCAATGGTGGGAACTTTGTGGTTAGCGGTGAGGTCACTTTCGGTCAACCGCTGAGCAGAAAGTTCCCACCGTTGGTTACAGTGGAGCGCATAGGCGCTACATTGTAACACTGCCGTGTGCCGCCTGTCAGACAGTACAGGAGCACACAGCCGATCAGGAGGGTGCTACAACGTGGCGCTCCCTGATTGGCTGAAGAAACCCACTTAGACATCAGTCAGAGTGGGTTTCTGGCATTCGGGGAAAGGGGTCCCATGTGAAAACATGGGTCCCCTTTCAGTGCGTGGCTCGGGTATCCGTTTTATTTTTTTAATCAAGTACGTGGATTACAAAAGGATTATCCGAGGAGCCTGGTACCCTGGATCTGGTGAGTATAATTTATTCAACAGGTACCCCATGGATTCTACTGGAGAAGAGGACCGACCCTCGTGTGAACATAAGGTAAGTATGTATGTATGTTTGTGTGGATGGATGTAAGAAAACTTTACTTTCAAGGTGTGTGTGTATTGACTTTTTTTGGGTATTTTTTTAGTAGTAGTACTACAGGTACCAGCGGACCCGTTTTTCCGCCGCATGCTGGTACTTGTGGTTCTCCAAGTACCAGCATGCGGGGGAGGCTTGCTGGGCCTTGTAGTACTGCTACTAAAAACAATATCTTACACTTTGACAAAAAGGCTATCAGCCCCTCATCCGCAGCCCATTGGATGGGGGGACAGCCTCGGGCTTCACCCCTGGCCCTTGGGTGGCTGGGGGGGGGACCCCTTGATTGAAGGGGTCCCCACTCCCCCAGGGTACCCCGGCCAGGGGTGACTAGATGGATATTTGATGCCACGGCCGCAGGGCACGGTATAAAAGTGACCCCCGGCTGTGGCATTATCTGTCCAGCTAGTGGAGCCCGGTGCTGGTTTTAAAAATACGGGGGACCCCTACGCTTTTTGTCCCCCGTATTTTTGGAACCAGGACCAGGCGCAGAGCCCGATGCTGGTTGCTTAAATATGGGGGAACCCCTGTCCATTTTTTTCCCATATTTCTGCAACCAGGATCGGCTCAAAGAGCCCGAGGCTGGTTTGCCTTAGGAGGGGGGACCCCACGCAATTTTTTTTTAACATTTAAACTTTTTTTTTTTTTTAAACAAAGTGCACAATGAAGCCCAGCACGGATCTCTCAGATCCGGCCGAGATTCATTGTATTAAAGTCGGCAGTGTTTTACAAGTCACTCACGTAAAACACTGCCTAAAAAAACGAATGACATCGACATCGGAAAATCCGAAAATGCAGAATACGGCAGCTTAGTAAATTAGTCGTAATAAATTCAAAAAGTTGCAGTTTTACACTTTCGATGTCATTCGTGATTATTCTCCCACCAAATCGGGAGAATTACGAATGCTAGTAAATATACCCCTCTGTGTGTAGTATCTCCCACATGCAAAAAGTCTAAAGCACGAAACACGTGGTCCTAATATACTTAATATTAATGAATGTATCTAGAGAAAAGCAGAACTAGTTTATGGCATAAAAAGTTCATGTATTATAGAAAAGGAACATTGAATTTAGGCTGGGTATCATGGTGGTGAATGTGTAGCACTGCATGTGGGAGATACTGCACACAGAGTGTCACTGCAAGAGAGGTTCTCTTTGGAAAGTAATGAGTGATCAGACTAGCAGGGCCATTTCTAGACAATTTGGCTCCCAGTGCGAGATTTCAAAATGCGCCCCCCCCCCCCAATTGCTCTAAAAAAAAAAATGCGTGCCCCCCCCATATAGCCATAAAAAGAAAAAGCATGCACGCGCCAAAGGCGCGCGCGCTCCCGACAAGGGTGTGTGGCCTGATTAAAATGGGCATGGTCTTATTAAAGTGGGCGTGGCCTCGTCTGATATCATCACACCCACCACAGGGGGAAAAAAATAAAAAAATAAAAGTCCCCTTTTTACACATTACAGCAGGCAGGCAGGTGTCCCCATTTTACACAGCGCGGCAGGCAGGTGTCCCCATTTTACAAAGTGCGGCAGGCAGATATCCCCATTTTACACAGTACGCAGGCAGGTGCCCCCATTTTACACAGTGCGGCAGGCAGGTATCCCCATTTTACACACTACGCAGGCAGGTGCCCCCATTTTACACAGTGCGGCAGGCAGGTATCCCCATTTTACACAGTACGGCAGGCAGATATCCCCATTTTACACAGTACGCAGGCAGGTGCCCCCATTTTACACAGTGCGGCAGGCAGGTATCCCCATTTTACACAGTACGCAGGCAGATATCCCCATTTTACACAGTACGGCAGGCAGGTATCCCCATTTTACACAGTACGCAGGCAGGTGCCCCCATTTTACACAGTGCGGTAGGCAGGTATCCCCATTTTACACACTACGCAGGCAGGTGCCCCCATTTTACACAGTGCGGCAGGCAGGTATCCCCATTTTACACAGTACGGCAGGCAGATATCCCCATTTTACACAGTACGCAGGCAGGTGCCCCCATTTTACACAGTGCGGCAGGCAGGTATCCCCATTTTACACAGTACGGCAGGCAGATATCCCCATTTTACACAGTACGCAGGCAGGTGCCCCCATTTTACACAGTGCGGTAGGCAGGTATCCCCATAGGCACTGGCAGGTGTCCCCATTTTACACAGTGCGGCAGGCAGGTATCCCCATTTTACACAGTACGGCAGGCAGGTATCCCCATAGGCAGGTGTCCCCATTTTACACAGTGCGGCAGGTAGGTATCCCCATAGGCAGGTGTCCCCATTTTACACAGTGCGGCAGCGGCAGGCAGGTTTCAAGTGGGGGGGAGAGGGGGGAGAGAGAGAGAGAATACTTACGTCTTCCCGCTCTTTGGTCCCGCCGACTCACGTCCCTCGCGCCGGCCGCCTCCTCCTTCCATGCTTATCTCCTTATCGCCTCTCCCAGAGCGCTCCTGCTCGGGGGGCGGGGCTTCGCAGAATGACGCGTTTGCGTCGTGACGTCACGACGCAAACGCGTCATTCCACGAAACTCCGCCCTCCGAGCAGGAGCGCTCGGGGAGAGGCGATAAGGAGTAACAAAGTGCCGCGGCGGGCGCCCCGTGCGGTTGCACGGCTCGCCCGCCGCTAGAAACGGCACTGCTGGCAAGTCTGATGAGTCCTCTCCTGACTGAAATTCCTCCGATGGATCCTCGAGTGTAACGCCTACTGCTGCTGGCGCTGCTGTTGTTGCTGCTGGGAGTCGATCATCATCCCAGAGGGGAAGTCGGAAGACCACTTGTACTACTTATAGTAAGCAATTGACTGTCCAACAGTCCTTTGTGAGGAAGATGAAATATCACAGCTGTGTTGGTGCTAGACGTGCGTCCGGTATCCGCCGTTAGTTCACAGGGACTTAGAGAATTTCTTGAGGTAGTGTGTCCCCAGTACCAAATACCATCTAGGTTTCACTTCTCTAGGCAGGAGATACCAAGAATGTACACAGATGTCAGAAAAAGAGTCCTCAGTGTCCTATAAAATGCAGTTGTACCCAATGTCCACTTAACCACGGACATGTGGACAAGTGGAGCAGGGCAGACTAAGGACTATATGACTGTGACAGCCCACTGGGTAGATGTATTGCCTCCCGCAGCAACAACAGCAGCGGTGGCAACAGTAGCAGCATCTCGCAAACGCCAACTCGTTCCTAGGCAGGCTACGCTTTGTATCACCGCTTTCCATAAGAAGCACACAGCTGACAACCTCTTATGGAAACTGAGGAACATCATTGCAGATTGGCTTACCCCAATTGGACTCTCCTGGGGATTTGTGACATCGGACAATGCCACCAATATTGTGCGTGCATTACATGTGGGCAAATTCCAGCACGTCCCATGTTTTGCACATACAATGTATTTGGTGGTGCAGAATTATTTAAAAAAAATGACAGGGGCGTGCAAGAGATGCTGTCGGTGGCCCAAAGAATTGTGGGCCACTTTTGGCATTCAGCCACCGCGTGCTGAAGACTGGAGCACCAGCAAACACTCCTGAGAGGTGGTAATGACGTGGAATTCAACATTATATGCATCAGAGGATGGAGGAGCAGCAAAAGGCCATTCAAGCCTATACATCTGCCTACAATATAGGCAAAGGAGTGGGAATGCACCTGACTCAAGTGCAGTGGAGAATGATTTCAATGTTCTGCAAGGTTCTGCAACCCTTTGAACTTGCCACACGTGAAGTCAGTTCAGACACTGCCAGCCTGAGTCAGGTCATTCCCCTCATCAGGCTTTTGCAGAAGCAGCTGGAGAGATTGAAGGAGGAGCTAAAATGGAGCGATTCCGCTAGGCATGTGGGACTTGTGGATGGAGCCCTTCATTCGCTTAACCAGGATTCACGGGTGGTCAATCTGTTGAAATCAGAGCACTACATTTTGGCCACTGTGCTCGATCCTAGGTTTAAAGCCTATGCTGTATCTCTCTTTCCGGCAGACACAAGTCTGCAGATGTTCAAATACCTGCTGGTGAGACACTTGTCAAGTCAAGCGGAATGTGACACGCCAACAGCTACTCCTTCATTTTCTACCACCACTGGAGCTGCCAGGAAAAGGATCAAATTTTCAAAACCACCCGCTGGCGGTGATGCAGGGCAGTCAGGAGCAAAGACTGACATCTGGTCCGGACTGAAGGGCCTGCCAACGATTACTGACATGTCGTCTAGTGTCACTGCATATGATTCTCTCACCATTGAAAGAATGGTGGAGGATTATATGAGTGACAGCATCACTGTAGGCATGTCAGACAGTCCGTACGTATACTGGCAGGAAAAAGAGGCAATTTGGAGGCCCTTGCACAAACTGGCTTTATTTTACCTACATTGCCCCCCATCCAGTGTGTACTATGAAAGAGTGTTTAGTGCAGCCGGTCACCTTGTCAGTGATCGGCGTACAAGGTTACTTCCACAAAATGTGGAGAAGATGATGTTCATCAAAATGAATTATACTCAATTCCTCCGTCGAGACATTTACCAGCAATTGCCTCCAGAAAGTACACAGGGACCTGTGATGGTGGATTCCAGTGAGGACGAATTAATACTCTGTGAGGAGGGGGATGTACACTGTGAAAGGGGTGAGGAATCGGAGGATGAGGAGGAGGTGGACATCTTGCCTCTGTAAAGCCAGTTTGTGCAAGGAGAGATTGATTGCTTCTTTTTTGGTGGGGCCCAAACCAACCAGTAATTTCAGCCACAGTCATGTGGCAGACACTGTCGCTGAAATTATGGTTTTTAAAGTGTGCATGTCCTGTTTATACAACATAAGGGTCGGTGGGAGGGCCCAAGGACAATTCCATCTTGCACCTCTTTTTTTTTATTTATCTTTGCATCATGTGATGTTTGGGTCCAATTTTTTTAAGTGCCATCCTGTCTGACACTGCAGTGCCACTCCTAGATGGGCCAGGTGTTTGTGCCGGCCACTTAGGTCACTTAGCTTAGTCATCCAGCGACCTTGGTGCAAATTTTAGGACTAAAAATAATATTGTGAGGTGTGAGGTGTTCAGAATAGACTGGAAATGAGTGGAAATTATGGTTATTGAGGTTAATAATACTATGGGATCCAAATTACCCTCAAATTCTATGATTTAAGCTGTTTTTGAGTTTTTTTTTTTTTTTTTAAACACCCGAATCCAAAACACACCCAAATCCGACAAAAAAATTTCAGGGAGGTTTTGCCAAAATGCGTCCGAATCCAAAACACGGCCGCGGAACTGAATCCAAAACCAAAACACAAAACCCGAAAAATGTCCGGTGCACATCACTAATTATTACAATACTTGAAGTAAATTCTATGTCCTTTGATCATCTAAGGCAGTGGTTCCCAACCTTTTTTCTTTCCCGTAACCCTCAATTAGGCTTTTCATTCATGAGTACCCCATCATCTCATAAATCCCCCCCACACATCCGTCTTCACCAGAAAAGTTTGTTTTTGTTAGGTAGTAATGTGCTTACACAGGAAGAATATACAAACTCCACACAGTTTGGGTCATGGTGGGACTTGAACCCTTGACCTCAGTGCTGTGAGGCAGTAATATTATCCATTACACCGTCTGTGCTGCCCCACATTAGCCATTTATTATTTTATACAGGAGAGCATGATTTGATAGCAGTAATGAGACAGCACCACCAGGATCTACTTTTGGAGTAAGAGACATTGAATGAGATACAGATGGGTCCTCCGTTATCTTGGATGACTGAGGCGTTAGTCGTGATCGGACATACGCAGCGTGCCTGGGTGCAAGGAGGTGCACCTAGTCGAAGGGAGGCGTACAGAGCGTTTGGCGTTACCTTTGAGTGTAATACTTAAGATCATCCACCAGATGTCGCTTTTAAAAATCACCAATGCGCATGCATGTGGTCTTCATTAAAATACAATACTGAACTACAGCGTTAGAACTACTTTACTGGTGCGTCTCATTACGCTACATTATGCTACAATTTGTCATACAGTATATAACATTATATACAGTACAGATGCAAATAGTACAGCATATACAGATGCAAACGAACGTATTACAGATACAGTAGGGTCTATTGATGTTAGGGATATGTGAGCGTCACCTCCGATGCGTTTCTACCCCCAGCACTGGGTAGAACATACACACAACCAAGACTCCTTGAAAAAGACCCCAGTGCCTGGGTAGAAATGCGTTGGAGGTGACAACCAACAGCTGCCAGCAGTTGCTGTGAATGGTGGATCCAGGGTACTGAAAGCAGTGTGAATAAAGATCGGTGCATTCCCGGAACTCACCCTTAACACGCTGATTGTGAACTGATGCATCAGTTTATATCCCTCTTATAATTTCATTTGACACAGTTGCTCTGGTATCCTTCAAAGTTTTACATATATATGTGGAGCAAGATTTTGCTATTTTTTATTGTGATCTTACTGTCATATATTTAATGTTAATTAAAATTGTACTTCACTATATATCACTTTTTCACTTGTTTTTGGGTTGATCCGGATTTAACCGCGACAAACAAAAGATACTCCAGGATAATTATATGAGGACACCATCCAGATAGTAGTGTCGGATAAGTCTTGCCAATTTTTCGTGTTGCAATTGTAATATCGTCCAAGTTTGACGGAGGTGTGGGATGCTAACTGATCTCTGACGTTTTTTTTCAAGTGACAGTCATTTACAAGACATGATTTTGCCTTGTAAATGATTGCTGCTTAAAAAAAATGACCAAGATTGGCTCTCATATAATACTTCTCCAGTAAACTCGGACCCTATTACATATGCCCCCTTTTGTAATATAACTTGCAAATTGATTTATGGTTATTCTGAGGTAGTTAGACCCTGAGTCGAGCCCTCACACATCTTTTATCAGGCTCTTACAGGTACAGGCAATAAATTATCCTGCTCTCAGGCTGAAGATCTAAAGCCCTGAAATGGGCCCTGTGGATGGAACCCTTCCTTCACTCTCACATCCACACCCCCAGGACGCATTTCCGGATTTTACTGAAAGCCCAAACTTTAATCAAGTCTGTTTAGCAAAATAGACATTTCCTGTGGGTTAGAAATACATAGGTCAGAAACCTGGGACAAACACTTTACCAATGCTTCTTTCACGTTATATTTAGGCTTTGTAATTACTTTTGAAAACAATGCCCTTATTACCCTTAATCAAATAAATAATGACAATGACTTGGGGCCTGAATAAAAATGGTCCCTAGAAAGTGCCCAATTTTTTACTTCTGGGCATGCTTCTGAGATGCACTGTGCATGCATTCGTATGGTTTGCACCTAGGGGCTCAGATTGGAATTGGGTGGTGACTGGAGAAGTGGTTGACAGTGTAACAGCAGGACTATCAAAAGATGCAGCTTACTAGCACCAATGGATATTGGGGGGTAATTCCGAGTTGATCACAGCAACAAATTTGTTAGCAGTTGGGCAAAACCATTTGCACTGCAGGTGTGGCAGATATAACATTTGCAGAGAGAGTTAGATTTGGGTGGGGTGTGTTCAAACTGAAATCTAAATTGCAGTGTAAAAATAAAGCAGCCAGTATTTACCCAGCATAGAAACAAAATAACCCACCCAAATCTAACTCTCTTTGCAAATGTTATATCTGCCCCCCCCCCTGCAGTGCACATGGTTTTGCCCAACTGCTAACAAATTTGCTGCTGCGATCGACTCGGAATTACCCCCATTCTTCGCAGGCATGGGATTGCTCTAAAGTCTGATGGTGTGGCTAATATCCGAACTATGGTGCCCTTTGTTTGCAAAGAACATATGCTGATATTCAGGGCAGTAGAGAGCATGGCTGGGCCCAGGTACTTTTCAGGGGGCATGGCCTAATCACAGGAGGCGTGGCTATGCACCCTTAGAATAAAATACAGAACTAAATTGTATTTTAAGCACACCCTGGCCACACTGCAGCCCAGCATGCAACAGCGTGTGTTGGGCTGAGGATAAAAGATGCAGCTGCTGCCTGGTAAGGGGGTGGGGGTGGGGGTGGGGGGCAGACACCTGGGCCCCTACTGGGCCCCTCCATCAGACCTGAGCCCAGGTAATTTGTACCCTCCCTCACCCTCTTTGCCCCACTTCTGATATTGCCTGTCTTTTCTAAGATCAATCTGTGATTACTGGGTCTCTCACTCACCATTAACTGCTAATGAGCAAATGTTGAGAAGCACAATTTATAAAACAGAACTTTTTGACCTTACTATTCTCTTCTTTGTATTGAAGTGTTCATTTACTCATTTATTCTGACAGCATTAGGGGTTCCAACTCAAATGTTGTTATTAACACAGTTAAAATTAATTGTCACAGGATTTAATATATACAACTACATGACCATAATTTTTTCTGTAATGGAAGCCAAATTGTAACATTACCTTGACTGAAGTCTGGTGCAAAATAATATTATTTTTATTGTTTTACATTTAACAAGTTTATTGTGTATATTGTATTTAAATTTGCGCCATCCCACAGGAATACAGAAGATTTAGGAGAGAATTCAGTTGCAGGTGAAGGGTGCGAATTGCCATTGCCATGCTATTTAAACGCCGCCTTCTCACACCACTCACCCACCTGGCCGAATCCCGAATTCACATGAAACTGCTCGCAAATCTATGGGGGTGTGATCAGTTTTGTGCAAGATCAGGCTGCCATAAAGAATAGCTCTTGCTGCACTCAGGGGCATAGCCAGAACATTGTGAGTCCCATAGCAAGATTTTGAAGGGGCCCTAGTCCCAATGCTTCTAAAGAGACACCACTCTGCAGCAGTTGTTCATTTTATGCCCCATAATATTGCCGTAGCTCATTTTCTGAACCATGGCCCTCATTCCGAGTTGATCGCTATTTTTTTCGTTCGCACAAGGAGCCTAATTCTGAGTTGATCGCAGCAGCAATTTTGATACCAATTGAGCAAAACCATTTGAACTGCAGGTGTGGCAGATATAACATTTGCAGAGAGAGTTAGATTTGGGTGGGTTATTTTGTTTCTGTGCAGGGTAAATACTGGCTGCTTTACTTTTACACTGCAATTTAGAGTGCAGGTTTAACTCACCACACTCAAATCTATCTCTCTCTGCACATGTTATATCTGTCTCCCCTGCAGTGCACATGGTTTTGCCCAACTGCTAAAAAATTTCCTGCTGCGATCAACTTGGAATTACCCCCAAGGTTTGTGTAAAATTGCGAACATATAGCAAAATTGCGAAATTCCGCCCCCAACGTATTTTTGCTCATTCGTATGCAGTATTACACAAAGTGGGCGTACGCCAAATGACATCGCAGCAATGCGAAACCATCGCAGCAATGCGAAACTATCGCATTAACACATACTTCATCGTAAAAATACTAAGTTTTAGTAGATTGACACATCCATCTTAAAAGTGCACACTTTTGCGGACAAACGCACCACAATGGGTTTTTTTTTCCCTAATCAGTGGAATTACACCTTTCTCTTAAAAGTCCACAAGCCCTCCTCAATTACGAACCCAATTAGTGTAATTAATGACAAGGGTCCTGACCAATTAAGTCTCCAAAGAATACCAGAAGAACACTTTGTATCCATAATTGGCCAGAAACATTGTTGTTGAAAAGTGACAAATATAGATATGGGTATTTTTCACGCTGTAATGCAAATGTTTGAAGTATTGGGGGTAATTCCAAGTTGATCGCAGCAGGATTTTTGATAGCAATTGGGCAAAACCATGTGCACTGCAGGGGGGGCAGATATAACATGTGCAGAGAGAGTTAGATTTGGGTGGGGTGTGTTCAATCTGCAATCTAATTTGCAGTGTAAAAATAAAGCAGCCAGTATTTACCCTGCACAGAAACAAAATAACCCACCCAAATATAACTCTCTCTGCAAATGTTATATCTGCCTCCCCTGCAGTGCACATGGTTTTGCCCAATTGCTATCAAAAATCCTGCTGCGATCAACTTGGAATTACCCCCATTGTGTATATGTGTAGTGTGTGAATAAATGTATTTTCATGTATTTAGAATCCGTAACCTCCTATCTGGTTTTGTATGTAAACATTTTTGTGTTCTATTTTTATGTTTGTAATCTTAAGTAAGATGTGTGAACTGTTTAAGGTCACCAATTTCTGCTTGCCAATGTGCTGTTCCTTTATAGCAGGGGTGTCAAACTCGTGGCCCTCCAGCTGTTTTGGAACTACACATTCCAGCATGCCCTGCCACAGTTGCAGCCGTCCCTAATACAAAATAGATGGCAAGGCATGCTGGGATGTGTAGTTTCACAACAGCTGGAGGGCCGCGAGTTTGACACCCCTGCTTTATAGCATAAATAAACACAACACCCAGTTAACGTCAACATTTTTTTTTTTTATTATTATTATTTTTTTGTAAAGAAATTAAATTTTTATCAAAATGTACAAAAGAAAATTAAAGGACATTTTCAATCTCCTCAATGTCGGATATGACATCCCTTAAATGTGATTTTAGGCGTCCTAAAAGTGATTTTAAAGTTCTGGGATCTCCAACTGCAGCATCTGAAAAGAAGAGTCAAAGAAAACATTAATAACTTACTCACATTACCTATTATACAAGCAGGGCACAAAGCACACTTTAATGCAGGCCTGTCCAAACTGAGGCCCTCCAGCTGTTGTGAAACTACATATACCAGCATGCCTTGACACAGTTTTGGGGTCAGAGAATGCAAAACTGTGTCAGGGCATGCTGGAATGTGTAGTTTCTCTGCAGCTGGAGGGCCGCAGTTTGGACAGGCCTGCTTTAATGCCTAAGTGACTACATCATGGCTGTTTTAAGGAAAAATCAGTAGCAGAACAACACACAAGCCTGCTCAGCAATGTTTTTTTGTTTTTTACAAGAAAGTGTACCACACCATGGGGTACATTAACTACTATGGGAGTTCTATTTAAGATGGGACGTTGACCATAGCAACCAATCTAATTAGACATATTGGGGGTAATTCCAAGTTGATCGCAGCAGGATTTTTGTTAGCAATTGGGCAAAACCATGTGCACTGCAGGGGAGGCAGATGTAACATGTGCAGAGAGAGTTAGATTTGGGTGGGGTGTGTTCAATCAGCAATCTAATTGGCAGTGTAAAAGTAAAGCAGCATGTATTTACCCTGCACAGAAATAAAATAACCCACCCAAATTTTTCTCTTTCTGCACATGTTATATCTGCCACCCCTGCACTGCACTTGGTTTTGCCCAATTACTAACAAAAATCCTGCTGCGATCAACTTGGATTTACCCCCATTATCTTGTAAAAGTGGACTTACAAATTACAAGTATAATGTTATTGGTTGCTATGGGCAACATCCCATGTTAAAGAGAACTCCACTCAGGTAGAAATGTTAGCCTCAAAACTGAGCACAGATAAAGCATGTTGTCCTGGCAACCCTGTTGAACTAATGAGTGTCGACCTAGAGTGGACACACGAAACATTGCACACATAAACAGTACATATAATGACACTCTTAAAAAATTCAATGCAACATGTACACCATGAATAATAACTCTAATTTTTAGTCTTGGTAGCACATTTCCAACAGTACAACAGGGTATGTTTTGACATTGTAAGTGTAAGTAGGTAATCATTATTTGATAAATTTAAAAACACTTACTTTCCTCGGCAACATTGTCACTTAGCCCATCAGGGGCTTCTTCTGCCCATTCGCTGGGTGGTGATGGCAGCTGGATGGGGGAAGGAGGCTGGATGGGGGAAGGAGTCTGGATGGGGGAAGGAGGCGGGATGGGGGAAGGAGGAGGGATGGGGGAAGGAGGAGGGATTGGGGATGTTTGTTCTGAGGGTGGGTCTGATTGTGAGGGCGAGGGGGGCGGAGAGAATGTTTGGCCAATCGAGGTTGAGGGGGGCTGAGAAGGGGATTTTGAAGGAGAAGGAGAAGGGGACTGGTAAGGAGGAGAAGGGGGCACAGAAGGAGAAGGAGAGGTGGGCTGAGAAGGGTAGTGGGAAGCTGAGGGGGAGTGGGAAGCTGAGGGGGAGTGGGAAGCTGAGGGGGACTGGGAAGGGGAGGTGGATTGGGAAGGGGAGGGGGACTGAAAAGGGGAGGGGGACTGAGAAGGGGAGGGGGCTGAGAAGGGCCATGTTGTTGCCTCCCTGCATCAGCTTGCCGTTGTGCTCGACCTAGAATGATATATGTATGTTATTTTGTGTAGCATGTCAATTTTTCAAAACACCAATTGGCAATTACACTGTTCTGTCCCATGTAAAAGACACAGGGCTAACAATTTTTTATTTAAGTAAAAATCTGTTGATGTTGTCCATAGCAAACAATCTGATTCTACATTACTTTTGGGATGCTCATGACATAATCTATTCCATTGACTCATAATGATTGTTATAGGCAACATCACCATATCAATATTCAAGCCACCTTATTATATGGACCACACTGATCAAGTTATGTGGTACAGTTTCCAGCCTGTGTATACATTTTGAACAACATGCACTTGTTTTGACTAACTTTGCTACAGTCAGTACTGTTTGCCCTAACCACACACTGTCATATTTTAATAACTAGTTCAGTCAGTGTTGCAATTACAGAATACCACTTAGTGTAAATTTGCACAGTTTTGGATAATAATGTAATGTAACTTACTGCGTGCACACAGTTGGCGGATTTGCTGGCGGATCTCCGCCAAAAGCTCCGGAGTCCTCCTGCGCAGATCACTCCATCTGCGTTCCAGCTGGATGATGGTCCGCCTGCTGCGGACGCGAGTCCTGAGTAGGTGGCGGACCTCCGCGTAGGCCTCGCGCTTAACCCGATTGGGGATAAATCGCCCTACGCGGCCTACGCGGCGGTCCATCACCGCAACCAGGACGCGGAGCTCCCGCCTGGTGAAAGGTGCAGCACGCGTCATGGCAATGGCGTTTTCCTTATTTGGGCATATATTTATAGTGTGTGTTAGCATGTGATTGGTCTAAAATCTATGCTGTCATTACAATAAACTTTATTGATGTTTGCAATGCTGTGAAGAGCAGAGTGGTAATTTCGCTCGAGCGGAAATACGCAGTCGCGGAAGAGGAAAAATTATAAAAAAAAATTACACACAACCCCCAACGAAAACACCCACACAAACACAGACACACACACACACTTTGAAGAAAAAAAAAAAAAAACACTCTGTGTACTCACCACATTTTGTGTGATAATTCAGCTGCACAGTCACAAAGTGGCCAACATTGAGTTTCATTTGTTTGTGTTTTTTTCATTAAAAACAGGATTAGATGAAAGAAAACAAATAGGGACACTATTTAGCAACATCACATTATTAGATTAAAAAAAAAACATTGTAAGCTTAACCTGTTTAAGGTTATTTTTAAAAAACATAATTAGATATTCCCACACACCCGAATAATTACACAATGAGCTTACAATAGCAACCCAAATTACATCGGAACAAAATGAGCATAAGCATACAGTGTTTTGTAATAATTTCGAAAAGTAAATCCAAAAACACTATACCTGAAATATTCTTCAACAATGCTTGCCCTGACTTGGCTTCCCCTCCGTGAAACACTCCCCCCACCGAATCGACGGACAACCCCTGGCTCCTCATCTGGCAATTCCTCTGTCTGAGGAAGCTCTACGCTACTCCTTACCGCGATGTTATGTAGTATAGCGCACAGGACCACTATTTTACTTGCTATCTCCGGCGAATACATGATGTCGCCACCAGTGCGGTGGAGCACACGAAAACGGCCTTTAAGGACCCCAATTGTGCGCTCCACCAGCTGTCTAGTGGCAGTAAGCGCGGAGTTAAATGCCGTCTGTGGTCCTGGCCTGGGATTACGGTAAGGAGTCATGAGCAAGGGGGTGCAAGGATATCCACGGTCTCCTGTTTGAGGAGAAGAAAAAATTAGAAAGAGAATATTCCTAAAATTGATAAAAAATGGCTGGAAATTATGTTGGCCAACTCACCCAATAACCACATGTCTGCTCGTTGACTTGATCTTCATCTGTGCCATATCCCTGATTGTCTAATGACATAAGCATCATGCGAGTTTCCGGGAAACTTGGCATTCAGGGAAAGGATCTGGAGGGATGGCCGACAAACAACCATTACATTCAGAGAATGAAACAGTTTCCAGTTTCTATAAATTTCTTCATTATGTCTTGGTGGCACAATAGCTACATGTGTGCCATCCACAACCCCAATAACATGTGGGAAGCGACTACCACCTTCCTCAAATTGCCGCTTCACCACATCTAGGGCACCATCATCCAGAGGCATAGCAATAAATTGCTTTACACGCTTTATGAAAGCCTGGCTGACACGCCGCAGGACCTTACTGAACTGGCCCTGCGACATGCCAACCAGGTCTCCAACAACATGCTGAAATGACCCTGTGGCCACAAAATGTAACACAGCAAGGAATTGTGTCAATGGTGGTATTGCTGTAGGATACCGAATTGAAGACTCCAGATCACTCTCTATTATGGAGAGAGTGTCTAGGATTAGATGTGGTGGCAGCCTGTATCTACGCACAACAACATCATCTGGCATCCCAAAAAGTAGGACATGGGTGCGGAAAATTGGTGGCCTAGCACGCCTCCGTTGCCTTGGTTGATGAGGAGCCGGTTGTGGTTGGCGGGATGGCGGTTGGGGTGGGAGTGCTTCCGTGGGTTGGGGTGGGAGGGCTTCAGCAGCCACAAAGACCGACATCACCAACTTAAAATAAAGGTAATAATATTGAGAATAAGACAATTTAAAAAATCAAATGTACAACCTTAATCCAAAATAAATTTTCTGTGTGTAAACTTACTGCAGGAGCATACGACATTTTTTCTGGATTCAATTACGGACCAATTAAAAATTGTGTAAAAAAAGGGAAAGCACAAATTAAAAGGTATGAACAAACATAGGTTAACCAAAAAAATTCACAATGTGTAAACCAACCAAACATACACATAATAAGAGCATCAAAAAAATTACCAACACCAACGTATAACTAATGATAATTATGTTATAAATCTAAACTACATTCTACACAAAATTGAGTCCTTTAGTAGCTATTACAGGCAAGACCAGCACTACTTTGCTGATCAATCCGGAAAAATTAAAGTAATTTTTAAACAATTAGTGATGACAAACATAAGCAAAACACTTTGAACACACACATACTCCACAACACACAGGCCTAGGGGACTTACCTGCTCCTCAAAATAACACAGTTGATTTGGTCAAGAAACTGGTCCAAATACTAAAGGATAAATTGGACTGAAAATAAAGTAGGATCACTTCTCCAGAAAATATACACCTACAAGAGACACAAAATGAGACTAAGAGCACATAGAGACCATTAGCACAAACAGACACAAACACAGGCCTAGGGGACTTACCTGCTCCACAAAATAACACAGTTGATTTGGTCAAGAAACTGGCCCAAATACTAAAGGATAAATTGGACTGAAAATAAAGTAGGATCACTTCTCCAGAAAATATACACCTACAAGAGACACAAAATGAGACTAAGAGCAACATTTTTAAATTAGTCCACAAAACAGAAACACTAAAGTACAGGTTAGTCCAAAAAATTTTAAAACAAAAAAAACAATGGAAAAAAAAAAAAGATATTTTAACAAAAACAGAAAAACACCTGCATTGCACCAACAAACATACTTGCATTTAACAACAAGACGATTGCACGACTACTCACAAACGGAACTTCGCAAAAAATACGCAATACGGTGTATATGCTAAAAGCTAAAAAACGGAAAACTGTATGCTTGACAATGCTAAAATTACACACTCTGCAAAGTCCAAAAGAGCACCTTCTCGAACGAGACAGAAACAGAAACTCCATTCATCACCAATACACTCACAGCGTGCAAAACAGGCCCTTAAATAAGCAGTACAATCAGTAGCAATATTAGCATACTGTACACCTGTGTGAATTAACGCGCCGCACGTAGGTATAAATCGCCACACACCTGGGCATACAGACTGCATCTCCAACATGGCTACTCGTGAGGAATTAGCAGCAGAGGTGGACGGCATTATGCAGCAGCAGATGGCATTGGCGAAAAAACGCATAGAGTGCCAGAGACGAATGATGGAATCCGCCTCTGCGGATTTGGAAGAGGCAGGACCCAGTACTCGGGAAATGTCAGCTTCTGAGCCCCAACAATTAAGTGGGGATACCCTGCCACAAACACATACTGGCCAAACTGAGGGAGAATCATCATTAGCCACACAAGCACAACAGACAGAAGCTGCTAGTGACCAGGAAGATGGTGAGGAGCAACAGGAGGAAAGCTCACAGGCTACCTCCAGACGTAAAAAAAGATAGCCAGCATTCACTAAGAGGGAGTTGCGTGTTTTGGTCACGCAGGCCATGTCCAAAATACATAGAGGACCCAAAAACATGGGTGCTGCTACGAAAGATCGCATCTGGAGGGACATCACACATTCTGTGAATGAAGTTGGCTCTGTCGTCAGAACATCACAGGAAGTTAGATGACGGTAAGTGCATCTTGCCAGTCCATTCTCTGTGCTAAGTTGTCTTAAAAATGTAGTTACATGTGATGTTATGTATAGCAAACAAAAGCAGAACATGTGTCCTATATATTTATTTCCAGAAATAATAATACTGTACTTTGCCCCTATTTCCCCAAACATATGTAGTTGGGCCGACTTCAAATCCCGCCTGAAGGCAAAGAGGTCTGCGGAGTGGAATGCCTCAAGGGCTACAGGTGGAGGAGCAGCTGTCGCTGTGGAGTTTACAGACTTGGAGGAGATGGCGATGCCCTGTGTCAGTTATGAGGAGGGCCAAGGGGTGTCTAATATGGACACGGACCTGCCTGAGATCCTGACGGAACATGACTTGCCAGGTAAGTTTACACACGTATTTGTCTGCAATTTAAACTGTATTTTTACAAAAAAAAATAATTCTTTATTGTACTCTTTTCCCACACATTCTTCTATTTGCTTGCCACAAAACACAGCACAGGGGGGTGATCAGTTAGAGTCACAGGAAGGTTATGTGGCTGAGGCTGAGGTGGAGGGACCTAGTGGGTCTGGCAGTGTGGGACCACAAATCCCACCTCTGCAGGTTCCTACTGGCCCCCCCCACCCAACCCTCTGCTATCCCGGAGATCCTGCTTGAAATAGCTAGGTATGGTGAGAGCCTAAATACGTTTCAAGACGGGGTCCTCCGGGAGGTAAGCCAGATAGCTGTCCGGCTCAGTGAGCACCGAACCAGTGTTGAGCAAGGTGTTGCTCAACTCTGCCAAGGTCTGGCAGAGATCAGGCAGGGACAAGAACAACTTGCCTCCTCATTCCAAAGCCTTGCAACTAACATCTTGCAAGGGCTCCAGGCCATCGCTGTCTCCCTTGCCCACAGTGGCAGAGAGCCACCCACATCGGCTCCCTCCCCTGCCCCTGCCCAGGAAGAACAGCCCACTGGGCAGGCCCAACGAAGGTCGCTCCGCAGACCAAGCCAAGAAGAACAGCCTCAGGCGGGGAGAAAAGAAAGTGATGTCTCTCCAGATGGGCAGCACCCATGTTTTTCATGTTGCCTCTATGTTATTTTGGAGTTGGCTTGTGTGGCCAGAATGGATAACTCCCTCTTAGTGAAATGTATTATTAATGTTTGGAGGTATTGTAGCCTGTGAGCTTTTTTTCTGAAACACCAGAGCCATCTTCCTCTTACTAGTGTGCTACGTATTGATGTGTTTGTGTGGTGGATCCTAATTCTTTCTCAGTTGGGTCAATATTTTTGTGTGGTAGGGTGTGTAATATCTTTTATTTTTACTACAAATTATCATTTTGTCAGAAGCTGATGTTTGCCGAGTACTGAGTTCTGCTATATCATTTGTGTCAGTGGCATCTGCTTGCTGCTTGGTCCATCTCTGCCTGTGATACTCACGTGTAGCCATGTTGTTTTGTTTAAAAAATATATTACTACAGTAATAAAAAAATTAATACTTTAACAAAAATTGTGTACTTTATTCAAGGTAATGCATTAGGTAAATCTTAGTTCCTGGAAGATTAGGTAAGCATATAGACACTTGTGGAACGAGGGAACAATCTGCAATTTATAAAAACAATTGCATCTTAAAAAATACTACAGGTATGCCTTGCACCACACTTTAATGTCCATATTAATTAAAATGACACAACACTTTTTTTTTTTTTGCTATGGGCAACAGGACATCATTTAAAACATTGTCAGATATTAAAAACACATATAAAACTATCATGTCTGGCCAAAATTAAGAGTATGCTGCATTATGTGGGTCTCAGTTTATTTAGGTTAAATGTTGCAGCTTTTTAATTACATTTTGGTTAATTTCACTTGTTTGCATTTGGTACTCTTACACACATTAAAACCTGCCCTTTACAATAAATGTTTACACACCAACTTGAACACAAATAACAACCTTATTTGGCAGTGTGTGAGATTTATATGTGCTTAGAATAAACATGTAATGTGGGTTTTTACAATTGTTGTTTGCTAACTTTCATCTGAGCAGTATTTAACAAGTAATTGGGCAACAGATGAATGTACTCTCCAATTAACTGCTAATTAGTGCATACACACTTGTAACAGTACTTCGCAAATGCAGAGTAACTGCAGACCTACTCGGCTGCTGCGTGAAGATTGCTACGGATTCCTATGTTAGTTTTAACAGCGACAATGTTTTATTGCGAAAAACACGCCCATTTCGAGTTGCATACTCCCACACTGTACGCCCACTTTCACGCCCATGTCGGACCAATGCGAAGTCTCGCCTCCGCCACGCCTCCGCCACTCCTCGTTTTCGTTTGTGAGTAACGTGTGTTTTTTTTTTTTGTATTTTTGCACCAGTGTCGTACGGCTGTGCTCGGCCATGCGTATTTACGCATTTGCGCATACGCAGTTAGTTAGTTTTTGCACATTTGCGATGCGATGACTCTCTGCGATCAACTCGGAATGAGGGCCCGTATTAGATCCTTAGTTATTGTTATGCCCCATAATGGTGCGCTAGCCTGTTTTATAAACCATAGTAGTGTCGTAGCTCAATTTACATTAATTTGTAGTGCTGCCAGTACACATTATGAAACACAATACCTAAATTCACATTATGACATAGCGACCCCAGTTCATATTATGCCACATTACAGTGCCCTCAGTTCATATTATGACACACTATAGTGGCTCCACTTCATATTGTGCAACATTACAGTGCTCCAGTTCATATTATTCCCCACTATAGTGCCTCCACTTCACTTTGTGTCACATTGCAGTGCCCCCTGTTCATATTATGCCACACTATAGTGCCTCCACTTGATATTGTGCCAAATTACAGTGCACCACTTAATATTTTGTAACATTATAATGCCTTCCAGTTCATATTATACCACATCACAATGAGCAATGAGCAGGTCCAGGGGCATAACTAGATATATTGCAGGCCTCAAGGGAAAAGTTTGTAAGTGCCCCTACTGTATGTACCACTCATTGGTGAAAAATGTTTATAAAACATGTAACTACTGTATAACAAGGGAGGTGACCCCTCTCAGCTCTGGGCCACATAGCAGCTGCACTCCCTGCATCTATGGTACATATGCCTTTGGCTGCACTGTTTCGGCCAGGGAAAGAATTCTGCCCATAATTGAATCACCCCCCATCCCATATCCTCATTTCTACCCTTCACACTCCAGCAATTATTTTGACACAGCAAACTTTATTTTGTTCATTGTTAGTCCATTTTAATTATATATTATGGGCCATGTTATGTTCTTATGAGTTCCCTATAGCGTTCTTTCTTTTGTTTTTCCATTCATTGATATTTGGTTATTCTCTCTAAAGGTGGGTGCACTCCAACTGCTATGTTTGAGTATGTGACATAATAGTCCATTTTGAAAGTATTAGTGGTCTTATTACCTCAAATTGTTTACTAGCTGCCAGTGGGGTGATCAAATCCCTTTCCAATGTCCAAGAGAGATAACAAACTGGAGAATAAGAAAGTAAAGTCCTGGCACAGAACCTATAATAACTGAGACCACTCCCCCTTTCCCACTGTATTGTGGAATCAACAATCGAAAACTATCAGCCACATTCTGCTCCTTCCCTCAACTTTCACCCAGTTGCCAATAATAGACCAGAAAAATGGGCTCTTATAAGCCCCTAATTCCCACTCGGTTGGTGGGTTCACGAGACCAACCGAGTGGGAACAGAACTTGTGGCGAGCAAAGCTCACCACCGGGCCTGAAACATGGCGAGTGCAGCAAGTTCGTAAGGGGACTCGCTGCCTCGCTGCGGGTGTTCTGGCAGACGGGATGCCGCTGTTGTTATACTGACAGCTGGCATCCCATCTCATACTGGACCCCTATGCAAAATGCAGTAAGCAACAGGAGGCTGTAGAAGGAAGTTAGGAGCTGAAGAACTGTGGATCACAATAGAGTGTGCACCAAACAGGAGAGCCAGGAATCAGAAATCAGAGATGCTGACACTGGAGCCATGAACAGGTGAGGTACAAGTTATACTAGCAATGAGCAGGTGCAACTGCGATGTTTAAATAGGGTTCTCTGATCAGTCAATTGTGCTCAAGTCAAGTGGGAACTAGGAGGTTAATTCAGGTTTGTTAGCTAACCAAAAAAGTTAGCAATTGGGCAAAACCATGTTGCACTGCAGGTGGAGGAAAGCATTGTATCTGCACACTCTCAATTTATAATGGAGGTATGAGAAAAACAAAAATATTTGTTTTGGAGTAAGACCCCTATTACATTAATTGGTAATTACCATCAAAAGTTGGGGGTGTTACCAATTTCAGCAGTAGCATATACAGACAAAAAGAAAGAAAGGGCTTTATTGGCGGTGCACAAAGAGAAATATGGTAGTATTCCTATTCTTTTAAAATGTAACTTTTAATTGTATTTATGATTAAAATTATGTGGAAGTACTTCACACACACTAACCAGAACAACAGCAAAACATAGAGGTTAAAAATGACAAAGAAATAACATATAATACATTAAAGTGCAATGGGAAATAATAAAGTGTTATTAAAGATTAAGTGGTCTATTTACTAAGACTTGGACAGAGATAAAGTCGATGAAGATAAAGTACCAGCCAATCAGCTCCTAACTGACATTTTTCAAACCCAGCCTGTGACATGGCGACTTTATCTCCATCCAAGGTTTAGTACTGTAAATAGACCCCTAAAAACTGTGTTCACATGTCGTTTCTGTCCAAATGATATGTTATTATCATTATATGAGAGTGAAGCCAGCTGCAGGTGGGGCCGATGTAACATGTGAAGAGAGATTAAGATTTTAGTGGGTTATATTGTTTCTGTGCATGGTAAACACTGGCTGCTTAACTTCTACAATGCAATTTAGTTTTCAGTTTGAACACACCCCAACCCAAACCAAATTATCTTTGCACGTTTCATCTGCCACACTTGCAGTGCAGCATGGTTTTGCCCAACTGATACATTTTTTGGTTCGCTAACAACTCTGAATAAGGCCCCAGGTCCTCACCAACTGAACAAACACAGAGTCAGTTGATCAACCAATATGGTGGCACCCATGCAGTGCATGGTTTCGGGAGAAATGCCAACAATTAGAAACTAGCTTGACTCAGCATGTTTACTTTCAGTATTCTGACCAGTGGGAGCATGTCAGCTGGTGAACTGACAGCGCCGAATGCATTAAGAGGATTGCAGAGCCATTGCATGACATATTTGTATGCCTACCAGTTTATGACTCCATCTAGTCTAGATTGGTGTAAACATTGTTACCACTTTATTAATTGTAGTAGCAATTAGGAGTGATCAAAAAAAGCAATACCTCATTTCAACAACAGCTGCTAACATTTAACTAAGACAGAGTTGGAGAAACCACTTACCCTTACTTGTCAGAGTAGTGATACCTCCCTAAAGATGATAACTCTTAAAGGGAGAGTGCCCCAAAAGCACATTTTCTTCATCCGTGGCCACCGAAGTGCACTGCTTTCTCTCCAACAGTCAGGATTGAAAAGCTGACAGCCCATCACCATGAACAGACCTCAACATTGCCATTGACAGAAAAAATAAATTCTGGTGCAGAAGCCAATTAGAATCATCCCTATTAAGGTGCACTCCATCAGGCTTGTAAAATTGGTCCTCCTTTATAAAACAATGTTTAATTAATCAACCTCCATGCTGCAGGACAAGCCCAGGCACTGTTGAATTCTCTTTCTTACAGATCCTATTCAATAGGTGAGGGGTCCTGAGGTGCACACCGGTAATGAGAGGTGCAACCCTGCGGATACCTTTCAGTAGAACTGCATACAAAGAAAAAGGTTGCAGGTGCACAATTCAAACACTACCAATTTATTAATAATAATCATTGTACATTTTGGGGGGTACAAATCAAGGGCGCGGGACACCCCAAAATTAAACCGCTGAGTGACTACAGGGCAACACTAAAGTGTAAAAATATATAGTGAAAAAATTAAAATAGGATATTAATAAATTGGTAGTGTTTGAATTGTGCACCAGCAACATTTTCTTTGTATGCAGATCCTATCCAATGAAAGACCCCATTGGGGAACTCTGTAAACATGCCTAGTGACCATCTCTGAGATTATTTGGTCAAAGCGTAATACAGATGCGCATTGCTTATAAACCTATATCTTTATGTCTACTAACTGGATACACGATCAATCTGGTATATCCCACTTACCCCTCTGAATTCCTTCCTAAGTACTTTGCTCCCTATATACCTCCAAACTTTCCAACCCACAGTACAGAGGTGACAGGGATGGCACAGTGGGGACAAAAACAGGACAGTGGGTCACAGGACCAACACAGAGTAGAAAGGGACTGGACAGAGGTGACAGGATAAACAGGGCAGGGCCAGGATAGAGGTGACAGGGACAGGACAGAGGTGACAAGGACAGGACAGAGCCCCAAATTCTGCACTGATGGTAGGAGGTAGTTTGTAGCCACACTCACTATACACATTGTAACTAATATCATTAAGTATGTATACTGAAATCTGCCTATAACACCCCTCTCTCCAACTGGTAGGATGCTCACTGAATATCATCATCCTCTTGCACCCCCAACCCGCCCACAACCACACACACATCGTAGCCTGTATCACCCCCCCCCCCCCCCCCCCCCCCCAATTTATCCATTCCAGCAATCATTCTGTCATTAGTGTAGTATGCGATTCTTGCACACTAGCAGGATGGTGTGTGGTGAGGTTCTGGAAGGAGGCAGGTCCTTGGATGATTTAAAGAAGATGGATGAGTCACGGATAGCTTCAAGGCAGCACAATTGTGGGCTAGGGGAGATGGTTGTGCCTTCAATTGAAAATGAAAGTGAGGTTATGCAATAGTGTGTTAAGATGATAAGCTCAGTTGTAGACATGTTTAGCTTAAGAAAATGCTGGGACATCCAGGAAGGAATAGCTGAGAGATACTAGGAGATATGAGTGAGGAGATAGGAGAAGATAAGGGATGAAAGGTACAGATCAGAGTATCATCAGCGTAGAGATGATATTGGAAGTCAAAAAAGCTGATGAGCTCACCTAAAAAGGACACATAGAGGGGAAAAAGAAGAGGTCCCAGAACAGAACCTTGGGGGATACCAGTGGAAGTGTACCTTGAACAGGACACACAGAGGGGAAAAAGGACACATAGAGGGGAAAAAGAAGAGGTCCCAGAACAGAACCTTGGGGGATACCAGTGGAAGTGTAAAAGAGGCAGAGATGGAATGGTCTGGTGGTAGGAAGACAGCTAGAAGAGGGCAGTATCAAGTAACCCAAGGGAATTAATGATTTGCAGGAGGAGAAGGAGGTCAACAGTGTCAAAAGCAGTAGGGAGGTAAAAAAAATTAGCAGTGGGCAGTGTCCATTTGATTTGGCAGCAGGGATGTCATTGCTGACTTTCATGAGGACAGTTTCAGTGGAGTGGAGATGATTTAACGAATGAAATGGATCAAGCAGAGAGTGTGAGGAAAATAAAGGCAGTAAGGTAGTTGTAAACAATGCTTTAAAGGAATTTGGAGGCAAAAAGGAGGAAAGAGATGGGTCATTATTTGAAGAGATTGCTAGGATCAAGGGAAGGTTTTTTAGAATGGGGATGCAGGGGCATTCTTGAATGCAAAGGGGACAATGCCTGATGAGAGTGAGAGATTGAGGAGGTGAGCAAAGTGGGATAAGGCAGATAGAAAGAGGTAGTGTAGGAGACAGGAGTGGATATGGGGAAAGGGGGGAGATAGAATCGGGGAAGATTGAATTGGGGTCATGACTTCATCTCCAGATACAGGGGAAAAATAAGTAAGAGTTGGTGAGATGAAGGGGAGTTGTAAGATGGAAAGGAAAAAGAGTGCTGAGGGTCTGGTGGGATGTCCTGACATATGGAGTCAATTTTAGATGTAAAGTAGGTGGCAAAGTTAAGGGCAAAGAGTGAGGAGGGAATGTTAAAAGTGATGAAGATAATCTGGGGGTTTTAGGACTGGGAGGAGATCAGGTTTTTGAAATACAACTGTTTTGAGAGGGGAAGGCAACACTGTAGGATGAGAGAATACATTTTAAAGAAAGTTGGTCTTAGAGCATGATTTCCTCCACTGTCACTCAGTGGTACTTGAACACTTATACAGGTATCTGGTGCATTCAGAATGCCGATATTGAGGTGTGGATCCATGAAGGTGAATAGTAGTCACCGGAGAAACAGTTCAAGAGCAGAAATAAGGGGGCATTATATAGGGAAGTGACTTGTTCAGAGCACTGGAGAGAGAGAGTATAAGAGATAGCAGTGAGTTGATCAGGGAGGATAAGGATACAGTGTCGATATCCTGAATGTTGGGCTTTGTGATGGCTTTAGGAGGCAGAGGTGGAAAATAGGAGAGGGATAGGTAAAAAGAAAGAAGGTGTTGGTCAGAGTGGGGGAATTGGTGTAGTCATAAATATCACAATGGTGGGCGTAGACCAGATCAAGTGAGTTCCCACTTGTATGAGAGGGTGAGGAGAAATTGGGATATTGAATTCACCTAAGATAATGGAGGGAAGATCTGAAGAGAGGAACTGAAAGAGCAGGAAGCAAATGTGTGAAGAAATTGGAGGGAAGGCCAGGGGTATGGTAAATATCAAATACTCTATAAGGTGAACAGGTTGGAAAAGATGTACTCAAATGTAGAGAATGTAAGGGACAGTTCTTAGGGTATGAGATGGTTGGAGTAACAGAAGAACAGAAGGACCCCACCACCACCACCATGGTGAGCATCAGGAGACGGGGTTTGAGACAGTGTGAGGCCCCCAGAGGAAAAATCCACAGGAAAAGTGGTGTCAGCTGGGTGGAAATCCAGGTTTCTTTAATGGCTATGAGATTCGTTAATTTGGAGATGAAAAGGATATGACAGGAATATAGATTTAACGACAATTACCAGCTCTGTAGAGCTTTTATGGATGAAATTTAATACCACTGCTCTTCCATGTAAGATGAAGCCCAATGTGAAATGAATGTTAGCGATAATTTACTTAGTAGTAATGTACTGTACCTTCCTTCTGAGGAAATTGTCTGTTCTACCAGGAGAAATGTCTTAAGGTTGAGGTACACTATGACAATATTATTTCCTGAACCTACAGCAAGAAGCAATTTGGAACTCACCAGCTGCTGTAGCTAGACACGCTCTCCTGTAATATGGCTCCTATTCATTGTACCGATGATTACTGATGGTCAGCTCAACATATGTTTCTACAAGTGTATTCTTTATCTTATTTGGACTTTTATGGATTTTACTGACAGCATATCCTTGCAGTGACTTAAATTCTGTAATCTACATGGAAGATTTAAATCTGTCAGTATTTATTGTTTAAAATCAATCACAGAACTGCTGTCCTGGCAATACTTTTACTGATAGTAAAGACCAGTACTGCGCAGACTTCATGTTGCTTCTCCTCCAGGGAAGCTTCATTCCCTGTACCAAGCTGGCCATTAAGGCTACTATTGTGCACGTGTGGTGCCATTTTATGATTGTGTTAGAGTGCCACAGTGAGAGACAGTAGTCTTCCTCTTAGCTCCTGTCAGACCTGCTATAATCTACTGTTATAACTGCTGTTACTGCATCATGCACAACTACCCAATACTACATATGCTCACTGGCTGGTAACCAGTATAACATCCCACCCCACTCCGTTTAAGTTCTGCTCCATCTACCATTCATTTCTTCATCATCTGGACTATGGACCTCATTCCGAGTTGATCGCACCAAGCAACTTTTTGCTGCTGGTGCGATCAACTAATCTCCGCCTATGGGGGAGTGTGTTTTAGCATAACAGGGCTGCGAATGCTTGTGCAGCCCTGCTATGCTAAAAAAAGTTTCCTGCAAAACAAGACCATCCCTGGACATACTTACCCTGTGCGACGGATCCAGCGATGATGGGCTCGGCTTTGACGTCAGACATCCGCCCTCCGATCGCCTTGACACACCTGCGTTTTCCTTACCACTCCCCGAAAATGGCTCTAAACGGTGAGTTGCCGCCCCAGAACGCCTTCCTGCAGTCAATATTCTTGCGGTCGCCACTGCGACCGCTTTCTTTGTAGTCAGCGTCATTGCCCGGAAACGCGCATCGCCGAGCAATGATGCGCATGGGCATTACGGCCCCCACGTGTGCGCAGTAGTGACCCGGTCGCAGCTGTACGAACGAAAGCACGCTGCGATTGGGTCGGAATGACCCCCTATATGTGTGGGCACGTTAATTGATCCTTCCATTCTAGCCAAGAACTTGCTCAACCTACATTCGCTACTGTGCATAAACTACAGTACATATACAGCTGTCCAGCTCAGATTTGCACTTTTTCTTGTGTACAATGGTACAACTTCTATAAAGATCATTTATTTTAGAACCATGTGTTTTTTTATGTGCACAATTGTGTAATCATCTCTTAGAAATGTATTATTAATAAATTAATTTCATATCTATGTGATATCACACCATTCAATTTATGATTTGCATACCTTGTAGTGTTTCATTTATATGTTATACTTACCTTTGAAATAGTTTATCAGAAGACTACCTGATCTTGAACAGCAGCAAATACAGTAGTGTGCATAGGCCCTCATTCCGAGTTGTTCGCTCGCAAGCTGCTTTTAGCAGCATTGCACACGCTAAGCCGCCGCCTACTGGGAGTGAATCTTAGCTTATCAAAATTGCGAACGAAAGATTAGCAAAATTGCGAATAGACACTTCTTAGCAGTTTCTGAGTAGCTCCACACTTACTCGGCAACTGCGATCAGTTCAGTCAGTTTCTTTCCTGGTTTGACGTCACAAACACTCCCAGCGTTCGGCCAGACACTCCTCCGTTTCTCCAGCCACTCCCGCGTTTTTCCCAGAAACGGCAGCGTTTTTTCGCACACACCCATAAAATGTCCAGTTTCCGCCCAGAAACACCCACTTCCTGTCAATCACATTACGATCACCAGAACGAAGAAAAAACCTCGTAATGCCGTGAGTAAAATACCTAACTGCATAGCAAATTTACTTGGCGCAGTCGCAGTGCGAACATTGCGCATGCGCATTAGCGACTAATCGCTCCGTTGCGAGAAAAAAATAACGAACGAACAACTCGGAATGACCCCCATAGTATTTTATCTTACATTTAAATTTGTCTATTCAAATTTATATATATTATTTATATTCACAAATCATTGAAAAAGGATTATTTTATAGAAATGTTTACAATTGGTGTTGCACCAGGGAGGTCTCTTGAAAGTAACAGCTCTGTTCTTCTGCACTTGTTTTCATGCCTAGTCTACAAAATCCAGTTCAACTAAGGAGCTGGGGCCTAATCCATGTTTGCACACAATTGCAGTTGCAATTGCAATTTTCTAGGCTACATAACTGCTAATGTTAGCAAGTGGAGCTGCTGTCCAGAAATGAAGAGACATCCACCAGAGCCATTGCAAACTTTTTCACAATTGCATACACATACGCAGCCTACTGTATCTGTGAAAATGAGGAATATCGAGGTTAAGAGTAAGCCTATGGCTGGATAAAGCAGTAGCTAATATTAGTGATGTGCACCGGACATTTTTCGAGTTTTGTGTTTTGGTTTTGGATTCGGTTCCGCGACCGTGTTTTGGATTCGGACGCGTTTTGGCAAAACCTCCCTGAAATTTTTTTGTCGGATTCGGGTGTGTTTTGGATTCCGGTGTTTTTTACAAAAAACCCTCAAAAACAGCTTAAATCATAGAATTTGGGGGTCATATTGATCCCATAGTATTATTAACCTCAATAACCATAATTTCCACTAATTTTCAGTCTATTCTGAACACCTCACACCTCACAATATTATTTTTAGTCCTAAAATTTGCACCGAGGTCGCTGGATGGCTAAGCTAAGCAACACAAGTGGCCGACACAAACACCTGGCCCATCTAGGAGTGGAACTGCAGTGTCAGGCAGGATGGCACTTCAAAAAAATAGTCCCCAAACAGCACATGATGCAAAGAAAAAAAGAGGCGCACCAAGGTCGCTGTGTGACTAAGCTAAGCGACACAAGTGGCCAACACAAACACCTGGCCCATCTAGGAGTGGCACTGCAGTGTCAGACAGGATGGCACTTCAAAAAAATAGTCCCCAAACAGCACATGATGCAAAGAAAAATGAAAGAAAAAAGAGGTGCAAGATGGAATTGTCCTTGGGCCCTCCCACCCACCCTTATGTTGTATAAACAGGACATGCACACTTTAACGAACCCATCATTTCAGCAACAGGGTCTGCCACACGACTGTGACTGAAATGACTGGTTGGTTTGGGCCCCCACCAAAAAAGAAGCAATCAATCTCTCCTTGCACAAACTGGCTCTACAGAGGCAAGATGTCCACCTCATCATCATCCTCCGATTCCTCACCCCTTTCACTGTGTACATCCCCCTCCTCACAGATTATTAATTCATCCCCACTGGAATCCACCATCTCAGGTCCCTGTGTACTTTCTGGAGGCAAGTGCTGGTGAATGTCTCCACGGAGGAATTGATTATAATTCATTTTGATGAACATCATCTTCTCCACATTTTGTGGAAGTAACCTCGTACGCCGATTGCTGACAAGGTGAGCGGCTGCACTAAACACTCTTTCGGAGTACACACTGGAGGGGGGGCAACTTAGGTAAAATAAAGCCAGTTTGTGCAAGGGCCTCCAAATTGAAGGAGGAGCTGTTGACGGGTCACGTTCTGCTTGACTTGACAATTTTCTCACCAGCAGGTCTTTAAACCTCTGCAGACTTGTGTCTGCCGGAAAGAGAGATACAACATAGGTTTTAAATCTAGGATCGAGCACGGTGGCTAAAATGTAGTGCTCTGATTTCAACAGATTGACCACCCGTGAATCCTGGTTAAGCGAATTAAGGGCTCCATCCACAAGTCCCACATGCCTAGCGGAATCGCTCTGTTTTAGCTCCTCCTTCAATGTCTCCAGCTTCTTCTGCAAAAGCCTGATGAGGGGAATGACCTGACTCAGGCTGGCAGTGTCTGAACTGACTTCACGTGTGGCAAGTTCAAAGGGTTGCAGAACCTTGCACAACGTTGAAATCATTCTCCACTGCGCTTGAGTCAGGTTCATTCCCCCTCCTTTGCCTATATCGTGGGCATATGTATAGGCTTGAATGGCCTTTTGCTGCTCCTCCATCCTCTGAAGCATATAGAGGGTTGAATTCCACCTCGTTACCACCTCTTGCTTCAGATGATGGCAGGGCTGGTTCAGAAGTGTTTGCTGGTGCTCCAGTCTTCGGCATGCGGTGGCTGAATGCCGAAAGTGGCCCGCAATTCTTCGGGCCACCGACAGCATCTCTTGCACGCCCCTGTCGTTTTTTAAATAATTCTTCACCACCAAATTCAATGTATGTGCAAAACATGGGACGTGCTGGAATTTGCCCAGATGTAATACACGCACAATATTGGTGGCGTTGTCCGTTGTCACAAATCCCCAGGAGAGTCCAATTGGGGTAAGCCATTCTGCGATGATGTTCCTCAGTTTCTGTAAGAGGTTGTCAGCTGTGTGCCTCTTATGGAAAGCGGTGATACAAAGCGTAGCCTGCCTAGGAACGAGTTGGCGTTTGCGAGATGCTGCTACTGGTGCCGCCTCTGCTGTTCTTGCTGCGGGAGGCAATACATCTACCCAGTGGGCTGTCACAGTCATATAGTCCTGAGTCTGCCCTGCTCCACTTTTCCACATGTCCGTGGTTAAGTGGACATTGGGTACAACTGCATTTTTTAGGACACTGGTGACTCTTTTTCTGACATCTGTGTACATTTTCGGTATCGCCTGCCTAGAGAAATGGAACCTAGATGGTATATGGTACCGGGGACACAGTACCACAAACAAGTCTCTAGTTGCCTGTGAATTAACGGTGGATACCGGAGCCACGTTTCTCACCACCCAGGCTGAAAAGACCTGAGTTATCCGCTTTGCAGCAGGATGACTGCTGTGATATTTCATCTTCCTCGCAAAGGACTGTTGGACAGTCAATTGCTTACTGGAAGTAGTACAAGTGGTCTTCCGACTTCCCCTCTGGGATGCCGATCGACTCCCAGCAGCAACAACAGCAGCACCAGCAGCAGTAGGCGTTACACTCAAGGATGCATCGGAGGAATCCCAGGTAGGAGAGGACTCGTCAGACTTGCCAGTGACATGGCCTGCAGGACTATTGGCTTTCCTGTGTAAGGTGGAAATTGACACTGAGGGAGATGGTGGTGTGGTTTGCAGGAGCTTGGTTACAAGAGGAAGGGATTTAGTAGTCAGTGGACTGCTTCCGCTGTCATCCAAAGTTTTTGAACTTGTCACTGACTTCTGATGAATGTGGACCAGGTGACGTATAAGGGAGGATGTTCCTAGGTGGTTAACGTCCTTACCCCTACTTATTACAGCTTGACAAAGGCAACACACGGCTTGACACCAGTTGTCCGCATTTGTGTTGAAATAATTCCACACCGAAGAGCTGATTTTTTTTGTATTTTGACCAGGCATGTCAATGGCCATATTCGTCCCACGGACAACAGGTGTCTCCCCGGGTGCCTGACTTAAACAAACCACCTCACCATCAGAATCCTCCTTGTCAATTTCCTTCCCAGCGCCAGCAACACCCATATCCTCATCCTGGTGTACTTCAACAGTGACATCTTCAATTTGACTATCAGGAACTGGACTGCGGGTGATCCTTCCAGCACTTGCAGGGGGAGTGCATATGGTGGAAGGCACAAGCTCTTCCCGTCCAGTGTTGGGAAGGTCAGGCATCGCAACCGACACAATTGGACTCTCCTTGGGGATTTGTGATTTAGAAGAACGCACAGTTCTTTGCTGTGCTTTTGCCAGCTTAAGTCTTTTCATTTTTCTAGCGAGAGGATGAGTGCTTCCATCCTCATGTGAATCTGAACCACTAGCCATGAACATAGGCCAGGGCCTCAGCCGTTCCTTGCCACTCCGTGTCGTAAATGGCATATTGGCAAGTTTACGCTTCTCATCAGACGCTTTCAATTTTGATTTTTGGGTCATTTTACTGAACTTTTGTTTTTTGGATTTTACATGCTCTCTACTATGACATTGGGCATCGGCCTTGGCAGACGACGTTGATGGCATTTCATCGTCTCGGCCATGACTAGTGGCAGCAGCTTCAGCACGAGGTGGAAGTGGATCTTGATCTTTCCCTATTTTAACCTCCACATTTTTGTTCTCCATTTTTTAATGTGTGGAATTATATGCCAGTATCAATAGCAAAGGCCTACTACTATATATACTGCGCACAACTGAAATGCACCACAGGTATGGATGGATAGTATACTTGACGACACAGAGGTAGGTAGAGCAGTGGCCTTCCGTACCGTACTGCTATATATACTGGTGGTCACTGTCAGCAAACTGCAAAACTAAAATGCACCACAGGTATAGAATCTAGATGGATAGTATACTTGACGACACAGAGGTAGGTAGAACAGTGGCCTTCTGTACCGTACTGCTATATATACTGGTGGTCACTGTCAGCAAACTGCAAAACTAATATGCACCACAGGTATAGAATCTAGATGGATAGTATACTTGACGATACAGAGGTTGGTAGAGCAGTGGCCTTCCGTACCGTACTGCTACGTATACTGGTGGTCACTGTCAGCAAAACTCTGCACTGTACTCCTCCTATATAATACTGCTGGTCCTCAGTCCCCACACAAAGCAGTGTGAGCACAGATATATGCAGCACACTGAGCACACATATGGAGTGTTTTTCAGGCAGACAACGTATAATACTGGTGGTCACTGGTCAGCAAAACTCTGCACTGTACTCCTCCTATATAATATACTGGTGGTCCCCAGTCCCCACAATAAAGCAGTGTGAGCACAGATATATGCAGCACACTGAGCACAGATATGGAGTGTTTTTCAGGCAGACAACGTATATTAGTGGTCACTGTCAGCAAAACTCTGCACTGTACTCCTCCTATATAATACTGCTGGTCCCCAGTCCCCACAATAAAGCAGTGTGAGCACAGATATATGCAGCACACTGAGCACAGATATGGAGTGTTTTTCAGGCAGACAACGTATACTGGTTGTCACTGTCAGCAAAACTCTGCACTGTACTCCTCCTATATAATATACTGGTGGTCCCCAGTCCCCACAATAAAGCAGTATGAGCACAGATATATGCAGCACACTGAGCACAGATATGGAGTGTTTTTCAGGCAGACAACGTATACTGGTGGTCACTGTCAGCAAAACTCTGCACTGTACTCCTCCTATATAATACAGCTGCTCCCCAGTCCTCACAATTAAGCAATAAGCACAAATATTTTTGCATCAAGAATTCAAGATTAATAAACGGAGAGGACGCCAGCCACGTCCTCTCCCTAACATTTCCAATGCATGAGTGAAAATGGCGGCGACGTGCGGCTGCTTATATAGAATCCGAATCTCGCGAGAATCCGACAGCGGGATGATGACGTTCGGGCGCTCTCGGGTTAACCGAGCCATACGGGAGAATCCGAGTATGCCTCGGACCCGTGTAAAATGGGTGAAGTACGGGGGGGTTCGGTTTCCGAGGAACCGAACCCGCTCATCACTAGTAGCGATGCAGGCGCCATGTTTTTGCATATAAACGTTTGCAGCTGACTGCATATATAGCCCCGAAAATGGCCATGCCAAGCCTTCATTTTTCTAACCACTCCCTGTAAATTCCCTCTTAACACCTCCAACAGTCACTTCATGTCAATCACATTAAAACATTTCAGAGGCTAGCACAAAGATGAGCCTAACCTGGCATATTTGAAAGTACAAACAGCTAGAGCTCTTCAGAGTTCTGCATGCATAGGTGGATCCAGGGGAGGGACACTCGGGCCCGTGCCCCCCCTGTCGTTTCAGACTTCTTTTTTTTCAAAAGGAGAACAGTGGCAGCACTACTGCTATTTACATCAATATAAGAGCCGCGGCTCTAACAGCCAGTCCGTGTCGTAACCAATGGGGAGGCTGGTGCCACCGCAACCTACCCCCCCCACTGCCAGCCGGCCATAGTTCAGCCCAAGCGCAGGGTTCAAATGCCAGCATTGAGTAAGACTGTTACTTATGATGGTACAGAAGGCTTTACTAGCCCTCACTGCACCACACAGTTACCCAGCACTTCCTCCTCCACTTCCTATACCACCATTCTAGGTGCAGTCAAACTCAGCCTCAGCTTTCAGAAGGTGGCCTGTGTGATTGTGACAGGGCTGTCCTGCAGATGTCTTATGCTGCTTGTTGGAGATCCAGCTGACTGCTTTTGCAAAGATAGGCAGTTCATATCCTGCAGTCTGAGTCTCACTGCAGTGCCCAAAACAAGGTATGCTGCACCTGCCACCACCAACTAAAAACTTTAATAATTATATTGTGCTGGAGTGCCTTCCAGGCTCCCATAACTAATGGAACAGGTGACCAACATTTCAAGGCCCAATCAGCCTTTTCACCAGGGTGAAACATTGGCAATAAACCAGGATACGCTCCTACAGCCAATCATTAGCTGATGGCGTATTCTGTGAGGCCACGTCCCCGTGATACCACATCCCTTATATGGGAGCACACGTGCCTTAGGTGCATGTAAATATAACTATTACCGTTCCCCTATCATGGTGCCCCCCCTTTCATTTTCTTCTGGATCCGCCCCTGTCTGCATGGTAACTAAATGGTAATACCCAGGGTGACTGAAACCTGTATGTGTATCTTATGTATCTGATGTGTTACAGTAGATGTTGAGTGACAGTTGGTATGCCACAGTACACCATCCAGGAACATGCATGGAGTTTGAAACATTATTTCCGATGTTACAGGACAGGACGGAAAGGCCATTCCCTGGCATCCATAACAACTGGGCTCCAAGACAATTTCCAGAGACCTGTACCACCACACAAAACTATCCTGTCTCAGGTAGAAATGTTACAGCAAACAATGTCTGTGGCTAATCATAATAAAGGACATTCTGGCAGACCCTGCAGCACCACAAGCAATGTGTCAGGATGGAAAAAAGTTTCAATTACTTTTTTTTTTTTAAACACCCTGTACTATACTGTATGTGAAAAATTTATAAAATATACACAAAAAAACAACAAATGAGTGGAAGTCACATGGATGGGTTGCTATGATGAAACTGATGGAGTAAATTGTTTTTGAGGAGGACTAATTAATTATAAGAGAATGATATTGTGTGATGTTCATAAAAATGCTCTATTTTAGTGGTCACAGAAGTACTTTGTGTATTGTAGGCTGAGACTGGGATGTTCAATGTACTGTATGGTGGTCATTCTGATTTTCAATGAACTGTATGTGAGTTCCTTGGATGCTCTGTATACTGTATTGTGGTCACTGGTATGCTCTTTGTAGTGTAAAGGGCCCTACAGACACGGCGATACGCCGCCGAGCTGCCCGACTGGCATAAATGGAAGATGCTGGCCTGCCATGCATGGAATTCTGGGGAAGTTTATACTGAGGCATCATCATCCCACTCTGCACTGCATATCTGTTCTGCATACTCTTTTCTTCACTCCCCCCATCACACGGCTCCATACAAGTGCAGGCAAATATGGACGAGATCGTCCATATTGGCCTGCATGCACAGCCGACGGGGCACCAGCGATGAACGAGCACGGGGCCGCGCATCGTTCATCGCTGGTGACTCCACACTCAAAGATATGAATGGTATCTCGTTTAATAATGAATGAGATTGTTCATATCTTTGAGGATTATCGGACAGTGTGTAGGGCCTTTAAAGCAGTCACTGGGATGTCATGGATACTGTATGGTGGTCCTTGGGGAGCTCTGTGTATTGGATGCTTTGTATATAGTAGGGCATCACTAGTATGCTTTGTGTAGAGTTTTCCTGGAGCTACACTCAGAGAATGTATTAGGAAAACCTTTACTATGGTATAGACGGATATGATTATTAATATAAATAAGGACCATTGGTCTATTGATATTCTAGTAAAGTCTACTAACATATTTATAGATCGTTTTTCTTCATCAGAAATTAACCCCCTATACATCCATACTTCTAGTAAATACCACAGACCAAAGCACACATAAACACAATATACTGTAGATGTGGTGCAGATCATTCTTCTTTCAAATAGTCTGTATATTGCAAGGTGGTCACTGGGATATTTTATGTATTTAAACCATATTTGAATATATGTTAAATAAATATTACATTTATGATAAACTTAATTTTAATATTTGCCACCGACTTTTAGACCTCTCATATGGATGAAGTCTATTCTGTTGTTTTTTTACCATAAGGGTACATTTTTATATTTATTGGAGTAACCCAGAGATCATATAGGTGATACAGGTGGAGCAGGATCAGGCTCTCACATCATTAGACCATGCTCCCTCAGTACAAATCTGTTATCCCTGGTATTACTGTATCTCCTCATCCTGCCCACTTCACTAGGATGTGGGTGGCATGTGGGAGATCTGTCCATTTACAGTATATGAGGGTGTGCGGGATGACCAGAAAAATGATCAGTCTTTCGAGGCTTCCGGTAGAGCAGACAAGCATGCTTAAATAATGCTCTTCCAACCTCTTCTAGAGATTGCTCTTTCATTAATTCACACAAAAAATATAAGCACTATGTGAAAAGTTTAGTAAAACAGTATGATATTTCTTGATGTACTTCCTCAAAGACTTCTACATACTTTAATCGTACAACATAACTTTGCAATTATTGATTAGAAAATATAAGTACGTTTACAGTTGTCAGTTTTCTTTAACAGTAGTTTGTTTCAGGTGCACTATAGATCCCAATGGGCCCCTAATTGCACACATATTTTCTACTACTTTGACAAATTATCCACTAGGGAAATGTGGTCACATCACAAGCAAAGAAATGCTTAAAAAATATGTCAGTTTAACATTTAATTATGCTCCCAATATGCAGACGTGTTAAATCAGCAATGCTACGTACTGTGGGGGTCATTCCGAGTTGTTAGCTCGTTGCCGATTTTCGCTATATTGCGATTAGTCGCTTACTGCGCATGCGCAAGGTTCGCAGAGCGCATGCGCTTAGTTATTTTACACAAAAGTTAGGTATTTTACTCACGGCATAACGAGGATTTTTCATCGTTCTGGTGATCGTACTGTGATGGACAGGAAGTGGGTGTTTCTGGGCGGAAACTTGCCGTTTTCTGGGGTGTGCGAAAAAAACGCTGGCGTTTCTGGGAAAAACGCGGGAGTGTCTGAAGAAACGGGGGAGTGTCTGGGCGAACGCTGGGTGTGTTTGTGACGTCAAACCAGGAACGAAACTGACTGAACTGATCGCAATGGCTGAGTAAGTCTGGAGCTACTCAGAAACTGCTAAGAAATTTCTATTCGCAATTCTGCTAATCTTTTGTTCGCACTTCTGCTAAGCTAAGATAAACTCCCAGAGAGCGTCGGCTTAGCGTGTGCAATGCTGCTAAAAGCAGCTAGCAAGCGAATAACTCGGAATGAGGGCCAATGCCATTAACGAAAACTGCATTAACACTAAAATACTGTAAGTCACTTTGTTCATACAGTATTACAATTTTATTTCAGTTTAACAATGCTTTGCTTAAGCCATTGCTTAGCCTCCATCCAGACAGTATATGCAAAAATGGAAAGAACTACAGTAATGCGGGAATCTTCCTTCTGCTTTTTCAGCCTTTCTCTTCCCCACCGATTGAATAGAAATACTAGACCATGCACCGCTTCAGTTCAAGTAACTGTCTATTGGAATTATTTTCCAAGGCATGTTTGGGACTAGGTTATGATGTATCTGGATTTTAATTGTACAGCTGTGGGTGCGGGATTGGCTTAAAAGCAGTGACGTGCGGTGAGGTCACTGGCTAGGCAGGCACTGGCTTGCATCAGTGACAAATTTAAGAATCACTATTCTCCCTGCATACCTGAAGCTGCATCTTTGACTCTATGCACCTGTACTGCCTGGCTGCTTTCATGCCAGGTCTCTCTTCAAGAGGCTGGAGAGCAATGAACCCCTGGCCAAGTGCCCTCAGTGAGTCTCTCTGAACAGCGGGCTGCTGACCACCCTGGCTCCCCACTCAGCACTTCTCCACAGCATGTTCATGTCCGCTCCCCTCTTCTCCCAAGTGCAAACGCAGGAATTATAAGGGGGGGTTGTAGGGGGGCTTCCCATTGAAAAATAAATAAAATTATATATATATATATATATATATATATATATACAATATATATATATATATATATATATATATATATCAACAAACTAGAGTCTAAGTGCGCTAATGGATAGTACTGTATATCATGAATAAACAGATTTAAAAGATTCAACTTTCAGTTTTTAATACATAAAAGCCACAATAGCATAAAACATCTGTGAGCATATAAACATCTCTTTGCAGAATGTATAGACAATGTATATAAACAGTTTCTGTCAGATGGAAAATTCAAGTGAAACTTGAGATTCGTGGTAAATCTTCCTTAGTAGTATAGAATACAGATGGAATACAGTACTCGAACACAACCCAACGCGTTTCGTCCCTAACTGGGACTTCCTCAGGGGTAATATCGAGTGCCAGATGTTTTTTACAGATAATCCCAAAATTGTGTAAAAAGCTCACTGAATATAAAAGCAGGCAAAAGACCAAAATGACTGGGAAAGCAGTTCAATATTATGAAGCCCCCAGTCACACAGAGTCCAGATAACAAATGGACAAATAGGTGACCCGAAAACAATGTGGTTTAAAGTCTATGACTAACTCTATAAACCAGTCCCTGATGAGGGTGAGACCGCTCAGTAGTGGGTCAACAGCCAAATAGTGTAGTGGTCATCTCAAAGTCCAGAATGATAGTCCAGATGTTTTATGCTATTGTGGCTTTTATGTATTAAAAACTGAAAGTTGAATCTTTTAAATCTGTTTATTCATGATATACAGTACTATCCATTAGCGCACTTAGACTCTAGTTTGTTGGTTTGTTATCCTAGGGCCCCACCTAACAGGGGGTTCGTCTAAGCTGCAGCTCAGTTCCGCTCCACGTAGCGCCTAAGGGTACCCCTTGTTTTTCTATATATATATATATATATATATATAAAACCATTTCAGTGACCTGTATAACGTACCTGTATTATGTGAGGGCACCCAGCTTAAGTAATGTTTTTTAAGTGGTAGTTAAAGACCTATTGCATGTGTGATAACTATGACTACACCACTTACACAATTTCTGTTTTCTGATACTACAGACCATAACAGTTATTAGTTTGTATTATTAAATACAAGATATACAGATAGATAGATAGATAGATAGATAGATAGATAGATAGATAGATAGATAGATAGACAGACATGTAGAAAGACAGCGGCACTCAATGTAGACTTGATAAAGTTTTAAATGACAACTTTTTTAGTCCAACAGCGTTTCGGGGATACACCCTGATGACGGGGTCTATCCCCGAAACACCATTGTACTAATAAAGTTGTCATTTAAAACTTCATCAAGTCTGCATCAAGTGCCGCTGTCTTTCTATATGTCTATATTGGCCCACGCAGCTGGCGCTATGGAGGGCACCGCAGCAACAAGCAATTATATCCATTACTGAGGGCCAGGCTATTGTTCGATAGATAGATAGATAGATAGATAGATAGATAGATAGATAGATAGATAGATATGAGATAGATAGATAAATAGATATGAGATAGATAGATAGACAGAGAGATAGATAAACTCCCTAGAGAGAGAGAGAGAGACAGAGAGAGTAACATAGTATCTAAGGTTGAAAAAAGACAATTGTCCATCGAGTTCAACCTATTTGTGGAGAGAGAGAAAGATACTGACCCTTCTTAGTGGGAACTCTGGAATTTTCCTGAGTCAGGTCCTGCCTCTGAGCTGCAAGCCATCCCTCTGCTCAGCGAATGTGATCAGCAGGCCCAGGGTTGACTGTGGCACAAATGGAGATGGGGGCATCTAGTGGCACCCGGAAGTACTGCACTCAGCAGTTACACTGACGGCAGGTGGCAATACATATTCTACATCATTGAGGGGGCATGCCTTGAGTCCATGTCAAGGCACACATGTCAGAGCTGCCTCCACTGGCACTTTTTTCAATGCAGTGAAACTGCATGAGGTGCGGACCCGCCCCCAACTCTGCCCACAGCTCCAAGCAGATTCTGGTGCCGGAGGGAGGCAGAGATTTCACTGCCTCTCCTCTGTCTCTGTCTACATGCGGGGGAGTGCTGCTAATTCATTCCCCAATGAAAACAACAGATATTTCCACTGACCTGTGTTATACCACAGATCAGTGGAAAAACAGCTATTTTCATTGGAGAATGACAGGGGAGGCTCTGCATCCTCTGCCTCCCCTGACTGCACGTCCCTGCTTAAAAGTCTGTTGGACATGAGGGGCCATCTCGAGCCAGGGCCTGTTTGCACTGGATGCCCTGCACCCATGGTGGATATGTCACTGTCTATAAATAGAGCTGAGAAGGCAATGGTTATTTCAGGGTTCTTTGTGGTGTTGCTAGGGTAGAGCTTTGTACACTTAAGATCACTTAAAATCACAACTAGAATTTAAAGAAGTTACCGTAGCATACTATAGATAATAGCTCTTCAAACCATCAATTGTATAAGTCCCACATAACCTTAAACAATACTACATGTAAAAAAATTGTCATTTGCATTGTCATGGTGACTGACTCTCCTGCAAAATGCACTACGACAATAGCCCATTTTTCAAAGTTATCACTGGTCCCATAACTAAAGGATACCAGAGCAGTCCAGAATTTCTATATGTGACCCTGACAATGGTAGGATATTATTAGCTTAAATAATGTACAATAGTACGTGAAAGTTTGTGAACCGTTCAGAATTTTCTATTTTTCTGCTGAACTACCTCAGACTTTCAAACATGCCCAAAAAAGTTTACAAAGAGAACCAAATCAAACAAATGACACAAAAAAATTAGACATGCTCATTTTTTTTATTGAGGAAAATGATCCAACATATCTGTGAGTGGCAAAAGTATGTGAACCTTTGTTTTCAGTATCTGGTATGACCCCCCTTTGTGCAGCAATAACTGCATGTAAACGTTTCCGGTAATTGTTGATTAGTCCTGAACATCGGCTTGGAGGAATTTGACCCCATTTCTCTGTACGAAACAAATTCAACTCTTTTACGTTAGTTGGTTTCCTACCGTGAACTGCTCGCTTCAATTACTTCCACAAAATTTCGATTGGCTTTAGGTCAGGACTTTGACTTGGCCATTCCAAAACATTTAATTTATTCTTGTTTAATTATTCTTTGGTTGAATGACTTGTGTGCTTTGGGTCATTGTTTTGCTGCATGACCCACGTTCTCTTGAGATGCAGCTCATTGACAAATGTCCAGACATTTTCCTATAGAATATTCTGGTATCATTCCGAATTCATTGTCCCATCAATGATGGCAAGTTGTCCTGGGCCAGATGCAGCAAAACAGGCCCAAACCAGGATACCACCACCATGTTTCACAGATGGTATAAGGTTTTTTTTGTTTTTGCTGGAATGCAGTTTTCTCCTTTCCCCAAACATAACGCTTCTCAGTTAAACCAAAAAGCTCTATTTTGGACTCATCTGTCCACAAAGCATTGTTTCAATAGCTTTCTTGCAGGTCCAAGTGATCTTTAGAAAACTGCAGGTGGGCAGCAATGTTCTTTTTGGACAGCAGCGGCTATCTCCCTGCAATTCTACTAGGGGTGTGCACCAGGCCATTTTTCGGGTTTTGTGTTTTGGTTATGGATCTGTATTTCCTTCGTGTTTTGGATCTGTATTTTTTTTTATCATAAAACAGCTAAAATAACAGAATTTGGGGGTGTTTTTGTTCCTACAGCATTATTAACTTCAATAACATTCATTTCCACTCATTTCCAGACTATTCTGAACACCTCAAAGCTCACAATATTGTTTTTATCCAGTTTAGGCCAAAAGGTTGCACCGAGGTAGCTGGATAGAGCAGCAGCAGCCCTTGGATGTATATACTGGAAGGACCAAATATAAAAAAAAGAATTTATTTTGAAAAAAGACGCATTAGGCAAGGCTCAAAATTTTCAGTTCACAAAAAGATGATTAAGGCAAAGAATAAAAAAGACAATATTTTAGATTTAATTTATTTATTTAGTTTTAATTTAAATGTATTTTAATTTAATTTATTTAATTTTATTTATTTTGGATCAAATTCTTCATTTCCTCAAAGATATCTTTGATATGAAGAAAGTTTGTTATACAAGTTTGGAGGGTTTATTTATATTCATTTAATTTAAATTTAGTCAATTTATAATAATGATTATTAATAATATTTGATTTGAATTAATCACAATGTGGTGATAAGAAGAATTATGAAAATAGGAAATAAGTTATAACGTAAAAATATGAGCTATGGACACCGCTCCCAGAAATGGACAGAGCACCCCTGGATGTATACTAAAAAGGTTAAAGCACAAAATATATTAAAAAAAGTTTTTTATTTTGGGTGGACTGACAGAAAACCCCTAGATGAATGGAGCAGCTGCAGTCCTTGGATGTATACAGCACAAAATATTAATTTAAATCAAAATATATATATATATATATATATATTATTTTTATATCACACAATGCGGTTACAGTGTCGTACAAATGATTCAAAAATATGTTGAAGTATTTTTAATATCACATACCGGCGGTTACAGTGTTGCACAAATGAGTCAGAAATATGTATAATAATTACACACTGTGGTTGACTTTATCGACAGCACAGCACAGATGAGTTAGAAATGTATATAATAATTACACACTGCGATTGACTTCACCAACAGTGTCACACAATACAGTATGTGTATGAGTAGGAAAAAATATTCCGTGGTCTGACTGGCAATGTCACAGTACTAAGAAAATAAAATAAAAAGAGTGCACTGGGGTACAGCACAAACAAAACAAATTTTAGGCTTTTTTTAGCATTTATTATTTTAATTTTACACTATAGCAGAGCCCCTGGATGGATAGACAAATGACCCCTTTAAGATACAGCAGGTAGAGAGAGCACCCCTTTTTCAGATACAGCAGACAGAGAGAGCACCCCTTTTTTAGATAAAGCTGACAGAGAGAGCACCTGTTTTTCAGATACAGCAGACAGAGAGCACCTATTTATCAGATACAGCAGATCGAGAGAGCGCCCCTTTTTCAGATACAGCTGACAGAGAGAGCACCTGTTTTTCAGATACAGCAGACAGAGTGCACCTCTTTATCAGATACATCACAGAGGGCACCCCCACCCACCGCATACCACACCATGCCACCCAGTACTGAGATGGACACATCCATCCAGTACACTCTCCAATACTGGAGTGAAGATGGTGCTGATTCACAGGGACTTATATAGAATCCAAAACCTGCAAGAATCTGACAGCGGGATGATGACGTTTTTCCTCATTTTGGGATCCAAGTATGGCGGGAAGGCCAGAGCCGTACTCAGATCGCAAAGTTCAGGGGGTTCGATTCCTCGGGAGAGGCTTGAGGACAGCAAAGCACTGACAGCTTCCCAGTGCTTGGAGCTGGAATAAATACCACTTGCTCTCAGGTGATAGGCCGAAGGGATCACATGTCAGGGAGACACTACCTGGTAGGAGAGTTCTCTGCAGAGTCAGCTGATCAGGAAGTAACAAGCAGTACTCCAGGCTAGGCTTCAGAGTGGACTGAGGCCTAGCAGGCCGGGAAGGAGCCGAAGCCTAACTATCCTGAAATGGATACTGACAGCATGGGACGCCGAATGGACCAGCAAATGGCAGACAGCGCTTTAGACTGCACCGCAGTTAGGTCAAAGTGCGACTGGGAAGCGCTGTAAACCTCCATTTTGTGACAGTATTCTCTGCTCTAGGAGCGGCCACTGGACGCTTCTATGGCTTTTGCGGAAACCTGGAATGGAATCTTTTAACATGAAGAGGAGCATGGACATCCTTCCAAAGATCCAAGATCTCTCCTCAGGTCCATATACTCTCCTGTCAATGAGGTACTGAAGAGGTCTGTAGTGGGTTCGGGAGTACAGGATCTTTTCAATCTTAAACTTGACACCACGTTGAGTATGCACCTTAGGACCAGAGGGAGGTTGAGACTGAAACCTATTCAGGATCAGAGGCTTGATTAGGGAGACATGGAAGGAGTTCGGAATGCGTAGATAAGGAGGAACTTTGAGCTGAAAGGCAACAGGGTTGATTACCTTCTGAATGGTGAATGGACCAATGTACCGGGGAGCAAATTTCATCGATAGTACTCGAAGACGAAGGTTTCAATTGGAGAGCCACAATCTTGTCACCCGCTTGAAGATGAGGAACAGCTTTTCTTTTCCGATCCGCAAATAGTTTGTATCGCTTGGAAGACTTTTTTAATGCAGAATGGACTGATTTACAAATTGAGAAAAAAGTCTTTAAGCACAGCTTGAGCCACTGGGACATCCAGAGGTGGTACGAACTGGAATTCTGGGACCCGTGGATGTTGCCCAAAAATGGTGAAGAAGGGTGTTGAATCCGATCAGGAATGATAAGTATTATTGTGAGAGAATACAGCCCAGGGGAGTAAGTTGACCCAATTATCTTGAAAGGAGGAAAGAAACATGCGGAGGAATGTCTCTATATCTTGGTAAACTCGCTCAGTCTGGCCATTACTCTGAGGATGGTAAGCTGTGGAGAATTTCAAATTAATTTGAGGAGAAGCGCAGAGATTTCCAGAACTTTGCAACGAATTGGACTCCACGATCTGAAATTATTTCTCTCGGTAATCCATGAAGACGGAAGATCTCAGAGATAAACAACTTGGAAAGTTGAGGAGCAGACGGCAGACCAGAGAGAGGGATAAAATGTGCCATTTTAGAGAAGCGGACGACGATGACCCAGGCAGTGTTCTTTCCGTGTGATGGAGGAAGATCAAAGACAAAGTCCATCACTATGTGAGTACATAGACAAACTGGAATGGATAATGGGTGTAATGGACCCACAGGAGCTTGACGGGGTGACTTATGCTGGGCGCATCTAACAGAGGAGGCAATGAAAGCTTGAATGTCTAGTTGCATGGTGCGCTACCAATATGATCTTCTCAGGAATTCCAATGTTTTTTGAGTCCCTACATGACCTGAGAAGAGAGAGGAGTGTGCCCATTGTAGAAGTTCCATGCGAAGATTGGGAGCAACGAAAGTAGAGAGTAGTAGGGAGTAGTAGAGTTTGTTTTGGTTGAAGCAAAAACTGCTGGATTGAGGATGGGACGAGGTTCCTGTGGAGATAGTTCCTCTTCAGGGCAGAGGGAATATGAGAGAGTATCCGCCTTCACATTCTGGGAACCAGGACAGTAGGTGGGCTTGAAATAAAAGCAAGAAAAGAATTGATACCACAGTGCCTGGTGAGGAGAGCAGCATTGAAGACTCTTGAGGAACAGAAAGTTCTGGTGATCCGTGAAAATTGTAATTGGGAATTGAGCTCCTTCTAAGAGGTATCGCAACTCTTCAAAAGCAAGTTTAATTGCCATTAATTCCTTTTCTCCAAGATAATTCTTCTCGGTGGAAGATAATTTTCTTGAAAAATAAGCACAAGGATGGATTTTCTCATTGGAGAATTGCTGAGAGAGAACTGCCCACGCCCTCAGAAGAAGCGCTAACTTCCAAAATGAATGGCTGAGAAATGTCTGGTTGCTGAAGCACAGGGACTGAAGTGAATGTTTCTTTCAACAGACAAACAGCTTGTTTTGCTTCGGGAGTCCAAACAGTTGGGTTGGCATTTTTGCTAGTGAGAGCTGTGGTAGGAGCCACCAAAGTTGAGAAGCCATGAATACATTTCCATAATAATTGGCAAACCCTAGGAAGCGTTAAGTGGCCTTGAGAGTTGAGGGTTCGTTCCAGGAGAGAATGACGTTCACCTTTTCTGGATCCATGCACAGACTAGAACCGGAAATAATGTAATCCAAGAATGCAATGGATGGCACTTCGAAGACACATTTCTCAAGTTAGCAGAACAACTGATGCTTCCTCAGTCTTCTGAGCACTTCTTGGACGTGCTGACGATGAGTTTGTTGGTGACGGGAGAAGATTAAAATGTCATCTAAATATACCACAACAGACTGGTACAATAAATCTCAGAAGATTTTGTTGAAGAAGTGCTGGAACACTGCTGGTGCATTACTGAGACCGAATGGCATTATCAAGTACTCATAACGCCCATCGCGAGTGTTAAATGCGGTCTTACATTTGTCACCGGCACGTATATAAATTCAATTATATGCCCCTCTTAGAACCAGTTTTGAAATTTTTTTGGCTCCTTTCACTCGATCGAAAGTTCAGTAATTAGGGGTAGGGGGTAGCGATTCTTGACTGTAATGTCATTTAACCCCCTGTAAGCGATACAGGGACGGAGTCCTCCATCCTTCTCTTTGACAAAAAAACCCTGTTCCTGCAGGCGAAGATGAGGGACTTATGAAGCCCTTCTCAAGGTTCTCCTTGATTTACTCTGACATGGCAGCTGTTTCAGGAATGGACAAAAGTTAAGTTCTTTCTCTGGGTGGAGATTTGTCAGGTACTGTATAAGGTCAATGGGGCAGTCCCATTCCCTGTGCGGTGGTAATTTGTCTGCTCCTCCCTTACTAAAGACATCAGCAAATGGGTGGCATTGCTCAGGGAGATCTTCAGGAATAGGAACTGCCACCTGACAAGCTGGGATGACCTTGTGAAGACACTCATCATGACACTTAGAACCCCAGGAAAGAATTTGCATGGAAGTCCAGTCCAATTGACGATTATGCTGCTGGAGCCAAGGAAGTCAGAGACCGAGTGTATGACTTGCTCTGGAGATATCTAAGAATGAGAGAGCTTCAGAATGTAACTCCCCCACCTGAAGGGTTAAATTGCAAGTCTCTTGAAGAATAGTCCCATGAGGTATAGGACTACCATCTACTGCCGTGAGAGTGATGGCTTGAGAAAGCTTCCTAGTTGGTATCTGATGTTTGCACACCAGGTCAGACGAAATTAAATTTTCTGCAGCGCCAGAATATAGCAGAGCAGGAAAAGTTTCAGAACCAGTGGGAAGCTGCAGAGAAACAGAGATAATGGAATCCTTCTTGCTCCTCCTCTTTTTCATGAATAGTTAATTGCAGTGAAAACTATCTTGATTTATATTTAGCTTGAAGGACCACTGGTGTCATGGCTGTTGGTACTTGTGGAACCGGACGAGGTCGAGAAGCTAGTTGGCTGGAGTCCTGAGGATGGAATAGTGCGGGCTTGATATATGACCTGTTCATAGAGACGTGGCAGGACCAGCTAAAGTATATGGCTGGCCACAGGTGTTTGTACAACTACGAGGAACTAGAACACTGGGGATACCAGTGCAATGATAGTTTTTTCTTTTTTAAATATATTTATTCAAATTTTTGCAGAAATATAAAAACATACAAAAACATACAAGTATAGAGTGTATACAGCCTTTAAAAGAATTGAAAAGAATAAAGTGTCCGGCAATAAAGAAATTCTCAACACTTTAAAGAAATGAAAGAAATTAAAAAATATATGTCAAACTCCCAATAGTGTCAGTAATAGCAGTTGTACACATTATGAAACACTTTAGTAATAACACTTGTAAACCAAAGAAAATAAACCACCAGAATAGAGTTTATACAAGACAAGATAAAGCAGGAAAGAAGGGAAGGGAAAGGGTTTAGTTAAGAAGAATGTTGTCTGGCTAGTCTACCTTACAATAAGGATCTAGATAAGTTATGTAATACCACGTTAATTAAGATTACTTGCGGCAACATCAATGTTCTATATATAATAGGAGTATTCCTACATTGACAATATGTGTGTCTTTGTATGAGTATCAAGCACTTCTATAAAGACCATTTTTGTGAAAACTTATGTATACCTGATTGAATATCTAACCTCGCATATTTTCTGTCAAAATATAACATTTGTAGAAGTTTTTGTTTTACTTTAGCTAGTTGTGCAGCTGATTTTTTAGTCCAATGTATCAAAATACATTTCCTTGCGACTGTAAGAATCATAATAAGGAGTGGGAATGCATTTTTCTTGACAGCATTTAGCGACCATACATGGAAGTTTAAACCCATACAAGCTAATGTATCAGGCATTACTTGGGTATGAAAAATGGAATTAACAAAAGAAACTACTTTACACCAAAATCTTTTTAGTTTGAAACAATCCCACATATAATGTGAAAAATCAGTGGTTACTTTTCCACATTTGAGACAGCTTCCATCTTCTTCAGTAATCATATGTCATCTTTGATGAGGAGTAATGTAAGCCCTAAGGAGAGCACGTATATAAACTTCCTGTAGATAGCTAGATTGCAAGGCTTTCAATGAAGAAGACTGATGACAGATGATATCTTCTAATTGCGTTAAAGTCGGAATATCACCCTTCCATTTATTTAACAATACTTCTCATTGCGGGTGATTTTTATAATATGTCTTTATGAGTACTGAATACAAGAACTTAATTTTATATTTTTTATTCCGTAGATAGTTCAATAATAGAGGTAATTTGTGACAAAGTAATAGACAGCGAATTATCATTCGGCCTAGGGGCTTTTATGGTGGTTAGGTAATGTCTCATTTGAAAATACATAAATCTATGTGTATAGGGCAATTGATACTGCTGAGCAAGATCTTGATAATCAAATATATTCCCTCCTGGATCAAAAACCTTTTGTGAGGAATCTAACCCTTTACTTTTCTAAAGATTAAATAGGGAAATTTTCATTCATGGTATAAAGGAGGGATTACGCCAAAGCGGTATATAATGAGATAAATGAGGGTTTCTGTTACAACTTTTATTGATATGGATCCATGAGAAATATGTATCTTTGAATAATATATGTGTCTTTATCTTTGCTGGTATATTAGATGGGTTAGTATATCAAGTGTGAGCGCACTAATACAATTGTGAACATCTAATTTAATCAAAGGCTGCTGGTTTAATAAAAATACCTTTATTTATATCCTAAAAACAATGAATTATAAACACATCTCAATAAGATAACAATCAAGACTAAAAGGAAAATAAATACAATATAAAATATATGAGCTCTAGCCAATTGGACTTTTATGTTAGTAAATGGCATGCATACCGGTATGTTGGTTTGTTAGAAAAAACACAGCACAAATCTTTTCATATAGTCCTGCTGGTTAATATAGCTGTTATTTCCCTCAAGGAGACTTATCAGTATCAACGTTGGAAAGCTGTTAAATAACCATGACTTGTACTAAGAGAAAGAGTTACAGTCCCGTACTGTTTACTGCTGGGATATTTATTCACTTTGGCAGTTTTTTTTAGGCAATGATGCTAGTAGCAGTTGAATAATTTCATAATGTGATGCTGGTGTTTACTTGTTCCCCGGCATGACACTCCTACGGGCAATGCTTACCCCTCCACACTGCGGCGGTTCTGATGTCTTGTACCTGACTTGGGGTACCGGCTTGGTGCAGCTGTCTCCGGCTGAGCACAAGACGCTGTAGCGTGTGGTGTAGCAGGGAGCGCTTGGTCGCGGACCGCGACTTCCGGGTTTTTCGGAGCTTCCGGCTTCCGGTGCGTTCCACCTGCGTTCCACCTGACGTTTTCTATCACCTGACGCATTTCTCCGCCTTAGTGGGTGGCGGTTTCCTCAGAGGTTTAGATTTCCAATTGTGCAGTCTCTATTTATCCCCCTCAGGGACTCCTCATTGGTCAGAGATTTCTATTAGAACATTATTGAAGACATCTGATCGGTTCCTACTTGGGATACCTAATTTAACCAGCTGTAGAATACAACTATGCCTTTCTATAGAGCTTTAGTAATGAGTAGTACATACTATACATACTTAAAGAAATATAAGAAATGTATATAAATAAGTAAATACAATTAATAAATAAAAAGATTAAAAAATAAATAAATTAATTAAACATTCTGATGACCACATTGAGGTGTCTGGGGTCTTATACTAGATATCTAGTCTATACATCCGAATCTTGATTAACCCTTATGTAGTTCAAGTCATTAGTGATAATTAATTCTAATTACTTTTAGACCCTAATGATCAGAGGAAACACAACCTATATTTTCCTTTGATGTACAGTAAAGAATCATAAATAAAATAAATAAAATGGAATAGAACATACAAACACTTATAAATATAGTTATATAGGAGGTATCGATCTAATCTAAACTAAAGAATTAGTACAGATGGGAAAATCACTGGCAGAGATATGTTCTATGTCCGTTTAGAGGGGACTATAGATATACAGTGGAAACTTATTTATATGCATATTTAATTAGGACTATCCTCTCTACTATTCTACCATACTGATGACATTATACATACCATCCTAAGAATGTTATTATTTAGTATATAGACACATATTGTTCAGTATAGTATAAGGTGCACTATTCCCTATATGCAGACAGCATAGAACACAAAGAAAATCAACATCACTACAATTGTATGTATTTCTATTTGGGGGGCTCCTAAATTAGGGATATTTATTCACTTGAAGGGACATAGATGTGAATATATATATATAGGACATTTGGAAGTGATGGTCCAAGAGACACGTATATATTAGGAGAATCTTCTTAGGGAAACACATGTAAATAAAAATGTTATATATTATTAAGCTCTATGTTCTCATTTAGGCCCAAGGGTTCCAGGGTCTTTAAACGAAAGATCCAGAAGGCCTCTTTCCTGCATAGAGCATTAAACCTGTCGTCTCCTCTTTCTGTTATCTGGAACTGCTGAAGAGCCTTTAGTCGAACATTGGAAATATTACCTTGTTTGCAATTACTTGTGTGTCGTGATACACTGTGTGCAATGTTTTTATTTATAATATTTCTTCGATGTTCAAGAAAGCGCACCTTTAATTTTCTAATGGTTCGTCCAACATATTGATACCCACACCCACATTCTATAAGGTAAACCACATAAGTGGACTCACAATTCAGAAAGCTCTCTATAATAAAACGGGTGAATCTTTTATTATAGAGAGCTTTCTGAATTGTGAGTCCACTTATGTGGTTTACCTTATAGAATGTGGGTGTGGGTATCAATATGTTGGACGAACCATTAGAAAATTAAAGGTGCGCTTTCTTGAACATCGAAGAAATATTATAAATAAAAACATTGCACACAGTGTATCACGACACACAAGTAATTGCAAACAAGGTAATATTTCCAATGTTCGACTAAAGGCTCTTGAGCAGATCAAGATAACAGAAAGAGGAGGCGACAGGTTTAATGCTCTATGCAGGAAAGAGGCCTTCTGGATCTTTCGTATAAAGACCCTGGAACCCTTGGGCCTAAATGAGAACATAGAGCTTAATAATATATAACATTTTTATTTACATGTGTTTCCCTAAGAAGATTCTCCTAATATATACGTGTCTCTTGGACCATCACTTCCAAATGTCCTATATATATATTCACATCTATGTCCCTTCAAGTGAATAAATATCCCTAATTTAGGAGCCTTCCAAATAGAAATACATACAATTGTAATGACGTTGATTTTCTTTGTGTTCTATGCTGTCTGCATATAGGGAATAGTGCACCTTATACTATACTGAACAATATGTGTCTATATACTAAATAATAACATTCTTAGGATGGTATGTATAATGTCATCAGTATGGTAGAATAGTAGAGAGGATAGTCCTAATTAAATATGCATATAAATAAGTTTCCACTGTATATCTATAGTCCCCTCTAAACGGACATAGAACATATCTCTGCCAGTGATTTTCCCATCTGTACTAATGCTTTAGTTTAGATTAGATCGATACTTCCTATATAACTATATTTATGAGTGTTTGTATGTTCTATTCCATTTTATTTATTTTATTTATGATTCTTTACTGTACATCAAAGGAAAATATAGGTTGTGTTTCCTCTGATCATTAGGGTCTAAAAGTAATTAGAATTAATTATCACTAATGACTTGAACTACATAAGGGTTAATCAAGATTCGGATGTATAGACTAGATATCTAGTATAAGACCCCAGACACCTCAATGTGGTCATCAGAATGTTTAATTAATTAATTAATTTTTTAATCTTTTTTATTTATTAATTTTATTTACTTATTTATATACATTTCTTATATATCTGTAAGTATGTATAGTATGTACTACACATTACTAAAGCTCTATAGAAAGGTACAGTTGGATTCTATAACTGGTTAAATTAGGTATCCCAAGTAGGAACCGATCAGATGTCTTCAATAATGTTCTAATAGAAATCTCTGACCAATGAGGAGTCCCTGAGGGGGATAAATAGAGACTGCACAATTGGAAATCTAAACCTCTGAGGAAACCGCCACCCACTAAAGGCGGAGAAATGCGTCAGGTGATAGAAAACGTCAGGTGGAACGCAGATGGTACGCACCAGAAGCCGGAAGCTCCGAAAAACCCGGAAGTCGCGGTCCGCGACCAAGCGCTCCCTGCTACACCACACGCTACAGCGTCTCGTGCTCAGCTGGAGACAGCTGCACCAAGCCGGTACCCCAAGTCAGAACCGCCGCAGTGTGGAGGGGTAAGCATTGCCCGTAGGAGTGTCATGCCGGGGAACAAGTAAACACCAGCATCACATTATGAAATTATTCAACTGCTACTAGCATCATTGCCTTAACAAAACTGCCAAAGTGAATAAATATCCCAGCAGTAAACAGTACGGGACTGTAACTCTTTCTCTTAATACAAGTCATGGTTATTTAACAGCTTTCCAACGTTGATACTGATAAGTCCCCTGGAGGGAAATAACAGCTATATTAACCAGCAGGACTATATGAAAAGAATTGTGCTGTGTTTTTTCTAACAAACCAAAATACCGGTATGCATGCCATTTACTAACATAAAAGTCCAATTGGCTAGAGCTCACATATTTTATATTGTATTTATTTTCCTTTTAGTCTTGATTGTTATCTTATTGAGATGTGTTTATAATTCATTGTTTTTAGGAGATACATAAAGGTATTTTTATTAAACCAGCAGCCTTTGATTAAATTAGATGTTCACAATTGTATTAGTGCGCTCACACTTGATATACAAATTCTTTGGACCTTGTGTCCTATAATTTGAGGATATCCAGATCCTCGCTGTGTGAGCTGCCGTTTATTAATTTATTATATAATTATTTATCTAAATTTTGTAGCGCCCACTTTTCAATTGTGTTATTAGATGGGTTAGTCTGAAGCAAAGCCCCAGGGCCAAATGGGTGAAAAATGGCTTGGTCCAGTTCAGAATCAGTATATACAGCCTTATTTAATATCCAATCACTTATATATCTGACAAATATCAACGATGAGTAAGTCACCAAATCCGGACATCCTAATCCTCCTAATGATTTAGGAGTTTTCAATTTAGCTCTAGCAACCCTTGGTCTTTTATTTTGCCAAATAAATTTTGAGATTAGAGAATCTAATTTAGCTACATCTGATTTCTGCAGAGCAACAGGTAGCATCTGCATAAAATATAGGATTTTTGGGAAGATAATTGATTGAATAATTGCAAGTCTTCCTAATAATGAAACAGGAAGACCCCTCCAGGCATCTAATTTAGTAGCTATTTTTGTTATAACCTGTGAAAAATTCAATGCATAAAGTTGAGATAAATTAGAACATATCTGGACGCCTAGATATGTAAAATAGGTGCTATGGCAAGTGTTATATGGAGATTTTCTAGAAAATCTGGGTCAGCCTTCCCAAGTAGCAATATTTCAGATTTTGATTTATTAACTTTATACCCTGAGATTTTCCCGCATGAGTCAATGAGCCTTAATAGAGCAGGCACCAAATGAGTTGGATTAGAGAGGAATATAAGTGTATCATCTGCAAATAGAGCAATTTTTAACTCTTCAGAATTAATGGTTATCCCTTGGATAATAGGAGAATTATGTACTGCAACAGCAAGAGGCTCTATAGCATAGTGCAATGATAGTTGTGGTAGAAAACTGATAGCTGGAAGCTGGGATAGAACCAGCAGTTCCGGATAGCAGGATAGCTGGAAGCTGGGATTGAACCAACAGTACAGGATAGCTGGATAGCTGGAAGCTGGGATTGAACCAGCAGTACAGGATAGCTGAAAACTGGGATCGAACCAGAAGTTCAGGATAGCTGGATAGCTGGAAGCTGGGATTGAACCAGCAGTACAGGATAGCTGGAAGCTTGGATTGAACCAGTAGTTCAGGATAGCTGGATAGCTGGAAGCTGGGATTGAACCACCAGTACAGGATAGCTGAAAGCTGGGATTGAACCAGCAGTTCAGGATAGCTGGATAGCTGGAAACTGGGTTTGAGCCAGCAGTACAGGATAGATGGTTAGCTGGAAGCTGAGATTGAACCAGCAGTTCAGGATAGCTTGAAGCTGGGATTGAACCAGCAGCACAGGATAGCTGGATAGGGTACTCAGTGTTGTAGGCTTGCAGATATACTGGAGATTGTATTGACGAGTGGTGCAGGTTTACAGGTATACTGGAGATAGGATAACCAGCAGTGCAGGTTTGCAAATATACTGGAGATGAGATAACCAGCAGTGCAGGTTTACAGATATACTGGAGATGAGATAACCAGTGGTGCAGGTTTGCAGATATCCTGGAGATAGAAGTCAGGAAGTGCTATAGTTGTGCACTGTCTCTTTAAGCAGGAGATTCCTGGAGCTCTCTACTGGCTTGAGGACAACAAAGCACTGACAGCTTCCCAGTGCTTGGAGCTGGAATAAATACCCCTTTCACATGTCAGGGAAACACTACCTGGTAGGAGAGTTCTCTGTAGAGTCAGCTGATCAGGAAGTTTCAAGCAGTACTCCAGGCTAGGCTTCAGAGTGGACTGAGGCCTAGCAGGCCAGGAAGGAGCCGAAGCCTACTGTAACTATCCTGAAATGGATTCTACGACTGACAGCGCAGGATGCTGGATGGACCAGCAAATGGCGAACAGTGCTTTGGACTGCACCACAGGTAGGTAAAAGTGTGACTGGGAAGCGCTGTAAACCTCCGTTTTGTAACTACTGGACTGGTACAGAGGTTCCTGCAGCAGAACCGGGCTGATAACATTGGGAGCTGTAACACAACCAGGCTGATACCAGTGAAAACTGTATCAGAACTAGGCTGAAACCAGTGGGAGCTGTAATAGAACAGGGCTGATGCCAGTAGAAACTATAGCAGAACTGGGCTGGTACTGGTGGGAGCTGTAGCAAAACCAAGCTGGTACTGGTGGGAGATGTAAACGAAATGAGCTGGAACCAGTGGGAGCTGTAGTAGAACCAGGCTGATATAGTGGAAACTGTAGCAGAACTGGGCTGATACCTGTGGGAGTTGTAACAGAACCAGACTGCTAGTGGGAATGGCTGATACCGGAGGGAGCCTGAGCTAAATGGTGAGACAGCTGTAACAGAACTGGGCTGATACTGGTGGAAACTGTAGTAGAACTGGGTTGGTACCAGTGGGAGCTGTAACAAAACCAGGCTCATACTGGTGGGACCTGTAGCAGAACTGGGCTGGTACTGGTGGGAACTGTAGTGGAACCAGCTGATACTGGAGGGAGCCTGAGCCAAATGGTGGGTAACTCTAGAGATGTGCGGCAGGCACTTTTTGTATTTTGTGTTTTGGTTTTGGATCTGGATCCTTGTTCGTGTTTTGGATCTGCATTGGTTTTGCCAAAACTACCCTTTTGAGTTTTGGTTTTGGATCTAGATGATTTTTGAAAAAAAAAACCCCCACAAAAACAGCTAAAATAACAGAATTTGGGGGTAATTTTGATCCTACAGTATTATTAACCTCAATAACATTAATTTCCAACCATTTCCAGACTATTCTGAACACCTCACAAAATTGTTTTTAGGCCGAAAGGTTGCACCGAGGTAGCTGGATGACTAAGCTTAGCAACCCAAGTGGACGGCACAAACACCTGGCCCATCTAGGAGTGGCACTGCAGTGTCAGGCAGGATGGCACTTATAAAACTAGGCCGCAAAGATCGTATAATGCAAAGAAAAAAATGAGGTGCACTGAGGTCGCTGGGTGACTAAGCTAAGCGACACAAGTGTGCGGCACAAACACCTGGCCCATCTAGGAGTGGCATTGCAGTGACAGACAGGATGGCAGTTTTAAAAACTGGGCCCCAAAGAGCACATCATACAAAGAAAAAAAAGAGGTGCACCAAGTCACTGGGTGACTAATCTAAGTGACACAAGTGTGCGGCACAAAACACCTGGCACATCTAGGTGTGGCACTGTAGTGTCAGACAGAATGGCACTTTTAAAAACTAGGCCCCAACAGCACATGATGCAAAGAAAAAAATAAGAGGTGCAAGATGGATCCCACCCACCTTTATGTTGTATAAACAGGACATGCACACTTTAAAAAACCAATCATTTCAGCGACAGGGTATACAACACACCTGTGGCTGAAATTATTGGTTTGTTTGGGCCCCCACAAAAAAGAAGCAATTAATCCCCCCACCAAAAAATAAGCAATTCATCTCTCCTTGCACAAACTGGCTCTACAGAGGCAAGATGTCATCCTCATCCTCCAATTCCTCACCCATTTCAGCGTGTACATCATCATCATCCTTACAGATTATTAATTTATCCCTACTGGAATCCACCATCACAGGTCCCTGTGTACTTTCTGGAGGCAATTGCTGGTAAAGGTCTTCCTGGAGGAATTTATCATTCATTTTGATGAACATCATCTTCTCCACATTTTCTGGATACTTCCTTCTATGCTGATCGCTAACAAGGTGACCGGCTGCACTAAACACTCATTCAGAGTACACCCTGGAGTGGGGGGCAATTTAGGTAAAATAAAGCCAGTTTGTACAAGGGCCTCCACTTTACCTCTTTTCCTGCCAGTATACATACGGACTGTCTGACATGCCTACTTGGATGCTGTCACCCATATAATCCTCCACCATTCTTTCAATGGTGACAACATCATATGCAGTGACAGGAGACATGTCAGAAATTGTTGGCAGCTCCTTAAGTAGGGACCAGATGTCGGCACTTGCTTCTAACTGCCCTGCATCACCGCCAGTGGGTGGGCTAGGAAATGTTATCCCTTTCCTCGCAACCCCAGCTGTGGGGGGAAAATGAAGGAGGAGCTGTTGAAGGGTCACGTTCCACTTGAGTTGACAATTGTCTCACCAGCAGGTCTTTGAACCTCTGCAGACTTGTGTCTGCCGGAAAAAGAGAGATACAACGTAGGCTTTAAACGTAGGATTGAGCACGGTGGCCAAAATGTAGTGCTCTGAATTCAACAGACTGTTCACCCTTGAATCCTGGCAAAGCGAATGAAGTGCTCCATCCACAAGTCCCACTTACTTAGCGGAATCGCTCCATCTTAGCTCCTCCCTCAATTTCTCCAGCTGCTTCTGCAAAAGTCTGATGACGAGAATCACCTGACTCAAGCTGGCAGTGTCTGAACTGGCAAGTTCGAATGGTTGGAGAACCTTGCACAACACAGAAATCATTCTCCACTTGTTAGGATCTCCTGCTCTGTGCTGCCACGTCGCCATGGCAACCGGGAGGCAAGTGTTAGCGAAGTAACCTGAGCTCAGCTGATACTCCGGTCCGGGTTTTTACTGTGTAGTGGTTACAGGCTCTATGCACGGCAGGGAATCCGGCGCTGGTTTTGTGCTCACAGTCTGTGAGGTCTGAGTGGGGCGTGGACAGCACCTGCTATATAAACCATCCTCTCAGGCTAGGCAAATGCTGCTGAATCTTTGTTTGTTAGTCAGTTCCAGAGAGTTAGCTAGTACTGTGTGACTTTGTATTTACTTGTTGCTTACTGCGAATAGGCCTTGGGATTCGGTACTTCATTCTGCCAATCCGGACCTAGCAGTAAGACTGGAGTCAGTTGTTTGACCTGCTGGGGTTCTTTTGCTATTCTGTGAACCCAGCAGGTTTGCGGCTGTACTCTCAGACCTGCTTGCTTAATCCTCCCTCACTGTGCAGGGCGTCCAGGTGTCAGTTTAGTGGCAGTAAGCTGAACCTGTGCCCTGCAAGTGGGGGTTAGGATTGTGGATACTCTCCTTGTGTCTATATTTCTATCTCTGACCAAGGAGTTTATTCCCACACCCGTTGGTAACCCTTTGGGGTTTTTTCTGTTGCTCTTAGCAACATCATTTCAGGTGCTCCACATGTTAAATCACTACACCTCGCTTCATTGTCCGCTCTATTCCATCTGAGCATTCCTGACACTAGGGAGACACCCAATTCCTGAGCCTTTGGGCTTCTCCGTTCACTTTGTGTTTATTAGTTATTCCATCACCTCCTGTGTATGTTATGTTATACTGTCTGTGAGTTCATTTGCTTCGCTTCCCTCTCTGTTCATACACCGGTATACTCCTGTTAGCACTGGTGTGCGTAACATATTCAGCAGCCCTACTCCTGTTGAAATTTTGTGGGAATATGGAGCATACCCCTCAAAATACTTTGCAACAGGTGGTCGATCAGGTGCAGGTCCTGACTCGACAATTTAATGAGATGTCCATTAAAATGAACACCCCGCAGGCCGCTAGCGGAGCTCCCGCAGCAGCAGCGGCAAGTTCAGGGGTTAAGGAGCCGAAAGTAAATCCCCCGGATCGTTTTTCTGGAAATCGCACGCAGTTCTTTTGTTTCAAGGAGAGCTGTAAACTATATTTCAGGCTTAGGCCCCAGTCTTCTGGGTCGGAGATTCAGCGGGTTGTCATGGTGATTTCCTTGCTACAAGGAGACCCACAGGTCTGGGCATATGGGTTACAGCCTGACTGTCCGTCGCTTAAAAGTGTTGATGCTTTTTTTTACGGCACTGGGCATTTTGTATGATGACCCTGACAAGATGGCTTCAGCCGAGGCTCAGATTACGGTTCTTAAGCAAGGGCGACGGCCAGCTGAGGTTTATAGTACAGAGTTTCGGAGGTTGGCTTATGATACCCAGTGGAATGACCCAGCCCAGAGAAACCAGTACCAAAGGGGCCTTTCTGACCAGATAAAGGACCAACTGGTACAATATCCCTCGCCTGATAGCTTAGATCAGCTCATGCAGTTATCCATCCGGGTGGATAGACGGCTGAGAGAGCGTAGGCTTGAAAGGGAGACCGCAGTTTCCTTTTTTCCCAAGGGAACCTCAGACTCTGAGGAATATTCCGAGGAGCCTATGCAGATTGGGGCTACCCGCCTCTCCTCGCGTGAGAAGACGGGAGGAGACAGCAGGGTTTGTGTTTGTACTGTGGAAATTAAGGTCATGTTGTAGTATCATGCCCAGAAAAACCGGAAAACTTCAGGACCTGAGGGTGATGGGAAATATCCTGTCAGGCCAGAAGTCAGAATTTCCCAAAAAGACTTTTCTCAATCCGGTGACTTTGGAGATCCTCGGTCAAACTGTCAAGACTGAGGCCTTTGTTGACAGTGGGGCCGATGGGGTTTTCATGGACCGTCAATTTGCCCTGGAACACTCTGTTCCCTCAGTACCTTTGGCATCAGAGATTGAGATCTGTGGGTTAAACAGGGAACCATTGTCCCAGGGTAAAATTACCTCCTGCACCAGCCAAATTCCTTTGTTTATTGGAGCCACACACTCTGAAAAATTGTCTTTTTATGTGACTGTCTGTTCTTTTGCCCCATTGGTTTTGGGGTTACCCTGGTTAAGGGCCCATAACCCTCAATTTGACTGGGTCTCTGGGGAGATTCTTAGTTGGGGTAGTGATTGTTTCAGGAGTTGCTTGAGCCTTCCAGTCAGGCTCACGCAGCTAAGTTTGCCAGGATTGCCAGGATGTTATGCAGATTTTGCGGATGTGTTCTCCAAAAAAGTTGCGGAGGTACTACCTCCCCATCGCCCCTATGACTGTGCCATTGATTTGTTGCCTGATGCTAAGCTTCCCAAGAGCAGGTTGTACTCCCTGTCACGTCCTGAGACTCAGGCTATGGCAGAGTACATTCAGGAGAACTTGGCTAAGGGATTTATCAGACCCTCACAGTCCCCAGTTGGGTCGGGGTTCTTCTTCGTGGGTAAAAAGGACGGTTCGTTGCGACCCTGCATCGACTTCAGGGAATTGAACCGTATCACGATTAAAAACTCATACCCACTGCCTCTCATTTCGGTCTTGTTTGACCAGCTTCGTACTGCCACCATTTTTTCTAAGATTGACCTACACGGTGCTTACAATCTAATCCGAATAAGAGAGGGGGATGAATGGAAGACTGCCTTTAATACCCACTCAGGGCATTATGAATATTTGGTGATGCCTTTTGGGCTCTCTAATGCCCCGGCAGTCTTCCAGGAATTCATGAATGATGTGCTCAGGGAATATTTGGATAGATTCTTAGTTGTTTATCTAGATGACATCCTAATCTTCTCTCATTCCCTGGAGGAACATCGGAAGCATATACGCTTAGTCCTCCAGAAACTCAGAGACCACCAGCTTGGGGCGAAGCTGGAGAAGTGCGAGTTTGAAGTCCAGCAAATCGCATTTCTAGGGTATATTATTTCCTCAGAAGGTTTCCAAATGGAGGGTTCTAAGGTACAGGCAGTCCTGGATTGGGTGCAGCCCACTAGTTTGAAGGCGCTTCAGCGTTTTCTGGGCTTTGCAAATTTTTATAGACGGTTTATCGCTGGATTTTCGTCTATAGTGGCCCCCTTGGTGGCACTCACTAAGAAAGGGGCAGATGTTGCTCACTGGTCTTGTGAGGCCAAAGCGGCCTTTGCCCATCTCAAAAGGGCATTTGTCTCGGCCAAGGTGCTGCGACACCCAGATCCTGAGCGTCCTTTTGTGGTAGAAGTGGATGCCTCTGAGATAGGTATTGGGGCAGTGCTCTCTCAGATGGGGGTGTCTGATAATCGTCTTCATCCCTGTGCTTACTTTTCCCGTAAATTTTCGTCTGCCGAGATGAATTATGATGTGGGTAACCGGGAATTGTTGGCTATAAAGGATGCACTCGGGGAGTGGAGACACTGGCTTGAGGGGGCTAAGTTTGTGGTCTCAATTCTCACCGACCATAAGAATCTGGCATATTTAGAGTCAGCGAAGCTGCTCAATGCCAGGCAGGCATGATGGGCTTTGTATTTTGCTTGCTTTAATTTTTTGATAACATATCGCCCTGGGTCAAAAAACATCAAGGCTGATGCGCTCTCGCGGAGTTTTGCTCCAGTTCAAGAGACCACCGAGGAGCCATTGCCCATTGTGTCCCCATCATGTATTAAAGTGGGCATTACCCAGGACCTCTTGTCATTAGTCCTTAGAGCACAGGAGCAGGCTCCTCCAGACCTTCCGGTAGGTCTCTTGTTTGTGCCTCCTAGGTTAAGACAGCGAGTGTTCCTGGAATTCCATGCCAAGAGGTCGGCAGGGCATCCGGGTATTGCCAGAACTCGGGAGATGCTGTCTAGGGCGGTGTGGTGGCCCTTGGTGGCTAGGGATGTGGATCAGTGGGTTTGGGCATGTGACGTTTGTGCCCGAAATAAAACTCCTAGAGGGGTTCCTGTCGGCCCATTACATCCACTCTCTATTCCGTCTAAGCCATGGACCCACATTTCCATGGATTTTGTGGTGGACTTGCCCAAATCCTTGGGGATGACAGCCATTTGGGTTGTCGTTGACAGGTTTTCGAAGATGGCGCATTTCGTTCCACTGGTTGGGTTGCCATCGGCCAGACGCCTGTCTGAGTTATTTATGCAGCATGTTGTGCGCCTCCACGGGTTGCCACTTGAAGTGGTCTCTGACCGTGTATCCCAGTTTGTGGCCAAATTCTGGAGGGCATTTTGTTCTGATCTCCAGATTTCTGTGAGCTTGTCGTCAGGCTACCATCCACAGTCTAATGGGCAGACTGAGAGGGTGAACCAGTCCTTGGAGCAGTTCCTCAGGTGTTATGTCTCCAAGTGTTATACTGACTGGGTTGCTCATCTGTCCATGGCGGAGTTTGCCTATAACAACGCGGCTCACTCTGCTACAGGGATCTCTCCCTTCCTTTGTGTGTATGGGCATCATCCTAAGGCCAATTCTTTTGACCCCCTGGATTCCACGCCTGGTGGTTCCTCTGTTGTTTTGGTCCTTAGGGGTATTTGGAGGAAAGTGAAGAAAGCCCTTGTGTCTGTGTCATTAGTGACCAAAAGGGTTTTTGATAAGCGGAGAAGACCCTGTAGCTTCAAATTAGGAGACTTCGTCTGGTTGTCCACCAAGAATTTGAAGTTGAGACAGCCATCTCATAAGTTAGGCCCCCGGTTCATCGGCCCTTATAAGATCACCAGGGTTATCAATCCGGTGGCATTTCAGTTAGATCTGCCCCGTTCATTGGGTATCAATAAAACATTTCATTGTTCCCTTTTAAAACTGGCGGTTAGTAATCCTTCTTCCAGTGGAAGACCTTCTCCTCTTCTGATACGGGGTCAGAGGGAGTTTGTGGTTGAAAGGGTTCTTGACTCCAAGATGGTTCGGGGTCGGCTGTCATTTTTGGTGCACTGGAAGGGGTATGGCCCGGAGGAGCGGTCGTGGGTGCGCAGTTGTGATCTTCATGCCCCCAGACTGATACGCTCTTTCTTCTCGCAGTTCCCCGATAAACCCGGTGGTAGGGGTTCTTTGACCCCTCGTCAGAGGGGGGGTACTGTTAGGATCTCCTGTTCTGTGCTGCCACGTCGCCATGGCAACCGGGAGGCAAGTGTTAGCGAAGTAACCTGAGCGCAGCTGATACTCCGGTCCGTGTTTTTACTGTGTAGTGGTTACAGGCTCTGTGCACGGCAGGGAATCCGGCGCTGGTTTTGTGCTCACAGTCTGTGAGGTCTGAGTGGGGCGTGGACAGCACCTGCTATATAAACCATCCTCTCAGGCTAGGCAAATGCTGCTGAATCTTTGTTTGTTAGTCAGTTCCAGAGAGTTAGCTAGTACTGTGTGACTTTGTATTTACTTGTTGCTTACTGCGAATAGGCCTTGGGATTCGGTACTTCATTCTGCCAATCCGGACCTAGCAGTAAGACTGGAGTCAGTTGTTTGACCTGCTGGGGTTCTTTTGCTATTCTGTGAACCCAGCAGGTTTGTGGCTGTACTCTCAGACCTGCTTGCTTAATCCTCCCTCACTGTGCAGGGCGTCCAGGTGTAAATTTAGTGGCAGTAAACTGAACCTGTGCCCTGCAAGTGGGGGTTAAGATTGTGGATACTCTCCTTGTGTCTATATTTCTATCTCTGACCAAGGAGTTTATTCCCACACCCGTTGGTAACCCTTTGGGGTTTTTTCTGTTGCTCTTAGCAACATCATTTCAGGTGCTCCACATGTTAAATCACTACACCTCGCTTCATTGTCCGCTCTATTCCATCTGAGCTTTCCTGACACTAGGGAGACACCCAATTCCTGAGCCTTTGGGCTTCTCCGTTCACTTTGTGTTTATTAGTTATTCCATCACCTCCTGTGTATGTTATGTTATACTGTCTGTGAGTTCGTTTGCTTCGCTTCCCTCTCTGTTCATACACCGGTATACTCCTGTTAGCTCTGGTGTGCGTAACACCACTGCTCTTGAGTCAGGTGCATTCCCCCTCCTTTGCCTATATTGTAGGTGGATGTATAGGCTTAAATGGCCTTTTCCTGCTCCTCCATCCTCTGAAGCATACAGAGTGTTGAATTCCACCTTGTTACCAACTCTTGCTTCAGGTGATGGCAGGGCAGCTTCAGGAGTGTTTGATGGCGCTCCAGTCTTCAACACGCGGTGGCTGAATGCCGAAAGTCGCACGCAATTTTTTGGGCCACCGACATCATCTCCTGCATGGCCCTGTCATTTTTCAAAATATTCTGCCCACCAAATTAATTGTATGTGCAAAACATGGGATGTGCTGGAATTTGCCCAGATGTAATGCACGCACAACATTGGTGGCGTTGTCCGATATCACAAATCCCCAGGAGAGTCTAAGTGGGGTAAGCCATTTTGCGATGAATTACCTTAGTTTCCATAATAAGTTGTCAGCGGTGTGTTTCTTATGGAAACTGGTGATACACAGCTTAGTCTGCCTAGGAACAAGTTGGTGTTTGTGAGAAGCTGCTACTGGTGCCGCTGCTGTTGTTGCTGCGGGAAGCAATACATCTACCCAGTGGGATGTCACAGTCATGTAGACCTTAATTTGCCCTGCTCCACTTGGCCACATGTCTGTTGTTAAGTGGATACTGGATACAACTGCATTTTTCAGGACACTGAGGACACTTTCCTTAATGTCCCTGTACAGTCCAGCAATCGCTTTCCTAGTAAAGTGGAATCTAGATGTTATTTGGTACTGGGGACACACTACCTCCATCAATTGTCTAAATCCCACTGCACAAATGGCAGATACCGGATGCACGTCTAACACCAACATAGATGTCAAGGACTCAGTTAACCGCTTTGCAACAGCATGACTGCTGTCATATTTCATCTTCCTCGCAAAAGACTGTTGGACAGTCAATTGCTTAGTTGAAGTAGTACAAGTGGTCTTAAGACTTCCCCTCTGGAATGACAATTGACTCCTAGCAGAAACAACAGCAGCAGCAGTAGTAGGCGGTACGCCTCTCCTAACCGAGATTCCTCCGGAGGATCCTTGAGTGGTACACTCAAGGATCCTCCGGAGGAATCTCGGTTAGGAGAGGACTCGTCAGTCATGCCAGTGACATGGCCTGCAGGACTACTGACCTTCCTGACTAAGGAGGAAATTGACATTGAGGGAGTTGGTGGTGTGGCTTGCAGGAGCTTGGGTACAAGAGGAAGAATGGATTAAGGTGTCAGTGGACTGTTTACGATATTGCCAAAAGTTTCAGAACTTGACAATGACTTCTGATAAATGCGCTGCATGTGACGTATAAGGGAGGATGTTCCTAGGTGGTTAACGTCCTTACCCCTACTTATTACAGATTGACAAAGGCAACTCACGGCTTGATACCTGTTGTCTGGATTTGTGGAGAATTAATTATTTTTTGGTATTTTGCCCAGGCACGACAATGGGCTTATTCATCCCTCTGTCTTCCCCGGTGCCTGATTTAAACAAACCACATCACCATCAGAATCCTACTCATCAACTTCCTCCTTAGCGCCAGCAACACCCATATCCTTATCCTGGTGTACTTCAACAGCGACATCTTAAATTTGAATATCACAAACTGGACTGTGGGTGCGCCTTCCAGCCCTTGCAGAGGGCGTGCAAATGGTTGAAGGAGCCACCTCTTCCCATCCAGTGTTGGGAAGGTCAGGCATCGCAACCGCCGACACACTTGGACTCTCCTTGGGGATTTGTGAAACCATCTTAGAACGCACAGTTCTTTGCTTTGCTTTTTCCAGCTTAACTGTTATAATTTTTTCTAGTGGGAGGATGAGGACTTCCATTGTCATGTAAACCACTAGTCTTGAACATAGGCCAGGGCCTTAGCCATATCTTGCCACTACGTGTCGTAAATGGCATATTGGCAAGTTTACATTTCTTTTCAAACCATTTAAATTAATTTTTGGGGGTCTTTTTACTGAACTTCGGCTTTTTGGATTTTACATGCCCTCTACTATGACATTGGGCATCGGCCTTGGCAGACGACGTTGATGGCATTACATCGTCTATGTCATGACTAGTGGCAGCAGCTTCAGCACTAGGAGGAAGTGGTTCTTGGTCTTTCCCTATTTTATCCTCCAAATTTTTGTTCTCCATTATTTTTCTGGAGTTATATAACACAATATGTGGCACAGGAGAGCGAACCTCTACACGACACAGGGCAAACCCAGTAAAAAATATCTGGCTTAAATATTAATAACCCATTTAATTGAAGTAAATAATGTACAGCACAGGATAGCACCACTGGACTTATACAGCAGTATCACTTGACTTATACAGCAGTATCACTGGACATATATGGCAGTACCACTTGACTGGATTTATACAGCAGTACCACTGGATTTATATGGCAGTACCACTGGACATATACGGCAGTATCACTGGACTTATATGGCAGTAACACTGAACTTATAAGGCAGTACCACTGGACTGTATTTATATGGCAGTACCACTGGACATATACAGCAGTATCACTGGACTTATACGGCAGTACCACTGGACTGGATTTATACTGCAGTACCACTGGATTTATATGGCAATATTACTGGACTTATACAGCAGTACCACTGGACTTATATGGCATTACCACTGGACTTATATGGCATTACCACTGGACTTATACAGCAGTATCACTGGACTTATACGGCAGTACCACTGGATCCAGCATTTTTGATCCAGCATTTCCAGCCTGCCTGCAGACTTTGGGACTTTTGGATTTACCTGAGGAAATTGCATAGACAATCTTGTCTGCATAGAAATACTGTGAGTCATTTTGTTCACTACAGCAGTTTGGGGACTTCACCATCCACTTGATTTAACCTACTGGTGCTTACCTAACTTTATCAAGAAGAATCAGAAAGGATACTTTTCCATACTGGGGGATGAGTAAACCACCCTCCAGGTGATTCTACCACATAAAACAGTATATATGTTATATGTTATATGTTCGCAATGTTTAGTGTTATTGTATGTATACCGGTATTAGGCCTTTAGCCATATAGTTGTTAATATATTTTATCAAATTTTGGTTCTATAAAACTTTTCACCTATACATATTATAAATATTTTATTGACCTTCATATATATATACATTTTATTACATACACTATCACCTCATATTTTTATCAAGAGAATAAGTGCAGTGTGATGCAAATCCCATCTTTTTATTTGTGCACTAAGACGGAGTGTGTTCCCCTCCTACTGTCACTAACTGCTGCTAGTTCTCTTTGCTAGTGATTAAGTGCAGCCCTCAAACCACCCCCTTTTTATATGGCAGTACCACTGGACTGGATTTATACGGCAGTACCTCTTTATTTATATGACATTACCACTGGACATATAAGGCAGTATCACTGAATTTATATGGCAGTACCTCTGGACTTATACTGCAGTAACACTGGACTGGACTTACACTGCAGTACCACTGGATTTATACGTCAGAACTACTGGAATTATAAGGCAGTACCACTGGACTTATACGATAGTACCACTGGACTTATACAGAAGTATGACTGGACTTATATGGCAGTACCGCTGGACTGGATTTATACGGCAGTACCACTGGATTTATACAGCTGTACTACTGGACTTATATGGCAGCATCACTGGACTTATACGGCAGTACCACTGGACTGCACTTATATAGCAGTACCACTGGATTTATACGTCAGAACTACTGGAATTATAAGGCAGTACCACTGGACTTATACGATAGTACCACTGGACTTATACAGAAGTATGACTGGACTTATATGGCAGTACCGCTGGACTGGATTTATACAGCAGCACCTCTGGATTTATATGACATAACCACTGAACATATAAGGTAGTATGACTGAATTTATATGGCAGTACCACTGTAGTTATACGGCAGTACCAATGGACTTTTAAGGCAGCATCACTGGACTTATATGGCAGTACCACTGAACTGGATTTATATGGCAGTACCACTGGATTTATACGATAGTACCACTGGACTTATACAGAAGTATCACTGGACTTATATGGCAGTACCGCTGGACTGGATTTATACGGCAGTACCACTGGATTTATACAGCAGTACTACTGAACTTATATGGCAGCATCACTGGACTTATACGGCAGTACCACTGGACTGGATTTATATAGCAGTACCACAGGATATATACAGTAGTACCACTGGACTTATACAGTAGTATCACTTGACTTATATGGCAGTACCACTGACTTATATGGCAGTACCACTGGACTGGATTTATACAGCAGCACCTCTGGATTTATATGACATTACCACTGAACATATAAGGCAGTATGACTGAATTTATATGGCAGTACCACTGGACTTATACGGCAGTACCAATGGACTGGATTTATACTGTAGTACCACTGGATAATACGGCAGAACTACTGGACTTATAAGGCAGTACCACTGGACTTATATGGCAGTATCACTGGACTTATACGGCAGTACCACTGGACTGGATTTATACTACAGTACCACTGGATTTATATGGCAGTATTACTGGACTTATACAGCAGTACCACTGGACTTATATGGCATTACCACTGGACTTAAATGGCATTACCACTGGACTTATACAGCAGTATCACTGGACTTATACGGCAGTATCACTGAATTTTTACAGCAGTATCACTGGACTTATAGTGCAGTATCACTATACTTATACGGCAGTACCACTGGACTGGATTAATACGGAAGTACCTCTGGATTTATACGGCAGTACCACTAAACATATACGGAAGTATCACTGGACTTATATGGCAGTAACACTGGACTTATATGGCTGTACCAGTGGACTGGATTTATATGGCAGTATCACTGGACATATACAGCAGTATCACTGGACTCATATGGCAGCACCATTTGACTTATACGGCAGTACCACTGGATCCAGCATTTTTGATCCAGCATTTCCAGTCTGCCGGCAGACTTTTGGGACTTTTGGATTTACCTGAGGAAATTGCATAGACAATCTTGTCTGCATAGAAATACTGTGAGTCATTTTGTTCACTACAGCAGTTTGGGGACTTCACCATCCAATTGATTTAACCTACTGGTGCTTACCTAACTTTATCAAGAAGAATCAGAGAGGATACTTTTCCATACTGGGGGATGAGTAAACCACCCTCCAGGTGATTCTACCACATAAAACAGTATATATGTTATATGTTATATGTTCGTAATGTTTAGTGTTATTGTATGGATACCGGTATTAGGCCTTTAGCCATATAGTTGTTAATATATTTTATCAAATTTTGGTACTATAAAACTGTTCAACTATACATATTATAAGTATTTTATTGACCTTCATTGTGATATATATATATGTATATATATATATATATATATTTAAATTTTATAACATACACTATTACCTCATATTTTTAGCAAGAGAATAAGCGCAGTGTGACGCAATTCCCATCTTTTCATTTGTTCACTAAGAGGGAGTGTGTTCCCCTCCTACTGTCACTAACTGCTGCTAGTTCTCTTTGCTAGTGATTAAGTGCAGCCCTCAAACCACCCCCTTTTATATGGCAGTACCACTGGACTGGATTTATACTGCAGTACCTCTTTATTTATATGACATTACCACTGGACATATAAGGCAGTATCACTGAATTTATATGGCATTACCACTGGACTTATACTGCAGTAACACTGGACTGGACTTACACTGCAGTACCACTGGATTTATACGTCAGAACTACTGGAATTATAAGGCAGTACCACTGGATTTATACGATAGTACCACTGGACTTATACAGAAGTATCACTGGACTTATATGGCAGTACCGCTGGACTGGATTTATACGGCAGTACCACTGGATTTATAAAGCAGTACTACTGGACTTATACGGCAGCATCACTGGACTTATACGGCAGTACCACTGGACTGTACTTATATAGCAGTACCACTGAATTTATACAGTAGTACCACTGGACTTATACGGTAGTATCACTTGACTTATATGGCAGTACCACTGACTTATATGGCAGTACCACTGGACTGGATTTATACAGCATCACCTCTGGATTTATATGACATTACCACTGAACATATAAGGCAGTATGACTGAATTTATATGGCAGTGCCACTGGACTAATACGGCAGTACCAATGGACTTTTAAGGCAGCATCACTGGACTTAATTGGCAGTACCACTGGACTGGATTTATATGGCAGTACCACTGGATTTATACGATAGTACCACTGGACTTATACAGAAGTATCACTGGACTTATATGGCAGTACCGCTGGACTGGATTTATATGGCAGTACCACTGGACTTATACGGCAGCATCACTGGACTTATACGGCAGTACCACTGGACTGGATTTATATAGCAGTACCACTGGATTTATACAGTAGTACCACTGGACTTATATGGTAGTATCACTTGACTTATATGGCAGTACCACTGACTTATATGGCAGTACCACTGGACTGGATTTATACAGCAGCACCTCTGGATTTATATGACATTACCACTGAACATATAAGGTAGTATGACTGAATTTATATGGCAGTACCACTGTACTTATACGGCAGTACCAATGGACTTTTAAGGCAGCATCACTGGACTTATATGGCAGTACCACTGAACTGGATTTATATGGCAGTACCACTGGATTTATACGATAGTACCACTGGACTTATACAGAAGTATCACTGGACTTATATGGCAGTACCGCTGGACTGGATTTATACGGCAGTACCACTGGATTTATACAGCAGTACTACTGAACTTATATGGCAGCATCACTGGACTTATACGGCAGTACCACTGGACTGGATTTATATAGTAGTACCACTGTATATATACAGTAGTACCACTGGACTTATACAGTAGTATCACTTGACTTATATGGCAGTACCACTGACTTATATGGCAGTACCACTGGACTGGATTTATACAGCAGCACCTCTGGATTTATATGACATTACCACTGAACATATAAGGCAGTATGACTGAATTTATATAGCAGTACCACTGGACTTATACGGCAGTACCAATGGACTGGATTTATACTGTAGTACCACTGGATTTATACATCAGAACTACTGGACTTATAAGGCAGTACCACTGGATTTATATGGCAGTACCACTGGACTGGATTTATATGGCAGTACCACTGGATTTATACAATAGTACCACTGGACTTATACGACAGTACCACTGGACTGGATTTATATGGCAGTACCACTGGATTTATACAATAGTACCACTGTACTTATATGGCAGTACCACTGGACTGGATTTATATGGCAGTACCGCTGGATTTATACAATAGTACCACTGGACTTATACGGCAGTATCACTGGACTTATATGGCAGTACCGCTGGATTGGATTTAAACTGCAGTACCACAGTATTTATATGGCAATACTACTGGACTTATACGGCAGAACCACTGGACTTATACGGCAGAACCACTGGACTTATATGGCAGTACCACTGGACATATATGGCAGTATCACTGCATTTATACAGCAGTAACACTGGACTTATACTGCAGTATCTCTATACTTATACGGCAGTAACATTGGACTAGATTTAAATGGCAGTACCAATGGATTTATACTGCAGTACCACTGGACATATACGGCAGTATTACTGGATTTATATGGCAGTAACACTGGACTTATATGGCAGTACCAGTGGACTGGATTTATATGGCAGTAACACTGGACATATAAAGATGTATCACTGGACTTGTATGGCAGTACCACTGGACTTATACAGCAGTACTACTGGACTGGATTTATACGACAGTACCACTGGATTTATGTGGCAGTACCACTGGACATATAATGCAGTATCACTGAGTTTATATGGCAGTACCACTGAACATATACAGCAGTATCACTGGACTTATATGGCAGTACCACTGGACTTATATGGCAGTACCACTTTCCTGGATTTATACGGTAGTACCACTGGATTTATGCAGAAGTACCACGGGACATATAAGGCAGTATCACTGAGTTTATATGGCAGTACAACTGGACTTATACGGCAGTACCTCTGGACCGAATTTATACGGCAGTGCCACTGGATTTATACCGCAGAACTACTGGACTTATACGGCAGTACCACTGGACTTATATGGCAGTACCACTGGACTTATACGGCAGCATCACTGGACTTATACGACAGTACCACTGGACTGGATTTATATGGCAGTACAACTGGATTTATACAGTAGTACCACTGACTTATATGGCTGTACCACTGGACTGGATTTATATGGCAGTACCTCTGGATTTATATGGCAGTACCACTGGACTTATACGGCAGTACCACTGCCCTGGATTTATACAGCAGTACCACTGGACATATACAGCAGTATCACTAGACTTATATGGCAGTACCACTGGACTTATACGGCAGTAACACTGGACTATATTTATGTGGCAGTACCAGTGGATGTATACGGCAGTAACACTGGACATATACGGCAGTATCACTGGACATACTGTATATGGAATTACCACTGGACATATACTGCAGTATCATTGGACATATACAGAAGTATCACTGCACTTATATGGCAGTACCGCTGGACTGGATTTATACGGCAGTACCACTGGATTTATACAGCAGTACTACTGAACTTATACGGCAGCATCACTGGACTTATACGGCAGTACCACTGGACTGGATTTATATAGTAGTACCACTGTATATATACAGTAGTACCACTGGACTTATACAGTAGTATCACTTGACTTATATGGCAGTACCACTGACTTATATGGCAGTACCACTGGACTGGATTTATACAGCAGCACCTCTGGATTTATATGACATTACCACTGAACATATAAGGCAGTATGACTGAATTTATATAGCAGTACCACTGGACTTATACGGCAGTACCAATGGACTGGATTTATACTGTAGTACCACTGGATTTATACATCAGAACTACTGGACTTATAAGGCAGTACCACTGGATTTATATGGCAGTACCACTGGACTGGATTTATATGGCAGTACCACTGGATTTATACAATAGTACCACTGGACTTATACGGCAGTACCACTGGACTGGATTTATATGGCAGTACCACTGGATTTATACAATAGTACCACTGTACTTATATGGCAGTACCACTGGACTGGATTTATATGGCAGTACCGCTGGATTTATACAATAGTACCACTGGACTTATACGGCAGTATCACTGGACTTATATGGCAGTACCGCTGGATTGGATTTAAACTGCAGTACCACAGTATTTATATGGCAATACTACTGGACTTATACGGCAGAACCACTGGACTTATACGGCAGAACCACTGGACTTATATGGCAGTACCACTGGACATATATGGCAGTATCACTGCATTTATACAGCAGTAACACTGGACTTATACTGCAGTATCTCTATGCTTATACGGCAGTACCATTGGACTAGATTTAAATGGCAGTACCAATAAATTTATACTGCAGTACCACTGGACATATACGGCAGTATTACTGGATTTATATGGCAGTAACACTGGACTTATATGGCAGTACCAGTGGACTGGATTTATATGGCAGTAACACTGGACATATAAAGATGTATCACTGGACTTGTATGGCAGTACCACTGGACTTATACAGCAGTACTACTGGACTGGATTTATACGACAGTACCACTGGATTTATGTGGCAGTACCACTGGACATATAATGCAGTATCACTGAGTTTATATGGCAGTACCACTGAACATATACAGCAGTATCACTGGACTTATATGGCAGTACCACTGGACTTATATGGCAGTACCACTTTCCTGGATTTATACGGTAGTACCACTGGATTTATGCGGAAGTACCACGGGACATATAAGGCAGTATCACTGAGTTTATATGGCAGTACAACTGGACTTATACGGCTGTACCTCTGGACTGAATTTATACGGCAGTGCCACTGGATTTATACCGCAGAACTACTGGACTTATACGGCAGTACCACTGGACTTATATGGCAGTACCACTGGACTTATACGGCAGCATCACTGGACTTATACGACAGTACCACTGGACTGGATTTATATGGCAGTACAACTGGATTTATACAGTAGTACCACTGACTTATATGGCTGTACCACTGGACTGGATTTATATGGCAGTACCTCTGGATTTATATGGCAGTACCACTGGACTTATACGGCAGTACCACTGCCCTGGATTTATACAGCAGTACCACTGGACATATACAGCAGTATCACTAGACTTATATGGCAGTACCACTGGACTTATACGGCAGTAACACTGGACTATATTTATGTGGCAGTACCAGTGGATGTATACGGCAGTAACACTGGACATATACGGCAGTATCACTGGACATACTGTATATGGAATTACCACTGGACATATACTGCAGTATCATTGGACATATACAGAAGTACCACTGGACTTAAACGGCAGTATCAATAGACATATACGGCAGTATCACTGGACATATATGGCAGTACCACTGGACATATACGGCAGTATCACTGGACATATACGACAGTATCACTGGACATATATGGCAGTACCACTGGACGTATACGGCAGTATCACTGGACATAAACGGCAGTATCACTGGACTTATACGGCAGTGTTACTGGACTTACACAGCAGTATCACTGGACTAATATGGCAGTATCACTGGACATATACGGCAGTATCACTGGACATATATGGCAGTATCACTGGACATATATGGCAGTATCACTGGACATATATGGCAGTATCACTGGACATATACGGCAGTACCACTGGACTTAAACAGCAGCACAGTGACACCACTACTGGACTGATGCAGGACAACACAGCACCACTGCAATGGACTGGATTTATACAGCAGCACTGGACATATGGCAGCAGAGGACACCACCACTGTGACTAGACTGATGCAGCACAAGACACCACCACTAGACTGATGCAGCACAAGACAGCATTGGAATGACACACATAAGACAGAGCAGGTCACCACACCACTTTCCTGCACAGACAAACAATGAGGAGAGAGACATGTCCTCTCGCTACACCCTCTGGGACTGGAGTGAGAATGGCAGTGATGCATTCCTTATATGGAATCCAAAACCCGTGAGAATCAGACAGCACGATGATGACTTTTTGCCTCATTCTGGTTTCCGAATCTGGTGGGAAAAACCTGTGCCGGGCTTGGAACCGGGCTCAGGACGTGAAGTTCGGGGGGGTTCGATTCTCTGAGAACCTAGCCCGCTCATCTCTAGGTACCGCTGAACAAAATTGTGCAGGATTCCTAAAATTATAATATGGCTACAACAAAGTTGTTCAGTCATCTGAATGCTACAGCCGGATTAACTTTGTACCCCCTGTTGAGCTGTGATTGGCTGAACAGCAGCTGACCGGTCGAAGCTCCGTGTGTGGCTGAGTTCTGATCAGTGACTCCATTGAAGATGGTGATGCCCAGAGAACAGAACGGTGGGAGCTGGGCATCCAACTGGCAGTGGATAGACCTGGAAGACTTCACTTGAAGTTCCTTGCCATGCGGCAGTCAGAAGACCCACAGACTGGTAAGCATGCAGGGTGTGGACGCTGTGTTTTGACTTTGGATTTGGAAGAAAACTTCACAGCATGTAAACATTTCATCCCAGAAAACATACTATGGGTTTGGGGATGAACATTCCTCACGGTGGAATGCACTTAGCAGAAATGTGACCAACGGAGCCTGTTTTGGGACTTCCTCTGGATGGATTTGGTAGAAAACTTCACTAAGTGGTAACATTGGATCTCAGAAGACATACTTAGGGGTTGGGTTCCCAGTCGGACCTCCTGTTGGCATACTCTGGGCAGAAATTTGACATAGGGAGCCTGTCTTGGACTTTCCACTGTATGAATTTGGAAGAAACCTTTAATAAACTGTAATAACTGACAGAAATGACCATAATTTAATGACCTGAATAACTGACTGAAATAACCATAATTTAATTAACTAAAATAACTGACAGAAATGGAGGGGGAAGACGAAAAATGTTGTGTATCTATATATATTGTCTAGCTCATAGGAATATACTATTAGAGTACAGGAAATCGAATTTTTAGAACATATTTTATTTTGATCACCTTGGAATTTACTAAAATGAAAATATATATATATATATATATATATATATATATATACTCGAACGGAATAGGCGGCACTCGGAGACTAAGAATCAGTGTAACAAGTGTAGTGACTTTATTGTCAGCATCAAATCTACGTTTCGGGGTCGCAGCCCCGTCGTCAGGATAAATGACAATACAAACAAATTGTGTTTAAATACCTTAGTGCAGAGTGTCACCTCCCGCCAGTCCAGACGCCGCTGCCCGGTTTCCGGCCGCATCTTCCCGGTCCTTCTGGGTATGAAGCTGCGCCGGTCCGCCCAGCTCACGCGCTGTTACTGTGGATAGGGTTACCATAGTTACATATCAACAATCAGTGTTCAAGAAGAGGAAGCGCATCTTCCAAGTCACAGTGAAATATACAACATAGCTTTCTGTAACCTAATCATGTAAAGTGCATCGTGCAAAAAAAACATATATATTAAAAACTACATCATACAATAAAACCGTGCTCAACTTTAGTAGGTGCTGGTTACAGAATGTTATGCATTAAGATCGTGTTAAAAAACGTCAGGGACAATCAAGAAAATAAAAGGAATAAATGGACAAAACGTGTAGCCACTTCATTCATAATAGATCGCAAGCTGTGTATTAACGATGTTAGTGTCAGTGACCTCATAGGTGGACTTCAATTGTTATCTAGTTGCTTAAATTTAATTTTCATTGTTAATTTAATGGATACTTGCAAGATAATAACTATCAGTAATTGCAACTAGGTATTAAGCATAGAGCGTATATGCTGCTATGTTTTACATCAAAGTTAACTCATGCTTTCGCTCTATTGATAACCATAATTTCATAATACATCCAAACACATCTTATGAGAAACAACTCATAAGAAACACCGAAGGTATAGAGACTCATTGAGCCCCTTCGGGTGGATAGTATTTAGTTTATAGATCCATCTGGATTCTAATTGTAGTAATCTCTTGGATCTATCTCCTCCTCGCAGGGACTTAGGGGCATGGTCAATAATCTTATATCTAAGAGTGGCCTTTAGCAAAATGCCTAGCTACTGGTTGTTCGCTATCGCCTTTTTTGATAGCTATATATATATCAGTTTCTGTCTCCACAATGTTAAGACCTGCTTTAATATTATTGTTTTATATGTTATATAAATAAATCATCATTATTATATTTCATATCGTCTAAAAATATTTAAACAAACACCAGCATACCTTCAGCGCTGATTACTTTTTATAATTAGATGTGAAAAAATGCTGCAAAGTAAGAATACTTTCAGAAATAGAAGTGTTAATAGTTAATTTTAATTAATGAACAAAATACAAAGTAAATAAACAGAGAAAGAGAAATGTACATCAAATCACTATTTGGTGTGAACACCCCTTGCCTTCAAAACAGAATCAATTCTTCTAGGTACATTTGCACACAGTTTTTGAAGGAACTTGGCAGGGAGGTTGTTCCAAACATCTTGGAGAACTAACACCAGATCTTATGTGGATGTAGGCTTGCTCAAATCCTTCTGTCTCTTCATGTAATCCCAGATTGGTATCCAGGGGCCTGCAGCAGTGTTTTTACTTTTCTGCGTAGGGTTTTGGCTAATCCACCCATCTTGAATCTGTAAGAAGATACCCCACTCAACTTCTCCATCACTCCATAGGGACCCACAAAAGACTCTAACCATTTGGCAAAATTAATTAGGAATAAAAAACTGATAATATGTGATTGCATTAATATTCAGTCCTCTAAAGTTAGTACTTGGGAGGTCATTCAGATCTGATCGCTAGGCTGCTTTTTTTGCTGTCCTGCATTCAGATAGTCGCCGCCTACAGAGGGAGTGTATTTTCGTTGTGCAAGTGTACGATGCTATGTGTACGCTGAGCTGTTAAAATTATGTGTGTGCAGTTTCTGCACAGCCCAGGACTTACTCTTCCAGTGCGATTGAATCAGGCTGATCGGGTCGGAGCTGATGTCATACACCCTCCCTGAAAGCGCTTGGGCATGCCTGCGTTTTCCAGAACACTCCCAGTAAACTGTCAGCTACCACCCACAAACGGCTTCCTCCTGCCAATCACCTTGCGAACACACATGTGAATGGATTTTTCGCACCATCCCATCGCTGACCGGTGATCCCAGTTGTTGTGCTAAGCACGTGCACATTGCGGTGCATACGCATGCGCTGTTATGACCCGATCGCCGCTGTGCAACAGATCTGAATTACCCCCTTGGTATCTCTGAATCTATTTGGGTACAGTTAGTGTCTATCAGTTTTGGATATTTAATCATTGAAGAATGAGCCAATTTTTCTTGCCATAATTGATCATGGTTAGACGGTAATTGTTGGTGGTCAGAAATTTTTAATGTTGACCAAGATGCTCAGTTGGATTGATATCTTGGCTTTGACTTGGTCACTTCATGATATTAACCTTTATGGTGGCAAGCCACTCCAGTGTGGCTTTTGTTGTATGCATTGGGCTGTTGTCATGTTGAAAGATAAATAGTCTTCCAAGTCCAAACGCTGTTGTATACTGCAGCAGGTTTTCCTCCATTGTTTCTTTTAAGATTACTTTATCAATTTTCCATCTTTTTTATGAGCTTTACAGCTGAAACACACAGAATCATCTCCATAACATGGTACTGCCATCACCATGTATCACTTAAGGGATGGTGTTTTCACTGAAATGTGCAGTGTTAGTTTTGCTCCAAGAATAGCACTTACCATTATGGCTAAAGAGTAACATTTTGGTTTCATCAGACCATATAATCTTCCTCCACATCAGGATCAGAATCAGCTTTATTGGCCAGGTGTACTCACGTACACTAGGAATTATTTGTGGAACAATGCATCGCCAAGCAGCAACATGAAGGAGGAAAAACGTAGCATACATCACAAACATTACACATATGAGTTCATACTGCACATATGCAACTGTACAGTAGACATATTATACATTTAAGACTAAAAACTAAGGCTGCTTGGCAGAGCAGCACCAAGGCAGCCATCCGCGGCGCCAACTAGAACTCACACAATGCACATAATACAGAAGATTTAAGTATTACATCAAAAGATAAACCACACAGACAAAGACACAGAAAGAATAATGCATGATTGGTGTAGGCATTTTGGGTAATAACCTCCAGGGGTTGTGTATTCCACCCTCACAAGGCACCAGGTGCGGCAGCCATCTTAGGCGCACTGCGTAGGATTACCCAGGGTGGAATAGTCCACCCCTAGAAGAGAACACAAAATGGGGGGATTGCAGAGTCCTTAAGTTCAGAGTAGAATTCCAATAAAAACATCAGGTCCACGCATTTTTCATCCCATCCACAAGCGCACCAGATAAGGCAGCCATGTTGGGCGCACTACCAAGATTACACAGTGGGAGATGAGCCATACAGGGGCCAAATGCATGTATGGAAGAACTGACACGTGTGTAGGAGTATGCTATACCCTGCATTGAAAGATCCAAATGATGCACACCCCGCCCACGGAGGAACCATCCGAGGCAGCCATGTGGGGCGCACTGCATAGGTTACTACTGGCAGGGTGTGCAACCAATGGAGGTACACATTACAGGAATAGCACACAGTGGGTTGGAAGTACCATGTAAGAAGAAAGAGAAGAGAAAGACACATTTGCAGGAAAACTGTACCAACATTATTTTGTGAAAAAGATAAATGTCCTGGTCTCATGAGAGCAGTGCGGGTGGGTGTGAGAATGTGGGGAGCACACTAATGTCCAATGGAACTGACCCAGCAAAGTCTGGTCCTGATGCGCACGTCCCTCAGTTCCCCAGTCTCCCACAATTCTTCAGGTTAAGTGTAGCTCAGATGTTTGTTTCAATGAGCACTTTTTTCCTGACCATTCTCCCATGCAACCCAAATTTATAAAGCATGATTGCTGGGTGTGGTATGTTTGGTTGACAGTTATGTCAATACACATCAGGTTGACATGGGAATGTCAACATGGTCGCATGCTTCGACATGCTTTAGCAGTGCAAGTGATAATATTGACATTCATCATTCTACACTGATAACATGTCGGCATAATGTTCCTGGTGGCTCAGCATTCAGTTACCTGGTTAGGGTGGCTGCAGTGGCTCCAACAATATCTACAAGATCTTGGGAAGACTTACCACTCCCAGTGGTGCCTAAAGCTATATGATGACATATGTTTCCTGCGGAAATGTTGAACTATGTTGAGATTCTGCTGCTGAAATTTTGGTGCCAACATTGTAACTGTTTATCATGTGTCCAGATCCCATGCTCGCTATTGTTTTTACATGCATACTCCCACCTCGGTAAAGGAAGACTATACCTCCTGTAGTGTTGCCCTTGGATTCTTTTTTGGACTCTCACCCACTAAGTTTTGGATGGTCACTTCTAGGTAGAGTGACAGTTGTTCCATATTTTCCTCATTTATTTATGATGCCTTAGAGTACATTGAGTGCCTTGGAATTATTCTTGTATCATTTTCCTGATTGGTACTTCTTAATGACCTTGTCCAGTTCTGCATGGAATATTCACATGGAATATGCAGACGGAAAGTTCAGACTGCTGAAACCCCATAGACATCACTTTCTTCATTGGCAGATCCATGTGCTTCCCTTAATGGGTTCAAAGGGTGGGTTCAACTGTGGGTGAATGGATGTGCCAGGCCTCGCTTTATGACAGCGGTATGGCACTCAAAAGTGTTCTCTACCCCATAAGATAGAGAGCACCTTTGAGCAATTAAGGGTGCAAATCAGCCAGGCAAAGGGTGCAAGTTGGGCTGCCATTTAAACATTGTGGCAAGGGCAATTTGCCCCCTTTGCCCACAATTGAATTCCCCCCATAATTGATTACATACAGTATTATTTAAATTTTTGAGCTTTATTAAATGGTTAAATAGTTATGCTATTTTTTTTTTGTACTAGCAGGGAGTTTTAACTTTTAAGAGAAAAATCAACATTGTTTCAATTAAAAAAATTATGAAAAAAGTTGTTAAAAAAACCTGTATCACTGTCACTATATACAATGACTAGTGTTTTAAACTTATATCCATTTATCACTGTCATTACTTTTACTCTCTGGGATCTACATCATGTTCTTTTCTTCAACTTAAAAGACTTTAAACTTTGATCAGTCCCCTAGGTAATTAGATGCAGAAGATATACAACTTATAAACTCCTCTCCTATCATATCATAAAGAGACTGCTGGGGAGAAGGACGTTTGCTGCTGTCATACACAGAAGGACGTTTGCTGCTGTCATACACAGATTTGTGTTTTGCCCATAAACTCTCTATGACAGCAATTCAACTACAATGTGCAAAGGTGATTAAATTACAGTAAGTAGTGGCATTAGTATTAGGTCACTGTACATTTAATTGTGTTAATGTAAATACTGGCATAACCTTCATAATTGAATATACACAAAAGACAATTGTAGTTGCTTATAACTGAGAAATAAAGTGTACAATAAATGTAATTTTGATGTGTCATTAAAGACATGGTACAATAGAGCATGTGAAGTGAGGTGAAATAATATTCACTTGGTTTTTTTTAACAATCACATATTGGTAGGCAATTATCTGCACATAATTTTGTATTAAAAAATAAAAGTATTAAAACTTAATCAACTTTAAAAAAACCCATTTCCATTGTGTTTTATGGCTTTATAGAGACACACAGCTCTGTAAGGAAAAGGAATACATCGTGGGGTATATTTACTAAGCTCCCGATTTTGACCGAGTTTTTTTTTTTTTCCAAAGTGTCATCTCAGGAATTTACTAAACAGAAAGCTCGGCAGTAATGAGGGCATTAGTATTTGTTTTAATGGCAGAGTTCATAAATATGAATGAATACACCATCGGTCAAACACACCTGGGGGTATATTTACTAAGATTCGTGTTTTAGCCGTTTTTAAGGGTGTTTGATCTCAAATGGTATCGGGTGCATTTTACTGCAACTTTTTGAATCCTGATACGGTCATTTACTAAGCTGCCGAGTTTGCAACATTCGTATTTTCCGATGTCGATGTCTTACGTGTTTTTTTTTTTTTCCGGCCGTAATTCACTGTTTCGTTCGTGTTTTTTTGTTTTTTGCTTGAATTGTGACTATGTTAAACGCGGCAGGGTTTTTAAGCAACTACGGCCGAATTTACACTTTTAATTTTGTTTTTCACCTTCGTTCGTGATTGGTTGTGTTACAGATGTAGGAGTGTCTGTGCGCAACCATATAAATACGCCCCAAACCGTCCTCACCTCATGGGTTTAGTTAGTGGTGAGGAGAGAGGTTGTGCTGTAGAGTTTGGTGAGTAGTGGTTTTTTGGAGGAGTATTTTTATTGCGAGTTCTGAGTGTTGTATTGTGTTTGAAAGTAGTCTTGTCATTCTTGTAGTCTTGTATTTTTTGGGTTTGTCTTCTTTTTTGTCCTAGTGGGGGTTTTTAAATCTCAGTGTTTGTTTGTTTGTTTGTTTGTTTGTTTGTGTGTGTGTGTGTGTGTGTGTTGTGTGTTGTGTAGTGGTAGTGGAGGAGGTTTTTTTTCTGTGTTAATTGTTGTTAGTCCAAATTATGTCTGACTCTGAGGTGGCTGAGGTGGGTGAGGTGAGTGAGGTGGGTGAGGTGAGTGAGGTGGAGGGTGGGAGTGAGGTGGAGGAGGTGAGTGAGAGGGAGGAGGTTAGTGAGGTGGAGGAGGTAGGTGAGGTTGCTGCTGCAGCCTCGAGTGACAGTGACAGTCATGCTGCTCCGCAGCTACGCACCACTACAAAGACTGGCCGCAATGTAAAATTTAGTTATGCTGAAAATGTGGCATTGGTGCGGGAGCTGATGAAGTATCAGCGGCAGCTATTTGGGCCTGAGTCAGCAAAGGTAACATCACGTAGGAAGTCGGTACTGTGGGCCAAAGTTGTTACTGCAGTGAATAGTGAGGGGGTGGTCAAGCGGACGGAGTACACGTGCCGCAAATGGTACTATGACATCAAGTGCCGTGTGAAGGCAAAAATGGGCAAGGAGGCGAAGTCGGTTCGGAAGACCGGTGGGGGTCAGCCCTACATTGCCAGATATCTGGACTACGAGGAGCCCATGCGGAGCCTAATACCTCCAGAAGTTGTGTCTGCAACACATGTTCGTGATTCGGATCGTCCAAGGCAGGCTGGTGAGTATGGATTATTTTGTTGTAACATACTCTGCATTTTTTTTTCAGATTATGTGTGTCATGTTGCCTATTGCGTAACTTGCATCTTGGATTAGATGGAAGTAACAACCTTGCCATTTTAAATTTTTACTACTAAACCCAATGTAGCACATAACATGGTTTTTGGATTAAATTTTTAATTTGGGTATAGTTTTATGCAGACTTCAATTATCAAACACAAAACATGTCCGTCATCACATTTACTTGTTATAAATTTGAACTGTGTATGTCAAGGATGTTGACCCTTAGTCCCTCCAGCTGTTGTTAAACTACACATCACAGGATGACCTACAACAGTTTAAGCATGGCAAAATAACAAAACTGCAGCAAGGCATGCTGGTATGTGTAGTTCAACAACAGCTGGAGGCCTGAAGGTTACCCATCCCTGGTGTCTGTATTTGCATTTTGCATAGTACATGGTATCAGACACAGTGGGGAAGATGTATTAACCCGGAGAAGGCACAAGGAAGTGTTTAACCAGTGATATGTGCAAGGTGTTTTAAAGGCACCAGACAATCAGATCCAATATGTAAAATAACAGTTAGGAGCTGATTGGCTGGTGCATTTTTCACCTTGCATATATCACTGGATTATCACTTCCTTATTCCTTCTCCAGAATAATACATGTGTACCACATTTTCAGATGTGCTATGCTGGTAAAGGCATCATTAAATGAGGAGACAGTGGCATGTGCAAGGTAATTGATGCAACATGTAATCTTTGTGTTTTTGATGAAAACATAGTTTTTAGCGGTTTCCTGCTGTATTTGATACATTCTCCAACACTACTTTGTCAGTGTCTTATGTGTTTGATAGTTGTACAAATGTGTTTATTCTTTACGTTACTTTTGTTGTGATGGTGGACTAGTGCGTGTTTGTTGGGACACTTCATACAGGTGTTATAAAATTACAAATCAGACTATTTAAAGTTAATTGTATAAGCAATATGTTTTGGTTATCTAGTGTTTGATATAGTTGGTATGCTTGGCCATGTATGTGTTCTCTACATTTAGTCCTGCGTATCACTATCTTGAGTGTACATGTGTATTTGGCAATCTTTTATGTTTTTTATTTACCAATTTTTAATGTCGATGGACAGTGTTGCCCAAGAAAACAACTGACCAACCTCCAGTCAGTCCTATGACATCGGATGATGATGAGGCTGCGGCAGCAGGCAAAGTGCCCATTGTAGTGCCGGTTTTGTTTGTTAAGGAATGTTACTACAATATTTGTGTTTGTACAAGTAGGACCTTCAATACAAGGCACTGCAAGCAGAAGACACCCTCCCGAACCCCACAAAAAGCACACACACGTCCCACCCAAGAGACCACAGTTGGATGTCCAGCCCAAAACACAGGAGGTTCCACCAACACAAAGAATATCAGTAGTCTCTTCCATACCACCACAGCAAATTTTACAGACTCCACCAAGACGACAACCACACTCCCCTCATCTGGATGGTGAGTAGTCAACTAAAATATAATAAGTGATTAGTCATCTGTAAATGAGTGTAAAAATTATTGGGGAAAACTGAAGACACAGTACAACCAACAAAACGTACTGAAAAACAACAAACACTAAATGGCTACAAAGTGGATGTTTGATTTTCACCAACATTCAATATATGTGTGTCCACTTCAGCCATACAGTTGAAGATTGTCTGGAAGATGCGGCAACAGAAACAGATGGCCAAGCATGTCAAAGAGTTAGTGTGTGATCATTGTTGTGTGTTGATGCTTTTACATACGTTAGTTTTAACATGCTAAAATATTTTACTCTTAAATTGGGTTACAAAAAAATTAAGGCCTTTGTTAACCAGCAAACACATTTTTCGTGGAGTATGTCGTATATATAAAAGTAAAAATGTTGTTGTTCTTCCATTGATAGAAGCACCAAACCAACAATGAGAGAGCCATGTCCAGCCTTTAAAGGCAGTAGTGATGTTGTGGTTATGCAGATTATGTCGAAGATGCATTCACTTGTGTGTAGTGACTTTTGTTTTGGCAACATTTTAAAAACAGATATGGCTAGATAAATCTAAATGCTTTCTCCTTCCAGATTCCAACAATGAGCCCAGCAGTCCACCAACACAACAGCAAGAAAGTGAAATGGAGGAGACATTTGTGTTACAACTGCAGCCAATCACTGAAGCAAACACCGCCCCAGCACCTGTGAGTACTCCTCCCCCACAACACACACCACCAGCACAACTGACCCCAACAACACCAGTACCCCAAGGCCCGGATCAAGTTTTTTAGGACACTTGGGCTACACAGCAGGCCACTAACCAGGACTGCCTGCGTAGACAGAGACAAATCTTAACAAGCCTGCCAAATCACTTCAGGCGAATAAGCCACAATATCAGCAGACAAAACGAATCCACCATGAGAATAGCAAACACAATGGAAATCATGCATGCAGACATGACCCAAGTAATGGGCAACTTACAACGCCTAATGGATGAGCAGCACAGACAACAACAAAGCTATATATTAATATATTAGAAAACAATCAAAGCCTCATTGAAAGTATATCACGCAGCATGGATAATCACATGGCAGCAACACGGGAACTCAATGCCACACTCAACAACATCAATGAAACCCTCAGGGCCCAGCAGCAACACCAACAAAGCACCAGTTCTGCATCAAACTACTCCACTTGCCTCGCCAATGGCCTCACCACCAAGGTGCTCCACAAGAACACGCATGCACGACAGTGCTAAAGACAAAGCAGCAGCCAAGCAGCCAGCCGCCAAAAAATAAAATAAGGAAGTAGTGCTTTGTGTGTTGTATACAAAAAAACAAACAAAAACATAACTGGATGATGGACACTACAGATTGGCCTGTTAACAGCATCAAACGGACAAAAACATCTTTAATTAACCAAAAACTAAGTTTCTAATATCATTTGTCCTTGACACTGCTAGTTACCACTCTTACCCCGTTTTTGAGCCAGTCAAATGTTAACTGGGATACACATAGTGATGTGCATGCATTTATGAGGCACCAGAGTTTGATTTTCTAATGATTCAGTATCCAAATTCTAATCAATCTCTCACACATCAGCCTGTATAATGCACAGGCATGCAAAGTAACACATCCCCTATACAAAATAATTTTTTGGGCGGTGCTAAAGGATTATTGTTGTATACTTCAATAACAGTACTGTTCAACAAGCAAATGTCCGAATATGGGCAAACAACAATGGGTGATTATTGTTTGTTGTTTTTTTCCAAGTTGGTCAGTAATGTCATGCCATGATTACAAGTGCTACAAAGGCGTTGTATGATCATTTGTATGGTGATAAAAAAACAAACATCCATGAAAAAAACAAAGTTAGGTGTGTAATAATGGACCAATATTGTTGGTTGTGTTGTGTTTTTAAAACATGCTGACTTTAACAAGCTAGCAGAAGCTAATAAATCTTTTTGAATGGTACAAAGTTTGTGTCCCTTAAACACCATGGAACAACACACATAGGGTCTGATGTACTCAGCATGGGGAAGAGCATAAACAAGGCGTGCGCTGTCTCCGAGGAACCTGGACAACCTGCTGACCATGTTCTGTTTCCTGGCCCTGGTTTTTTCAAGGCTGATGTCTGAGTATGAGGAATAGCACAAGACACAAAACAACATTACACCATAGTACAACAGCCATTTCTGAGTGTGTGTTTTCTAAAATGGGCCAAAAGTCCTTTTATTGTGCTCCAAATTCAGGTGTGATTGATGTTGAAGTTGCCACACATGTAAACACACCAGGATAAAGCAGGTCTATTTTTTTGCTGCTTTTTTCTGCGATTCATCAAAATATACGACCGCAATTGACCACTCAGTGACAAACACCAAAATACGAATGATTAGTAAATTCCCGTGTTGTATGAACAAACAGCTGCGTTTGAACGATGGTCTATTCAGTCGTATTTTTGAACTCTGCCGTGAAAACCATTACGAATAGCCCCAACACTGCCGAGATTTGTACTTAGTAAATTCCTGTGTTGCTACTTTGAAAAAAAACACAAATTGGACAAACTCGGAATCTTAGTAAATATACCCCCTGTTATTTTATACAACTTGTTAATTTACTAAGAATTCGAATTCACAATCACTGCCGTCAATAGCCAAACACTGCCGGGAAATGTTACAAATCGTAAAAAAAAAGCAGTTTTCAAATAGACCTGCTTTTTTATCCGTATTCTGATAGGCATGCACGGATCAGTGAGATCCGTGCATGCTTATCTGTGGGAAGGGGTGTGAAAGGGTTAAAAATCACCGGAAAAATTTCTGTGCGTAACCAGCCTTGGGCTCTTTGAGCCGGTCCTGGTTGTAAAAATACAGGGGAAAAAATTACTGGGGTCCCCCCATATTTAAACAACCAGCACCGGGCTCTGCGTCCGGTCCTGGTTCAAAAAATATGGGGACAAAAGACATAAGGGTCCCCCATATTTTTGAAGAGAAAGAAGAGGACAGATCTACACTGGTTTGTTTGTAAGTATAATTTTATTTTTACAGGTAATACGTGGATTCTACTGGACAAGTGGAGGCGAATCACAGCGTTGGATGTAGGTAAGTATGTGAGTGTGTAAGTGTGTGTAATTAAAATTGTACTGTCATGGTGTCTGTGTACTGTTTTTTGGGTGGTATTTTTTTGTAGTAGAACTACAGGTACCAGCGGGCCCGTTATTTCCCCGCATGCTGGTACTTGTGGTTCTCCAAGTACCAGCTTGCGGGGAAGGCTAGCTGAGACTTGTAGTTCTACTACAAAAAGCAATATTCTTTATTATTAAGCAAAGGCTATCAGCCTTCCATCCACCACCAACGGATGGGGGGGACAGCCTCGGGCTTCACCCCTGGTCCTTAGGTGCCTGGAGAGGGGGACCCCTTGATTTAAGGGGTCCCCACTCTTCCAGGGAACCTCAGCCACGGGTGACTAGTTGGGGGCGGGGGTAATGCCACGGCTGCAGGGACCAGTATAAAAGTGTCCCCCGGCCGTGGCATTATCTCTCTGGCTACTGGAGCCCGGTGCTGGTTTAAAAAATACAGGGGACCCCTACGTCTTTTGTCCCCCATATTTTTTGAACCAGGACCGGACGCAGAGCCCGGTGCTGGTTGTTTAAATATGGGGGGACCCCTGTATTTTTACAACAAGGACCGGCTCAAAGAGCCCAAGGCTGGTTATGCATAGGAGGGTGAACCCCACGCAATTTTTTCTTGGATTTTTTACACTTTCACACTACACATACTGTACACAATGAAGCCTGGCCGGATCTCACAGATCCGGCCGGGATTCATTGTGTTATGTCCGGCAGTGTTTCATTAATCACTCCCGTAAAACACTGCCCCACAATACGAATCACAGCGACATCGGAAAATACAAAAGAAGACAACTCGGCAGCTTAGTAAATTACATGCAATTTATTCAAAAAGTTGCAAAAAAACACGACCGATACAATTTGAGATGAAACTCCCACCACATCGACACAAATACAAGTCTTAATAAATATACCCCCTTGGGTGCACACTCATGCATATACGTAATTTTCTGTATACTAGAAAATACTTATTTTAAATGTATATCCACATAATATTTAAGTTATTTTGAATGTCTATATTGTAATGCCCTGTACTGTACATGTACAGTATGGGGTAAATTTACTAAGATGGGTATTCTATTTAAGATGGGATGTTGCCCATAGCAACCAACCAGATTCTACTTCTCATTTATCTAAGCACCTTCTAGAAGATAATACCTGGAATCTGATTGGTTGCTATGGGCAACATCCCATCTTGTTTTGTGCTTCAGTTTTCCAATGAGTCATGTCATTTGTATTCCCTGCCTGTGATCACAGTGGTGGAAAGCACTATGATGGTGTTTGGATGTACTGTCTCTGTCTCTGTCCACATAACAAATCCTTTCTAGGACTGTCTGTTCCTTTTCAGCAGCTATTAGCAATGCTAGTGATTGCTAGTGAATATTTGTACAAAATGAAAGGACAGTACAGCTGTTACATCAAACTGACTGTAGTCTAATTTAGCTTTAACCACTAAACCAATATTTTTTCCTCTTTAAACCATTTTATTGCTATTTAATATAGTTTAAAAAGTATTTTTTTTAAATATTTAAATATTATGTTATGCACATCTGCAGAACGGATCTCCTCATCAAAAACGAGGGGGCACAGTGGGGTGGCACGGTGGCATGTGATCTGACCATGCCAGTTAAGTAATTAAGAACTGCAGCAAGATGGTATCATAATATAAGGAGGCTAATTGTAAGGGCTTGTATTTTAAAGTACTGCTTGGATTTGTAAGTGTAAGTTGGTAACAGCAAAAGGTGAGTTCTGATTATTCTCTGTCTATCCATATAGAGATAGTAATATTGTGAGAGAAAGTTAATCTGAATCTGATTGTTTGTATCTATACTGTTTTTTTTGTTTGTAACTATACTGTTTTTTTTTGTTTTTTTTTGAGGGGAAAAAAAGTGTAAGGAAAAAGCCAGGGGGAGGGGGTTGAATCAGGTGTGAGTAATCAGGAGGAGGAGGAGGGGCTGAGTAAAGCAGCTGGCTGAGCCTATATAATCAGTGTTTAGACTCATTGGAGCTTGCTCATTGTAAGGGCTTGTATTTTAAAGTGCTGCTTGGATTTGTAAGTGTGAGTTGGTAACAGCAAAAGGTGTGTTCTGATTATTCTCTGTCTATCCATATAGAGATAGTAATATTGTGAGAGAAAGTTAATCTGAATCTGATTGTTTGTATCTATACTGTTTTTTTTTGTTTGTAACTGTACTGTTTTTTTTTTTGTTTTTTTTGAGGGGAAAAAAAGTGTAAGGAAAAAGCCAGGGGGAGGGGGTTGAATCAGGTGTGAGTAATCAGGAGGAGGAGGAGGGGCTGAGTAAAGCAGCTGGCTGAGCCTATATAATCAGTGTTTAGACTCATTGGAGCTTGCTCATTGTAAGGGCTTGTATTTTAAAGTGCTGCTTGGATTTGTAAGTGTGAGTTGGTAACAGCAAAAGGTGAGTTCTGATTATTCTCTGTCTATCCATATAGAGATAGTAATATTGTGAGAGAAAGTTAATCTGAATCTGATTGTTTGTATCTATACTGTTTTTTTTTGTTTGTAACTGTACTGTTTTTTTTTTTGTTTTTTTTGAGGGGAAAAAAAGTGTAAGGAAAAAGCCAGGGGGAGGGGGTTGAATCAGGTGTGAGTAATCAGGAGGAGGAGGAGGGGCTGAGTAAAGCAGCTGGCTGAGCCTATATAATCAGTGTTTAGACTCATTGGAGCTTGCTCATTGTAAGGGCTTGTATTTTAAAGTGCTGCTTGGATTTGTAAGTGTGAGTTGGTAACAGCAAAAGGTGAGTTCTGATTATTCTCTGTCTATCCATATAGAGATAGTAATATTGTGAGAGAAAGTTAATCTGAATCTGATTGTTTGTATCTATACTGTTTTTTTTTGTTTGTAACTGTACTGTTTTTTTTTTTGTTTTTTTTGAGGGGAAAAAAAGTGTAAGGAAAAAGCCAGGGGGAGGGGGTTGAATCAGGTGTGAGTAATCAGGAGGAGGAGGAGGGGCTGAGTAAAGCAGCTGGCTGAGCCTATATAATCAGTGTTTAGACTCATTGGAGCTTGCTCATTGTAAGGGCTTGTATTTTAAAGTGCTGCTTGGATTTGTAAGTGTGAGTTGGTAACAGCAAAAGGTGAGTTAGAATACAGAAAAGGTGAGTTTTATAATACACAATCAGGAACACACATATTTGCAGTACCATTAAACTTCTGGTGAGGCTGCAAGGGGCTGACCTTGTGAGTGAGTGAGAGGGTCTCTTACTTGGAGTAGCAGAGGGGCTGTGATTGTGCGTGGGTGAGGGGCATTTTTTTTTTTTAGCAGGAGCTGTAAGCCGAGTTTAAAGGAGGTGCAGTGAGCTGGAACAACTGCAACTGCTAAGTGGAGTATTAGTGCCGCAGGAGAGAGTACTACGGCTGCATAAAAGTGAAGGACCAAGAACCGCACAAAGATAGATAAGTATAAGCCAGCTTAATTATTGTATAAGTGAGATTGTTTGTCTTCTACTTTTTCTTTTTGCTTCTTTTCTTTGAGAGTAACAGGGAGTTAGACCTTACAAACAATATGGGAGGGGCTGTGATTGGGGACCTCACTCAGTGCATGTCGTGCAAGATGTATGCACACCTGGAGCTACTGGCCCAGTGTGATTACATCTGCACGAGGTGTATGCGATTGGTTGCCCTGGAAGCCCAGGTAACTGATCTAGAGCAAACCGTTACGCGACTGAGGGAGATTCACAATCTCGAGCGAAGTTTAGACAGAACGGTGGAGGAGTTGCGGGAGGGGTCACTGGTAGAAGAGGATGATGATCAGGTAGCCAGCTGGGTCACAGTTAGAAGGAAGAAAAAGAAGGGGAGGCTCGACATCTCCGAACTATCAAACCCGAACAAATTTGCCCGACTGGACGAGGAATCGGAGGATGATAGTGAAGAAATGACGGTACCGGAGGAGACTGCTACCTCTAGCATCCAGAGGAGCGGTCCCTCTGGCACAGTTGGGATAAAAGATAGTGAGGTACCTAGTCAGATGGTGGTGGTAGGGGATTCTATCATCAGGAAGGCAGATAGGGCAATCTGCTACCGGGACCGTGATCGCCGTACAGTGTGTTGTCTCCCGGGTGCTCGGGTACGGCACATCGCGGACCGGGTAGATAGATTGTTGGGTGGGGCTGGGAAAGACCCGGCGGTCTTGGTGCACGTTGGCACCAATGACAAAGTTAGCGGAAGGTGGGATGTCCTTAAGAAAGACTATAGGGACTTAGGAAAGAAACTTAAGGCAAGGACATCTAAGGTAATATTCTCCGAATTATTACCCGTGCCACGCGCTAGTCCAGGGAGGCAGAGGGAGATTAGGGAGGTAAATGTGTGGCTTAGAGATTGGTGCAGGAAAGAGGGGTTTGTGTTCCAGGAACACTGGGCGGACTTCTCAGTCAGGTGCCATCTCTTTTGTCGTGACGGATTGCACCTGACTGAGGAGGGGTAGCGGTGCTGGGGGGAAGGATGGCTAGAGGGTTGGAGGAGATTTTAAACTAGGAGCTTGGGGGGAGGGTTTAGCTAGAAACTACGGGTCATGCAGTGAGAATAGTGGGGATGGCGGTAGTAAACAAAATGGGGGAGAAGTTGGGGCGAGGGTAAGAGCAGGCGGTAAGGTTACTAACATGGGTACTAAAAGAGATTTTACCAAAGCACTAACCAATGACGATTACAGGTCATTATTGCTACATAAGGTGAAAGATGTCCCTAACGCAAGGGAAAATACTTATCTTAGTTGTATGTATGTAAATGCTAGAAGCATTACTGGTAAAAAGGGCGAACTAGAAATACTTGCAGCAAGCAAACAGTATGATATTATAGGCATTACTGAAACTTGATGGGACGAATCTCATGATTGGACTGTCAATCTAGAGGGCTATACACTGTTTAGGAGAGACAGACTAAATAAAAAGGGTGGAGGGGTGTGTCTTTACGTAAAGCCGGTTTTAAAACCTGATATACGGGAAGATATTCAGGAGGGGACTGTAGACACTGTTGAGACGATATGGGTAGAAATTGCATCCGGGGAAAAAGGAATAAAAAAGTTAGTATTGGGTGTATGCTATAGGCCGCCTGGTATCAACGTATCTGATGAGGAATTGTTACTAAAGCAAATTGAAAGAGCAGCAGGAGTAGGAGACATAGTAGTGATGGGAGATTTTAACTACCCAGAGATAAACTGGAAAAACGATTCATGTGATACTGCTAGGGGCAATATGTTTTTAAACACACTTAATGATAACTACTTAGTTCAACTAATTGAGGAACCAACTAGGTGCAATGCAATCTTAGACCTGGTATTAACAAACAATGGGGATTTGGTATCAGGTATTATAGTAGGGGAACCCATCGGAAACAGCAACCACAATATGGTCACATTCAATATCAGTTTTCATAAACAGCCCTATACTGGCTCAACTAGGACTCTAAACTTTAGCAAAGCGAATTTTGAAAAGATGAGGGTATTTTTCAGGGATATTGAATGGGAAGGTTTGTTTTTAGGAAAAAATACTACGGAGAAATGGGAGGTACTAAAATTCCTGCTAGCTAAAAATACACTCAAATTTATTCCTACGAGCAGCAAAAAAAGGAATAAAAATCATAAACCGATGTGGCTTAACAAAAAGATAAAGGAACTTTTGGGCAAGAAAAGGAGAGTATTTAAAAAATACAAATCTGACGGGGAAGCAGAGTCATTTCAGCACTATAAGGAATGTAACAAAATATGCAAAAAGGAAATAAGAGCGGCTAAAGTAGAAACTGAAAAACTAGTAGCAAAGGAAAGCAAAGTGAATCCCAAAAAAATTCTTTAAATACATTAATAGCAAGAGATTAAAGAAGGAGAGTATAGGCCCTTTAAAAGACAAGTTGGGAGCCTTAAGCAAAAAAGATAATGACATAGCGGACACACTAAATGAGTTTTTTTCAACAGTATTTACTAGAGAGGACCCAATTCAGGGACTAACACAATCTCAATAATGAGAATATCCCACTGATAGGTACTTATTTATGTGAGTAAGCAGTCTGTGACCGATTAAAACATTTAAAGATTAATAAGTCACCAGGTCCCGATGGTATTCACCCAAAGGTTCTAATGGAGCTTCACTCTGAACTTGCAAAACCGCTATTTTTGATCTTTAAGGATTCAGTAATATCAGGTATGGTTCCCAAAGACTGGCGTATAGCGGAAGTAGTGCCTATATTCAAAAAGGGAAGTAAAGCTGAACCAGGTAATTATAGACCAGTTAGTCTTACATCTATAGTGGGGAAAGTATTGGAAGGTATTCTAAGAGATAGTATTCAGAAGTTCCTTGAAGTCAATAAGGTCATTAAAAGGAATCAACATGGGTTTATGAAGGACAGATCCTGTCAAACCAATTTACTTGGCTTTTATGAAACAGTAAGCGCAAACCTAGATCAGGGTAAAGAGGTGGATGTAATTTTTTTAGATTTTGCCAAAGCATTCGACACTGTACCACACATGAGACTTATCTACAAGCTACAAGAATCAGGGCTAGGAAGCACAATATGCACTTGGGTCAAAAACTGGTTAGATAATAGGGAGCAGCGCATTGTGGTTAATGGATCTTTTTCAACTTGGACTGAATTGCTAAGTGGTGTGCCGCAAGGCTCAGTATTAGGACCGCTATTGTTCAATATTTGCATTAACGACCTAACAGATGGTTTAGAGAGCATAGTGTCAATGATACCAAATTGTGTAAAGTTATAAATACGGAGGGGGATGCTGAGTCGCTTCAGAACGACTTAGTTAAATTAGAAGCTTGGGCAGCGAAATGGAGAATGCACTTCAATACAGACAAGTGTAAGGTAATGCACTGTGGTAACAAGAACAAAAATAACACCTACCTACTAAATGGGGTAAAATTAGGGGATTCTGTACTGGAAAATGACTTAGGTGTTCTCATAGATAGCAAACTAAGCAGTAGTACCCAAAGTAGGACTGCAGCAGAGAAGGCTAATAAGATATTAGCATACATAAAACGGGGAATTGATGCTAGTGACGAGATTTTTATACTCCCGTTATATAAATCACTTGTGAGGCCACACTTTGAATACTGTGTACAATTCTGGGCACCTTACTACAAATAGGATATCCTGGAGCTAGAAAAGGTTAAAAGGCGGGCAACCAAACTAATTAAGGGTATGGAGACGCTGGAATACGAGGAAAGGCTTGCAAGACTAGGCATGTTTACACTGGAAAAGAGGAGATTAAGAGGGGACATGATCAATGTTTACAAATATATAAGGGGACATTATACTTATCTTGCGCAGGACCTGTTTTTGGTTAGATCAACACAGAGAACTCGTGGACACTCGCTCAGGTTAGAGGAGAGGAGATTCCGCACAATATGGCGTAAAGGCTTTTTTACGGTAAGGACGATACGTGTTTGGAATTCCCTGCCTGAGGGAGTTGTAATGGCAGACTCAGTCAACACCTTTAAGAATGGGTTAGATAAATTCCTAATGGATAAGGATATCCAGGGTTACGGGGCATAGTCACGCACTATGGTCATTATAAAAAAGAGGGGTAAAACGTAACGATAGTCATCAACTTCAGTCAAAATTTTCTACAAAATAATCGTGCATAGGAGACCACAAATAGGTTGAACTCGATGGACAATTGTCTTTTTTCAACCTTAGATACTATGTTACTATGTTACTATGTAATGCATGCAGTCAGGACCCCAGATACTGAGAGCTGGTGGAAGAAGCAAAATCTTCCTAATAGTGGGAAGAGATTTCAGACTCTTGTAAAACTGATATGCAGTATGCTAGTTAAATTTGAGATTCTTATGCACCTCTATAGTATTGTATCGCATGTTGATCAGATTTCATACTAGAGATGAGCGGGATCAGTTCTCAGAGAACCGTACCCAACCAAACTATACTGTAGCTCAGATCCACTGCCTGCCCTGGATCCCAAATCAAGGCAAAACCTCAGGATCCAACTGTTGAATCCTGAGGTTTTGGCTCGGGCGCCAGTCCTATTGTATTCAATGGGCTGACCGCTGATTGGCTGAGAGAGCCATCTGGCACCTCTGCACTGAGGAAATTGTATGTACTCCTGCACTGCTGACACAGCCAGCACCCCCGCCCTGCTGACACCTCCACACAGGGGACGACACCTCCACACAGGGGACGCAGCCCACACTGCCAACTCCCCCATACAGAGGACACCAGTGGCACCCCCCAAAGAGGACACCACTGGCATCCCCCAAAGAGGACATTACTGGCACCCCACGCACTGCTGACACAATCAAAACCCCCAAACATAGGACACTACTGGGACACCAGCACTGCCACCACTGCTGGCACCCCTGCAGTGATGACACCGTCGCCACCCCTGCACTGAGGACACAACCAGCATCCTTGCATTGCTGACAATGCCTGAACCCCTCCCCACTGCCAACAGCGCCGACATACCCACAATGAGGACACCGCTGGCACTCTCACATTGCTGGCACCCCCACAATGAGGACACTGCCGGCACCCATGTATTGCTGACATCCCCAACATCGCCGCACTGAGGATCCCGATTTCACCCACCACTGCTGACACTGCTGGCATACCCACACTGAGGACACTGTTGACACCATCACACTGCCGACACCGCTGGCACCACTGCATTGAGGACACCCCAGCACTGTGCACAGCTCCACACAGAGGACAACACCGACAATCCCAGCCACAGTAAGTGCACTATTGTTGTATCTGACCTGCACTGTATCTCACAGGGATGTGCGGTGAGCTAAATAGCTCAAGGGGCACTGGCTAGCACCAGAATCAGATTTACACGCAATATATGAGCCAAAAGGTCATGGGCATATCTAGAGAGGAGGGGACCCGTGTGCAGTCTTCGGGTGTGGGCCCCCTCCTCTCCTGTCCCGTAGCTGACAGCAGTGCTGTTAGCGCTCTGTCTAAGCACTAGAGACTCTGGCACAGTGCCAGAGTCTACAGCGCATGCGCAAGTCTCAGAAAAAACATTGCAATGGCCATTTTTTCGGAGACCTGTGCATGCGCTGTAGACTCTGGCACTGTGCCAGAGTCTCCAGTGCTCGGACAGAGCGCTAACAGTACTGCTGTCGGCTACGGGACGGGAGAGGAGGGGGCCCACGCACGGACACCAGAAAGGTTTGTATAGAAAAAATGGGTGCCGTGTGTGTGGTGTGGGCCCCCTCTGGACCCAGGGGCCCATGTGCACTGCACACACTGTACCCATTATAGATATGCCACTGCAAACGGTACATGTGGACATTATACACAGGTGCAGCAATATAACGTAACTCCTGGAAATTTGGTGAGTTTTGCTCAGAGATGTGTGGAAAAAATAGTCAGGGGAGGCACTGCCTCGGATACCATAGATTTTTTACTCCAGAGATTTGGCTATAAAAATGATTACAATAATACAAAAAATATATTTCAAACAAATTCTTTATATTTTTCATATACTTTATGCAGTCAAAACTCTGGCACAAATGTTAGTATGACAGGAAAGGCTCTGCCTCACCTGCCTCTCACCACCGCACATCACTGGTATCTCGTACTGTATCCAACACGCACTGTATCTGACCTTGCACTATAGCCAATCCACACTGTATGCTACAGTACCTGCACTGTATCCAACCCACACTGTAAACCGAAATATCCCCAAACCAGACTGTATTCCATACTGTATCCAACATGCACTGTATTCAACCTGCATCGTAAACCGCACTGTGTCTGACCTGCACTGTATCTGACCAATGTAACCTGGTACTGTGTGTCCCAAAGTATACCGCACTGTACTATGCAGGTACGGAGTGCTGTTTTTTTTGTGATTAGGGACATTTTGTGTAGCTGCTCTGCAAAAAGGCTGATTGATTGGGGCATTACATGGGCTCAGGGTGCCAGTCAGCAGTGACCTAGGGCTCCCAGGAGGTAGGTACAGACTGTGTGCAATTGTGTAGAGGGCATCAATGTCTTCTGTTGCTATTTTACAAAAATGTTTGTTTGTTTGTTTTTTTGCTGTTGTTTGGTAACTACTTTATAGCATTGGCGTTTATATAATGGGTGCAATGTGTACGGTGCACAGTATATAGTTGTACAGTACAGTAGGCCATTGCTGTATCTTGCAGCTCTGTGTCACTGCAAGTATCCATTCCATATCTGTGCTGCATTTTGGTGAGCAGTATATATAGTATTACAGTGCAGCATTTTGATGACCAACAGTATATAGTTGTACAGTAGGCCACTGCTGTATCTTGCAGCTCTGTGTCACTGCAAGTATCCATTCCATATCTGTGCTGCATTTTTGTGAGCAGTATATATAGTAGTACAGTGCAGCATTTTGGTGACCAACAGTATATAGTTGTACAGTAGAGTAGGCCATTGCTGTATCTAGCAGCTCTGTGTCACTGCAAGTATCCATTCTATATCTGTGCTGCATTTTTGTGAGCAGTATATATAGTAGTATAGTGCAGCATTTTGGTGACCAACAGTGTATAGTTGTACAGTAGAGTAGGCCATTGCTGTATCTTGCAGCTCTGTGTCACTGCAAGTATCCATTCCATATCTGTGCTGCATATTTGTGAGCAGTATATATAGTAGTACAGTGCAGCATTTTGGTGACCAACAGTATATAGTTGTACAGTACAGTAGGCCATTGCTGTATCTAGCAGCTCTGTGTCACTGCAAGTATCCATTCTATATCTGTGCTGGATTTTGGTGAGCAGTATATATAGTAGTATAGTGCAGCATTTTGGTGACCAACAGTGTATAGTTGTACAGTAGAGTAGGCCATTGCTGTATCTTGCAGCTCTGTGTCACTGCAAGTATCCATTCCATATCTGTGCTGCATTTTTGTGAGCAGTATATATAGTAGTACAGTGCAGCATTTTGGTGACCAAAAGTATATAGTTGTACAGTACAGTAGGCCATTGCTGTATCTTGCAGCTCTGTGTCATTGCAAGTATCCATTCCATATCTGTGCTGCATTTTTGTGAGCAGTATATATAGTAGTACAGTGCAGCATTTTGGTGACCAACAGTATATAGTTGTACAGTACAGTAGGCCATTGCTTTATCTTGCAGCTCTGTGTCATTGCAAGTATACATTCCATATCTGTGCTGCATTTTTGTGAGCAATATATATAGTAGTACAGTGTAGCATTTTGGTGACCAACAGTATATAGTTGTACAGTACAGTAGGCCATTGCTATTGATATAATAATATTACTGGCATATAATTCCACACATTAAAAAATGGAAAACAAAAATGTGGAGGGTGAAATAGGGAAAGATCAAGATCCACTTCCACATAGTGCTGAAGCTGCTGCCACTAGTCATGGCAGAGACGATTCAATGCCATCAACGTCGTCTGCCAAGGCCAATGCCCAATGTCATAGTAGAGAGCATGTAAAATAAAAGAAAACTAAAGTTCAGTAAAATTACCCAAAAATCTAAATTAAAAGCGTCTGAGGAGAAGCGTAAACTTGCCAATATGCCATTTACGACACGGAGTGGCAAGGAACGGCTGAGGCCCTGGCCTATGTTCATGGCTAGTGGTTCAGCTTCACATGAGGATGGAAGCACTCATCCTCCTGCTAGAAAACTGGAAAGAGTTAAGATGGCAAAAGCACAGCAAAGAACTGTGTGTTCTTCTAAATCACAAATCCCCAAGGCTAGTACAATTGTGTCGGTTGCGATGCCTGACCTTCCCAACACTGGACGGGAAGAGGTGGATCCTTCTACCATATGCACATCCCCTGGAAGTGCTGGAAGGAGCACCCACAGTCCAGTTCCTGATAGTCAAATTGAAGTTGTCACTGTTGAAGTACACCAGCATGAGGATATGTGTGTTGCTGGCGCTGAGGAGGAAATTGACAAGAAGGATTCTGATGGTGAGGTGGTTTGTTTAAGTCAGGCACCCGGGGAGACACCTGTTGTCCGTTGGGATGAATATGGCCATTGATATGCCTGATCAAGTTACAAAAAAAATCAGCTCTTCGGTGTGGAATTATTTTAACATAAATGCGGACAACAGGTGTCAAGCCGTGTGTTGCCTTTGTCAAGCTGTAATAAGTAGGGGTAAGGACGCTAACCACCTAGGAACATCCTCCCTTATATGTCACCTGGAGCACATTCATCAGAAGTCATTGACAAGTTCAAAAACTTTGGGTGACAGTGGAAGCAGTCCACTGACAACTAAATCCCTTCCTCTTGTACACAAGCTCCTGCAAACCACACCGCCAACTCTCTCAGTGTCAATTTCCTTCTTAGACAAGAAAGCCAATAGTCCTACAGGCCATGTCACTGGCAAGTCTGACGAGTCTTCTCCTGACTGGGATTCCTGTGATGGATCCTTGAGTGTAACGTCTACTGCTGCTGGCGCTGCTGTTGTTGCTGCTGGGAGTCGATCATCATCCCAGAGGGGAAGTCGGAAGACCGCTTGTACTACTTCCAGTAAGCAATTGACTGTCCAACAGTCGTTTGCGAGGAAGATGAAATATCACAGCAGTCATCCTGTTGCAAAGCAGATAACTAAGGCCTTGGCAGCTGTGTTGGTGTTAGACGTGCGTCCGGTATCTGGCGTTAGTTAACAGGGACTTAGAGAATTTCTTGAGGTAGTGTGTCCCCGGTACCAAACACCATCTAGGTTCCACTTCTCTAGGCAAGCGATAGCGAGATTTTACCAATTAATATGTGATTTATAATTAATTATTAATTACAGTGATCTTGCCAAATGATTCCAGTGATTTTGTCATTTTCTTCCAGTGATTTGGACCAATAATACCACTGATTAGAACGAATAATTCCTGTGATTTTGTCATTTTCTTCCAGTGATTTGGACCAATAATGCCATTGATTAGAACAAATAATTACTGTGATTTTGTCATTTTCTTCCAATGATTTGAACCAATAATACCATTGATTAGAACAAATAATTCCAGTGATTTTGTCATTTTCTTCCAGTGATTTGGACCAATAATACCATTGATTATTTAGAATGAATAATTCCTGTGATATTGAGGTGTTTGTGTCGCTTAGCTTAGCCATCCAGCGACCACAGTGCACCTCTTTTTCTCTTTTCTTTGCATCATGTGCTGTTTGGGGCCAATTTTTATTAGTGCCATCCTGTCTGACACTGCAGTGCCACTCCTAGATGGGCCAGGTGTTTGTGCCACCCACTTGAGTCGCTTAGCTTAGTCATCCAGCGACCTCGATGCAAATTTTAGGACTAAAAATAATATTGTGAGGTGTTCAGAATAGACTGGAAATGAGTGGAAATTATGGTTATTGAGGTTAATAATACTATAGGATCAAAATTACCCCCAAATTCTAAGACTTAAGCTGTTTTTGAGGGTTTTTTGAAAAATACACCCGAATCCAAAACACACCCGAATCCGACAATAATTTTTCAGGGAGGTTTTGCCAAAACGCGTCCGAATCCAAAACACGGCCGCGGAACCGAATCCAAAACCAAAACACAAAACCCGAAAAATTTCCGGCGCACATCTCTACCCCTAGTTCATACATACTGATTGTATTTGTGTGTGTTTTTCTTTTTAAAGGTCATGCTACAGTAAATGGAGTTAACTTCAAACAGTTTCAGATCAATGTGATACATGCAGCAAAATCTTCAGTGATGTCTATTTTTTAATGATCACAGGTAATTTTGTGTAGGGTTTTAATGCTCATAAAATTGTTCATCCAAATTACAATCATAAAGAGCCTAGCACTATCCTGACACAAGGAGCTGCTAATATTTGTGAGCCGCTGATACTTTTCACAAACAGAAGGAAATGTATTTTCACTGTAGTCTGAATGTACAGTACGTACAGAATGGTCAGGTAAAGAAGAAGATGCAATATTGTCAGCTTTTAAACATTTTTTATGAATATCAATATGCTCACCTGACATAGTGAAATACAGTACATGTAAACAGGGCTGTTTCTAGACAATTTGGCTCCCAGTACGAACAGTAAAATAATCCCCCCTACCAATAAACATTCTAAAATGAACACCCCCCCCCCCCCCCCTCCATATTCATTAAAAAAACTATTTCTTGGTGGGGGAGCGTGGCCTTGATAAATTGGGTGTGGCATTGATAAAATGGGCAAGGCCTCAGCGAAAGACTAATTACACCCCAGTTTTTGCAGGCATGTCTTGACCTTTTGCAGGGTAGGCCGCGGCGGTTGCGTGACGTCATATGCAGGCGCTGCGACCCAAAACATGGCGGGTAGCCATCTGCCTTAGCGGCTAGGCTGCATAGGCAGAGGGCTACCCTAAACATGCAAAAGCATCGCCGCCGTGCAATTTTTTCATGTGTTCTGGGGGGCTGGGGACGGCATGTCAGTGTAATGGATCGTAGATGTGTGATTTTTCGCACATCTACGATCCATGCTGATTTAGGCCCTTACTCTATTCAGGCAGTCACACAGTCATATGTTACAAAACCTAACATTTACATTACTTTCATACACAAAATGTAAACTTCTTCAGGGATAGTGGCATATATTTTTGGGTAGCAAACATTTATACGTACTTTAAAATGCATTTCCCATCACCTCTTAATGCAATACTTTAAACAATATAGTCCACTTTAAAAAACAAGCAAACTATGGGGGTTATTTAGGTTGCGTCACTAAGCGATGTGACTGCAAAAACGCTGTCCTCTGCATGCATTGCTGCCGATTGCATTTGGGTCACAGTGGGTGCAACACCTCAGGCTGATTGACATGCAGAGGCGTTTGTGGGGTGGGCGGCGATGAAGCATTGAGGGGGAGGCGTGGGAAAAACGGGGCAGGTCAGCTGCATTTTCTGCGTGGCTACGTATTGTCACATGCAGCCACTCCAAACTAAAAAATGGTGGCAGACTAGCTGCGGCTGCAGGGAGTCATCCACAGTTGCTCCGCCCGCAATTAAATTGTGGTTGCAGCCGCTGGGCATGTCATTCTGCATGCTGGGCAGCCTTGCCCTGCAATAGTCGGCCCCCAGCATGCAAAAGAACATATTGCAGAATCTACTTTTTAGCAGAATCTGCAATCCGTACTGAATAACCCCTATGTTTATAGGGTTAAAAATGTAAAAATGTAAAAATGTTTGAAAAATTAAAATAATTATGTTCCAGCACTTGGCTCCTGTCACAGATGAATAGCTGGCACTACATGCTGCCCAGTCTCCATGGGCAGTCAGCATCTCCAGGGGATGCTGAATATGCCCCTGGAGCGACAAAACAAAGATCCCCTTTTTATTAAGCCACACACCTTTTTCGGACGGTGTAATGCAGAGTGTGCACCAGGTGTCATCACACCCAGTGACGCCTCTGGCATGACCACCTCTTCTTCCTTCTCCACACTTCTCTTCTGGAAGCCATGCGTCTCCAAATCTCACAAAATAAATCTATCTCTCTTTCTCTCAAACCACAAACTCCTCACAGAAAAACCTTTCAAGTTTCAACAACAATATGGATCCAGGGTTTATATAGGGTGTGTGATGCTTTCATGTGGTGACTTTTGGATACCAATGTGTGAATTTCTCTCACACTAGGCAACTTTCATAATGAAACTAGCTCTCTCTAGCATCCATAAGGGATATTGGGGACAGAATGAATACAATGGGATATAGACGGGTCCAAAGGAGCAAGTGCACTTTAAAATGCATCCACTGGGTGTGCTGGCTCCTCCCTTCTATGCCTCCTCCTACAGCTCAGTTTAAAAAAAAGTTCCCTCAGGAGAGGATGCACACTCTGAAGCTCCAGAGTTTTTCTTCATTTTCTTTTAAACTTTTGTTTATTTCGGTATGCTGTTTGGGCAACAGCATACCTGCACCGTGGGGGTTAGGAAGAGGATGGTCACCGGCCTCTTGAGGTGCAGAGCTGCTTCCTCGCTGCAGGACCACCGTCCTGAGATGCTGTTTGTTCAGTGGGGCATGACACCTTGGCTGTCGCAGCCGCAGCATGCCACACACCCCTAACGCTGCCTGAAGGTGATAGTCGGAGGTGAGTACCAACCGGGGGCCCCGCTAGGGGGTCTCCCGGTTTAATGTGCGGCTGAAGCATGGGTGAGTCATACGGGTCCCTCCTGGGGGGGACCCGCTGTAGCCCCTGCATGAGACTGGCTAACTAAAAGGTAAACCAAGCATTTACTGCATGTGAGGTTTTTACACGCTGGGAGACATGGCCAGTATAAATATACAGCAGGAGCTCTGGCGCATGGTGGGGGGCGGAGCTACATGAGAGCGTGCTCAGCAGCATTTTGGCGCCTTCCTCTGCTTGGCTGCAGCAGCAGCCTCCACAACTCCTCCACATAATCCCTGGATTACTGGTACCAGGTGTAAAGGGGGAGAGCCGCTATATTAGTGCACAATAGCAATCCCTCTGAGGGATTTTATCAGATTATAGTCTCACTGTGTCTACATAAATGCTGACAGCCTCACTGGGGCTGTGCAGCATTAAGTGCGCTGGGGTCCTCTTTCCTGTGTCTCCTCTCACATGCAATAGGGCAGGCTTGCAATATATCAATATCAGTGTTGTATGTGTATTGTTCCTGGTTTTTTCATTCACAAAAGTAAAACAGAAGTCTTGCAGTGTATGTAATGCTAGATTCTCTCATAGTTCATCTGACTCCATATCATATGGGCGGTGTAGTCAGCAATCTCTGAATGCTGATAACAATGGGGGAGAGTCCAGAGCCCTCCTTATTGGGGACTATCAAAAATATGATGTCTGATATGTCATGTCAGCTCACTGCAAATGCCAACAAGCAGTGGCAAGTCTAACTGCTACACATTTCCCCCTGTCTACTAAGGGTGCACGTAAACGTGCTTTACCTGCACTACTCTCAGATACTGAGGATGATATACAGGATGATGGGGATGATGTGGATCCTATAATTGGGGATCCCATCCCCACCCAGGGTATTAAGCCCCTAATATGGGCTATTAGGGATGTATTAAAGCTCCCCCTGGAGGATGCTACTAATCAGCAGTCATTTTCCTCCCACAAGATAAAATGGCAGTCACATTTCCTGATTCCAAAGAAATGGAGGACTTATTAAAATAGCCTGGAAGAATCCAGAGTCAAAACGGATTTTGCATACATTCCACTTACCCCTGAAGGCAGAAAATTCTGGGAATAGTCTCCAGCAGTAGATGTCTCAGTCTCTCGCGTTTCTAAAAAGGTGGTACTCCCTGCTCCGGGCTCCCTTACAGGAAGGACCCGGCAGATAGGAAAATTGAGACCACTCTAAAATCTATTTACAGTGCTGCACAAAGGCCGGTCATTGCAGGTTGCTGGATGACACATGCAATTCTTTCCTGGGCTAGTAAAATTAAGGAAGGTATGATATGACCTTAGTTAATACTGTTGCTTTCCTGGCTCACATTCAGGACACGGCAAGATTCCTTGTGACTCCCTTAAAGAGATTGACACTATTAATGCTAGGACTTCGGCTATGGCTGGGTCTGCGCGGAAAGCCATATGGTTATGATAGTGGATTGATGATGCTGACTCCAAACGTAATGTGGAATCTCTTCCCTTCACAGGCCAAGGGCTCTTTGGAGGTGATTTGGATGCATGGATTTCCAAAGCTACGGCTGGGAAGCCCACATTTCTCGCTTCGGGGCTCCACCTGCTAGACGTACCTATCCGGGACAATCTACTCAGTCCTTTCGACCCTCCAAATTTCGATCTAGGGCCAAAGGGGCCTTCAACGCAGCTAGAGGATCCAGAGGAAAACCTAGAAGACCAGCCGTTGCTGGATCTCAGGACCAGAACACCAGTTCTGCTCCTGCAAGAACTTCAGCATGACGGGGCCCACTCACCCCGAGGAGATCTCGTGGCGGGAGCTCGGTTACATTGCTTCAGCCACATCTGGGACGGTTCCTGCCAAGATGCTTTGGTAAGGGACCTTATCTCTCAGGGTTACAAGCTGGAGTTCAATGGTACTCCTCCCCAATGATTTTTAAAATCAGGCTTACCAGCTTTGGGAGGTATGCGTGGTATGCTACTACTGGCCATAAACAAGCTGGTCCAGTCCCAGGTCATTGTTCCAGTACTACTCCTACAATAAGGACAGGGATGCTACTCCAGTCTGTTTGTAGTACCGAAACCAGAAGGGTCTGTGAGACCCAATCTGGATATGAAGTCTTTGAATCCTCACCTAAAGGTTTTCAAATTCAAGAATCTTTGAAGGCGGTGATTGCAGGCCTGGAACAACTTGAATGCCTAGTGTCCCTGGATATCAAGGACGCTTACCTACATATCCCAATTTGGCCTCCTCATCAGGCCTATCTGAAGTTTGCCCTGCTGAACGATCACTACCAGTTTCAAGCGTTACCCTTCGTGCCTGTCTACAGCTCCGAGGGTGTTCACGAAGGTGATGTCAGAAATTATGTTTCAGCTCATGGTCCAGGGGGTCAATGTGATTACATTCCCGGACAATCTCCTGATAAAAGCCAGTTCCAGGGAGCTTCTATTGCTCCATATAGATCGCACTATCCAATTTTGTCTCACCACGGGTGGATCCTCAATCTGCAGAAGTTCCACCTGGACCGTCTCAGCGGCTCCTATTTCTGGTGATGCTACTGGATACTGTAGCACAGAAAGTGTTACTCCCAGAGGAAAAAGCGAGAACACTCCAGGATATGGTTTGCATGGTACTCAGACCTGCTGGAGTCTCCATTCATCTTTGCAAACAATTATTGGGAAAGATGGTGGCCTCCTACGAGGCAAAACAGTATGGAAGGTTTCATGCCAGACCCTTCCAATTGGACATCCTGAACAAGTGGTCTGGTTCCCATCTTCAGATGCACCAGATGATACAGCTGTCACCCCAGGCCAGGATTTCACTCCTGTGGTGGCTACAGTCTACCAACCTCCTGGAAGGCCGAACCTTTGGGATTCAGGATTGGATCCTCCTCATGATGGATGCGAGTCTGAGAGGATGGGGAGCTGTCACCCAAGGGGCACAGTTCCAGGGCAGGTGGTCTGCCCGAGAGGCCCTACTTCCAATCAACATTCTGGAATTTCAGGCTATCCACGATGCCCTGCTTCAGGCATCTCACCTACTATGGGATGGGGCGATCCAGGTGCAGTCTGGCAATGCCACGGCAGTGGCGTACATCAATCAACAAGGGGGGACAAAAAGCAGGACCTGCATGCAAGAAGTGTCAAGAATACTCCTCTGGGCAGAAAGTACTGCAAGAGCGCTGTCCACAGTCTTCAGTTCGGGAGTGGACAACTGGGAGGCAGACTTCCTAAGTCGCCACGACCTCCACCCGGGGGAGTGGGGACTAGACCCTCAGGTGTTCCAACTGATCATCGATAGGTGGGGTTGCCCACAGATCGACTTGATGGCCTCTCATCTCAACAAGAAACTTTGCTGCTATTGCTCACGAACCATGGACCCTCAGGCGAGTGCAGTGGATGCGCTGACATCGACTTGGACTTGCCGGATGGTCTATCTGTTTACTTCGATTTTTCTGATCCCAAGGGTGGTCAAGCGGGTCAGACATGAAAGAGTGGAAGCAATCTTGATTGCCCCGTATTGGCCCCAAAGGCTCTCCTGGATTTGTCCATAGCAGACCCTTGGCCTCTACCGCTAAGAAGGGATCTTCTTCAACAAGGACCATTCGTCTACCAGGACTAATGGTGACTTCATTTGATGACATGGAAGTTGAGCGGAATATCCTAGCTCACAAAGGGCTTTCCAAAAAGGTAATTGCCACAATGGTGCAAGCCAGAAAACCTGTGACGTCAAAATGCTATCATCCTATCTGGCGGAGATATGTTTCGTGGTGCGAGGAACACAAATATCCATTTCCAGAATTCCACTTGGGAAGGTTCCTCTATTTCCTACAGGCTGGAGTGGATAAAGGCTTGCGTCTGGGATCCATTAAGCTCCAGATTTCAGCTCTTTCCATCTTCTTTCAGAAGAAGTTGGCTCTCTTGCCGAAAGTTCAGACCTTCTTGCAAGGGGAGGCTTCACATACAACCTCCTTTTGTGCCTACTACAGCACCTTGGGATATGGATGTAATCAGTGTCGGACTGCGGCATGTAGGGCCCACCGGGGGAATGCAGTGGTAGGGGCCTATGTTTAGGGGTGTGGGCAGTCTGCTGAGTCCTGCCACCTCTTTGGTTTGATGAACCATTAGAAAGTGCAACATCTGGGCCCCTTCATAAATATATACAGTAAATTCAGCTGCTGCATGCATGATAATGTACCAGATTAATAACAGCAATGCACTGTAGAAAATACACCACAGTCCAGTATAAGGTAACATATGTATAATGTTTAATCCAAGTGCACAGTCTAGAACCTGATCCTTAGAGCAGGAGGTGGGACCCCAGGCAGTGGGGCCCACCGGTGGTTTCCCCTGTACCCCTGTGGGCCAGTCCAAGCCTGGATGTAATGTTACGCTTTCTACAGTCCTCCTGGTTTGAACCTCTGATGATGGTAGAAGATAAGTACCTCACATAGAAAACAATGATGTTACTGGCCCTGGCTTCTGCTAGGCGTGTCTCAGAATTGTGGGCCTTATCGTGTACAAGTGCCTACTTGGTCTTTTACGAGAACAGAGCGGAGCTCAGGACTAGACAGCAGTTCCTGCCGAAGGTGGTATCCGTGTTTCACTTGACTCAACCTATTGTGATTCCATCCGGTTCTGACACTGTTGCTCTTCCGGAGGCATTGGATGCTGTACGAGCCTTGAAAATCTATGTCAAGAGGATGGCTCGGATCAGAAAGATGGATTCCTTGTTTGTGCTGTATGATGCGCAAAAACAAAACGGGTTGTCCTGCTTCACTGCAGTCCACTGCTCATTGAATTAGGCTTACTATCCAACAAGTCTATGCGTTGGCAGCCTTCCTGTTTACGCAGTCTCTGAAGGCCCACTCTACTAGATCGGTGGGTTCTTCCTGGGTGGCTGCCCATGGAGTCTCAGCCCTGCAACTATACTGAGCTGCTACCTTGTTGGGAACGAACACCTTTGTAAAGTTATACAAATTTGATACCCTGGCCAAAGAGGATACCCAGTTTGGGCAGGCTGTGCTGCAGTTATCTCTGCACATTCCCACCCATTCTGGAAGCTTTGGGACATCCCCATCGTATTCATTCTGTCCCCAATATCCCTTATGGATGCTAGAGAAAATAGGATTTGAAATACCTACCGGGAAATCCTTTTCTCATAGTCCATAAGGGATATTGGGCGCCCGCCTCTTTGCGGTGACTTTCTGCAGGTTCTCTGTTACATGTTCCTGTTCAGCTGTTGCTGTTATTTTTGCCAGACTTTGCTGGCTAAGATTATGTTAATGTTGCCAGACCTTGCTGGCTAAGTTATGTATTGGTGTGCTGGTGTTTAAATCTCACCACACCTGTTGTTGTTCTGTTTCTTCTCTCAAGTATGTCATTCTCCTTCGGGCTCTGTTTTACCTATAACTGAGCTGTAGGAGAAGGCATAGAGGGGAGGAGCCAGCACACCAGTGGATGAATTTTAAAGTGCACTTGCTCCTTTGGACCCATCTATACCCCATCGTATTCATTCTGTCCCCAATATCCCTTATGGACTACGAGAAAAGGATTTACTGGTAGGTATTTAAAATCCTATTTTCCAGTCAGTCTAAAAAACTCAGATGCTTTCTGGTGTAAAAATCTCAAGTTCAAACGCTCACATTTTCACTCCTTTGTTATGTGCGAGTTTGTTCCGCAACTCACAATGTAATAGGGTGTGAGTTTTCAGGCACACATGTAACTCGCATGTGACTTCTCAGGAGATTTCACACCAGGAAACATGCAAGTTTTTAGACCAACAGGAATGTGAGTTTCATTATGAGAGTTGCAAAGTGTGAGAGAAAGTCACCCATTGGCACCCAAAATTTCCCTGATTTATGCATCACACACCCTATATGAACCCTGGATCCTCCATTTTGTCTTTTGAAAGGTAGTGAGGACTTTTGGTGTTGAGAGGAGCTTTTGAGACAGAGGGATACATTTACTAAGCAGTGATAAGAGTGGAGAAGTGAGCCAGTGGAGATGTTGCCAATGGCAACAAATCAGTACTGAAGTAATATCTATAATTTGCATACTATAAAATTATACAGAGCTGCTGATTGGTTGATGGGGAAACTTCTCCACTGGCTCACTTCTCCGCTCTTATCACTGCTTTGTAAATGTATCCCAGAGAGAGAAAAAGCTATTTTTCCAGCAGCATGTGTTCCAGTACAGTAGGCTAGCTAAGGAGGATGGAGGAGGAGGTGTTTTGGGAGCATGCTGCCAGTGAGGAGGATGAAATAGGTAGTGAGGAGCAGGAGGCGGGATAGCATACACAGGACTCTGAGGAGGACTCTGAGTAGGAGTCTGAGGAGGAGCCAGCAGCATCTGCACCTGGCAAGACAAGGTCAGGGCATAATGTGCATTTCTCATTACCTGAGAACTACGCCTTGGTCCATTCTGTGGTGCGGGTGCACCCACATTTGCTGGTTGGGCAGGCAGCCAACACCCCTTTAACCACAAAGAGAAGGTTGTGGCTGGAGATTATGGAGGCTGTTAATGCTGTGAGTGACTGTCCATGGGCTATCACACATAAAAAAAACACTGTGACAGCATGAAGTGTGCGTTAAAACAAAAGCAGGATAAAGGGCACCAGGTACAACATGCAGAACCTCCCCCGTATCATGCGTATGAGGAGGAGCTTAGGAAGATATTCCTGCCTGTAGTACATCCTGGTGAGTACACAAATGCCTCCCTTTAAACTGTATGAACCAAAATAAGTGTTGTTCTAACTACCATTAGATTATAATGATGGTGTTTCGTATCATTAAAGATTTATATTTTACAATAGTTATATGTATTTTAACATGGGTACTGAAATAAGGACTCGTAGGCAGGTTTTCCAGAACAACCAACAGTGTCTTTACTGGCATCAGACACTGTAGCACAACATACTCAGGCTTGGGCCTGGTCACACAGATACATGGAGAAAATAAACAGACAAACATAAAAGGTCCAAGCACTTCCTGTGCTCAAAAGTCATTCTGCTGCTGTGTCTTGCAGTTACACATGCCATGCCATCCTGGCACGGCCAAGGTCCACAGTCCCTGGCGCTATACATTTAGCCCTGCTCACTGGCCTACCAGCAGGCATCAGTGCAATGCAGTGTGGGTAAGAGGGATTTTTAAACCCCTCTCCTTCACATGACTTCCTGCTCTCTCTGGGTGAGCTGGAAAACCTGGACCTCTGTTTCTCCAGCTACAGCTGTGCAATTTAGAAAGCCTGGAATTATAAACTTCAACTACAGGTGCAGAATGTGCAGGCCTTGTTTTCTTCTCTCTTGGAGGGAGCTGATTCCACCAGAATGTGGGCAATTGTGGTGAGACACAAGCCCTCTCACCACAGTATTATAAATCAGTAAACTACACTGTTTTAATCCATATTTTGTTTCCCCAGCAACAAAACCAAGGAGGAAGGCACCAGTGAAAAGGCAGCGGGTTTAATCAGATGGGGAGGAAGCTGGTGAGTACTATGCAAAAAAAAAAACCCAACGCATCATTACATCCATACTCATGGGTCAGTGTCCCTACAAACATTACATAATGTAAATCTTCAACAAACATGTTAATGATTATATATTACTATCATACTTAAAACACACTGATATGTGAAGGATTTTATTATAAAAATATTTGTAACCGAACCAACAAAAAAGCCATGAGTTTGCTGTATATTGTAGTAGTTTAAGTTAATGGGGGGCCTAATGGATGCACCTCTGCTCAAGCATGTATATTTTTATCACATGCATTGTTAGGTGTCTAAAGTTAATAGTAACACTTTGTAAAAAAACACTACAAGTATGTTCATTTTGCAATATTTTTATCTTTTTAGGTTCTTCTCGTGTAAGGCCTCCTCCACCACTTCCCAAACCTGTTGACCTATTCAGATTCTGAGGTGGAGGATGAGGCCACAGCCATGAAGCCACCAGCCCCCACGTAACCAACCCAGCAGCAGCTGGAAAGTCTGCAGGAAGATGGGCCACCAATTCTCAGCTTCCGGCAGCAGCAGATGGCTATAAAACACCAACAAATGAAAGAAATGCAGACCATCATCTGACAGCATAAGAAGATGAATAAAACAACAAGTGTTGCTTAGTGGACCCGCACCCTGCTGGCCAGTGAGTTTGCCCTAAAAATGTTTCTGATGAGACAGGCCATCTGGTAGCAAACCCAGGACTTCATTACCGTCCACTAAGAACTGGTAGTCCTAAGGCTAGTGAGGGAAGGAACATCACCATCAACCCCAAGGTCAGAGCCAAGCACCTCACAGACTGCCTCACCCGTGACTCCCCAAATTCATATTGTCCATACCTGTGGGGAACCTAAATGGGCAGGGAGAGGTAGAGGCACTTCTGCCTAACAATAATTATGTTGCCTTTTGTTTTTCCACTTACTGTCCTGTCCTGAATTTATTAAAATGTACATTTAGAAAAAAGCTAATAAAGTTTACATTTGTGTCTATCTTAGTTTCTTTTCAAAGTAAGTTATTAGAGAAAATTGTTTTGTAATTTTAAAAAAATGTTTTGTTTGTTTTTTATTATAGCTTTGGTACACTATTTAAGGGTAGATTAATGTAATGTAAAACGGGTAAACGGAATGGCAGTCATCAGCTTCAGTCAAAAATTTTATACAAAATAATCGTGCATAGGAGACCACAAATAGGTTGAACTCGATGGACAATTGTCTTTTTTCAACCTTAGATACTATGTTACTATGTTATGTAAAAGGGTTTTTAAATATTAACATATAGGTAGACTATTTAAGGGGTTCATTAAAGGTATTGGGTTTGTGTAATGGGTTTTTAAACATACATGTAGGCAGGGGGAATTTCCCATGAGGCACGTGAGGCATGTTTTGGGGCTGCACTTGGATACTTGTGTTGTTTGTCAGCCCAAAATTTACTAGTAACTGCAAATTATTTACACTCTACTATACCATATGCCATCTTAAGTTGAGTGTAAACAGGTGAGACATGCACATACTGCACCTGTAACCTGTCCTACTTAGTAAATTTGTATACATAATTAAAAATGAAGTTAAATGTTAAAGTTAGTGGCTTTTTTATTATTGTATTAAATTGGCAACTATTAAGTAAGGGATTAAAACTAATCAAGGAAAGTAATAAAATTAGGCGGAGGAGCGGCCATTACTGTTGTGCCTTGGGGCCCCCTGACCCTTAAATTCACCTCTGCATGTACAGTAGGTACAGTATTTTTAGGGGTTTATAATGTTTAAATGGGTTTTTAAAATTAAATATAGAGTATATTTAGAAATGTTTATGTATTGAAAATATGCTTTTACAACAAAATAAAAAAAATTCCCATATTGTCACAACTCACCTGTATGAACCAGGTCTATTTTTCCCCCCGAGTTTTTAGACCTGTTTTATGTGAGTTTCAAACTCTCACTCTATTAAATTGGGCGAATTGTATGTTCAACATAGAAAAACATCTGGAGGAGAGTTCAAATTGTATGCGTTTTTTTTAGACTAGAAAATATGCGAGTTTGCTTGAACTCTCTTTATTACATTGTGTGAGTTTGTAAAATGTGCAAGTTTAGTGCTAAACTTGCACATCTTTCAAACTCGCACCTCATTACATCATGCTAATAATATCTGAGTTTGTGAGAGTTTTTCGTGCCTATGAAACTCTCACCCTATTACAGTTAGCCCCATAAGCGCAATCACACTCAGACGGCCAGCATGGATTTTAGCTTTTTATAGATAAAGTCAGAAAACCATACTGCTAATAAACAGTGGTATTTCATATCTTGAAATTAGTAAAATTATCCCTCCAGTGGCAATAATGTCTTAGAAATTTTGACCACTTTTTCATGTGTTTTTTGATTATTGTGCATACTTCCTCAACATATAAATCTCTGCATTTATGTTCATAAAAAACATAAAAAAACTGATCAGCACTAGGGTAAATAATTAAATAATAATAATAATAATAATATGGTTTTTGATATTATTATTATTATTATTATTATTATTATTATTAATAATAATAATAATAATAATACATAATAATAATAATAATAATACTACATAATAATACATGATGTTAAATGAATATAACATTTACTACTACTACTACTACAAATAATAATAATAATAATAATAATAATTTATTTTTAATATCCGGTTTGTTTTAGAAATAAATTATTGGATTCTGGATTTTAGTTGTCTCTTGATATAAAAGTGATAAAGTTACTTAGCATGCATGCATCAATTAAACACAATTTTTGTAATGTAATTTAGTCATTTTTAAATACCACTGTGGCTTCTATCTTAGAGTGGCGATGCACTGGATATCATATGTATTCCCTTATAGTGTGCTCTCTTATATACACAACAATAATTGTTATTAATTATTTATATGCTATACATTTATAAACATGCAAAACTAAAACTGATTTCTCTTTCTCCTAGAAATGAGTATCACATATGAGCACAATACGACAGAATTTTTTTTCACAGGCTTCTCAGATGTTTCAGAACTCACATTGCCAATATTCCTAATTATTTTACTGGTGTATGTCATCATTACCTGTGGGAATGTCACCATCATTACAGTTATTTGTGAGAATTCGCGCCTTCATACTCCTATGTATATTTTCCTTTTACACCTGTCTATAATTGACATTGCTTCGACCTCCATTACGCTACCTAAATTATTAAACATGCTAATCACACAATACAATGTAATATCATTTAGAGAATGTATGATACAAATGTTTATTTTTCTGATTTTGGCCGGAACTGAGATCAATTTACTTGCCGCCATGGCATACGACCGTTATATGGCAATCTGTCACCCACTGCATTATGTTGTTCTCATGAGTTTAAGGAACACTGCTTACCTATCTACTATGGTGTGGCTTGTTGGTTTTTTAGATCCCATTGCACACACTGTCCTAATAGCTAAGATGTCCTTTTGTGCAACACACTCAATAAACCATTTTTTCTGTGATGTTTTGCCATTGCTTCAGATCTCCTGCAGTGATACATCAGAGGTGGAAAATCTAACTTACATTATTGGTGCATTAATGGCATTTACTACATTTCTGCTTACTTTAGTGTCATATATCTTTATTATTTCCACTATTTTGAAGATAAAGTCTACAGAAGGCCGTATGAAAGCTTTCTCTACCTGTACATCTCATCTGACCTGTGTAATTATGTATTATGGAACATTAATGTGTTTGCACATGAGACCCACATCCAATTATTCTCCAGAAGAAGACATGTATTTTGCTCTATTATATGTTGTGTTGGTTCCTATGCTAAATCCTTTCATTTACACTTTAAAAAATAAAGAATTTCAAGAGGCTTTGACAAAATATAAGAGCAAAGTGTTGTTAAAAAAATAGTAGAGATGAGCGGGTTCGGTTCTCGAACTTCACGTCACGAGCCCAGGTCCGAGTCAGAATGAGGCAAAACATCATCATCCCGCTGTTGTATTCTTGCGGGGTTTGGATTCCATATAAGAAGCCGCGCGTCCCCACCATTTTCACTCCGGCATTGGAGAGTGTAGAGAGAAAACGTGTCTCTGTCCTCAGTGTCCGTGTCTTGTGCTGCATCTGTCCAGTCACAGTGGTTGTGTCCTCTGCTGCCATATGTCCAGTGCTGTCCAGTGGTGCTGTGTTGTGCTGCATCAGTTCACTGGTGGTGTGTTGTGCTGCATCAGTCCAGTCACAGTGGTTCTGTCCTCTGCTGCCATATGTCCAGTGCTGTCCAGTGGTGCTGTGTTTTGCTGTATCAGTCCAGTGGTGGTGTGTTGTGCTGCATCAGTCCAGTCACAGTGGTGGTGTCCTCTGCTGCCATATGTCCAGTGTAGCTGTATAACTCCAGTTCATTGCAGTGGTGCTGTGTGGTACCGCCGTATATATCCAGTGATCCTGCCATATATGTCCATTGATACTGCCTTACATGTCCAGTGGTACTGCCGTATATATCCAGCGGTACTGCCGTATAAATCCAGTGATCCTGCCGTATAATTCCAGTGGTACTGGCGTATACGCCCAGTCCAGTGATACTGCCGTATATGTCCAGCGGTACTGCCGCATATGTCCAGCGGTACTGCCGTATAAATCCAGTGATCCTGCCATATAAATCCAGTGATCCTGCCGTATAATTCCAGTGATCCTGCTGTATAATTCCATTGACCCTGCTGTATAAATCCAGTGATCCTGCCGTATAATTCCAATCCAGTGATCCTGCCGTATATGTCCAGTGATACTGCCGTATAAATCCGGTAATATTGCCGTATAAGTCCAGTGATCCTGCCGTATAATTACAGTGGTACTGGCGTTTAAGTACAGTCCAGTGATACTGCCATATATGTCCATTGATACTTCTGTATATGTCCAGCAGTACTGCCATATAAATCCAGTGATCCTGCCGTATAATTCCAGTGATTCAGCCATATAATTACAGTGATCCTGCCATATGATTCCAGTGATCCTGCCGTATAATTCCAGTGATCCTTCCATATAATTCCAGTGATCCTGACGAATATGTCCAATGGTACTGCCATATAATTCCAGTGATACTGCTGTATAATTCTAGTGATACTGCCATATATGTCCAGTGGTACTGCCATATAATTCCAGTGATACTGCCGTGTGTGTATATATATATATATATATATATATATATATATATCATGTTGCAAAGCGTATTACTGAGGCTATAACAACTATGCTGGTGTTAGACATGCATCTGGTATCCACCTTTAGTGCAGTGGGACTGCAGTGCCAACCCTAGATGGACCAGGTGTTTGTGCCATACACTTGTGTCGCTTAGCTTAGTCATACAGCTACCTCATTGCCTTCTTTTACTTTTTGGCATGATGTGCTGTTTGGGTACTATTTTTTTTAAGTGCCATCCTGTCTGACACTGCAATGCCACTCCTAGATGGGCCAATTGTTTGTGTCGCTTAGCTTAGTCATACAGCTACCTCATTGCACCTCTTTTACATATTTGCATGATGTACTGTTTGGGGCCTTTTTTGTTATATCTGCCCTCCTGTCTGACACTGCAGTGCCACTCCTAGAAGGGCCAATTGTTTGTTTCGCTTAGCTTAGTCATACAGCTACCTCATTGCACCTCTTTTACATCTTTGCATGATGTGCTGTTTGGGGCCTTTTTTATATCTGCCTTCCTGTCTGCCACTGCAGTGCCACTCCTAGATGGGCCAGGTGTTTGTGCTGCACACTTGTGTCGCTTAGCTTAGTCAGACAGCAACCTTGGTGCAACTCTTTTTCATCTTTGCATCATGTGCTGTTTGGGGCATGGTTTTTTAAAGTGCCATCCTGTCTGACACTGCCGTATAAGTCCAGGGGTACTGCTGTATTAGTCCAGGGGTACTGCCGTATAAGTTCACCAAATGCAGAATTTTTGAAAAATGACAGGGGCGTGCATGAGATACTGTCAGTAGACTGAAAAATTGCAGCCCATTTTGACATTCAACCATTGCATGTCACTACTAGATGGGCCAGGTGGTTGTGTTGCTTAGCATAGTCATACAGCTACCTCAGTGCACTTCTTTTTCTTCTTTGCATCATGTGCTGTTTTGGGACTAGTTTTTTAAATTGCCATTTGGTCTGACACTGCAGTGCCACTCCTAGATGGGCCAGGTGTTTGTGCCGCACACTTGTGTTGCTTAGCTTAGTCATACAGCAACCTCGGTGCACATCTTTTTCTTCTTTGCATCATGTGCTGTTTGGGGCCTATTTTTTAAATCTTCCATCCTGTCTGACACTGCAGTGCCACTCCTAGATGGGCCAGGTGTTTGTGCCGCACACTTGTGTCGCTTAGCTTAGTCATACAGCCACCTCGGTGCAACCTTTTGGCCTAAAAACAATATTGTGAGGTGTGAGGTGTTCAGAATAGAAATTAGTGGAAATGAATGTTATTGAGGTTGATAATACCTTAGGATCAAAAGTACCCCCAAATTCTGTGATTTTTGCTCTTTTTATGTTTTTTTTTTAAAATAATCATCCAGATCCAAAACCAAAACCAAAACACGAAAGGGTGGTTTTAGCAAAACCAACCCAAAACCAAAACACAAGCAGGGAATTAGAACCAAAACACAAAACACGAAAAGTGCCCGCCGCACATCTCTAAAAAATAGTATTTCAAATGTTTTCTTAGGCAATACAAAGCCAACATGTAAATAAATGAATGAATGCAGGCGTATCAATGGGGATGCAGTCACCATCAAAATGTTGACACTGTTGAAATGTCAACATGGAACATGTCATCCTTTGCAGAATGCATATTTTTTAGGCTGCAGAGGTGGTTGTTTAGAGGCAGGCTGTGGGAGGGGAGGTAATTTACCACTACTACAAACAATGTTATCAAAATTCTAATCATCATACTGTAGCTGTTGTAAACATTTTAATCATGTCAACATTTTGTGCCAACATTTACAACCATGTCAACTTTCTCTTGGCGACTTTGTAAATGTAAACATGATGAATGTTGACAAAGCATACCCAACCTCATAGGCAAATGCAGGAGGGGTTTCCGGTTGCCTGGAAACCCCCCTCCTATTGGCAAGTGGCTCAAATTAAGACAATAGCAATGGTATATAATATGATTACTATAGCTGCTGCCACATCATGCAGTTTAAGAGACAGAGTGGAGCTGCTGCTCATGCCCAGTTGGTGCATGTGCATCCTCAATCAGTGCACTGGACCAGAGCATAGCTACCAGGAAGAAGAGAAAAGAGCCTTACCATGTGGTGGGAGAATGTGTGCTTAGAAAGTGCAGTACTGGTTTTGTTATATTTGTGTCTTTATTTTTTATAGTATGTTTAACCTTTTCCTGACCATTTATTTATATTATTTAAATACGTTTGATACAGACTATACTATAGACCATCTATAGTGTTAAATATTAATGATGTATTCCATGTGCCGCAGAGTGGGAGATTGTGGATTGCATTTTGAAACCCTCCTTGAGAAATCCTGCGTTTGCCACTGAACCTGTATCAATGTGTATGAACTATCACACAAAATATCACATTTGCAACATGTGTACTCATTGCATTATGCACCCAAGGGTTATATACCAAGCATTAATGTTGTAAGATGTGATGTCCTCTGAGGCCATTACAATTAGAGATGTTCGGCTGGCATTTTTCGTGTTTTGTGTTTTGGTTTTGGTTCTAATTCCACTTTCGTGTTTTAGTTTTGGCTTGGTTTTGCCAAAACCACCCTTTCGTGTTTTGGTTTTGGATCTGAATGATTTAAAAAAAAACCCATAAAAACAGCTAAAATCACAGAATTTGAGGGTTATTTTGCTCCTATGGTATTATTAACCTCAATAACTATCATTTACACTCATTTCCAGTCTATTCTGTACACCTCACACCTTACAATATTGTTTTTAGGCCAAAAGGTTGCACCGAGGTCACTGGATGACTAAGCTAAGCGACCCAAGTGGGCGGCACAAACACCTAGCCAATCTAGGAGTGGCACTGCAGTGTCAGACAGGAGGGCAGATATCAAAAAAGGCCCCTAACAGCACATGATGCAAAGAAGAAAAAAAGGTGCACCGAGGTTGTTGTAGGCCTAAGCTAAGCGACATAACCACCTGGCCCATCTAGTAGTGTCATGCAGTGGCTGAATGTCTAGAGTGGGCCGCAATTTTTCGGTCCACTGACAGCATCTCCAGCACGCTCCAGTCACTTTAAAAAAAATCTGCAATTGGTGGACTTATACGGCAGTACCCCAGGACTAATACAGCAGTACCCCTGGACTCATACGGCAGCGTCACACAGGATGGCACTTTTCAAAAACTAGGCTTCAAACAGCACCTCATGCAAAGATGTTGAAGAGATGCAATGAGGTAGCTGTATGACTAAGCCAAGCGACACAAACAATTCCAACTGGAACTATACGTCCAAATCACTGGAATTAAATGGCAAGATCATGGTAATTAATAATTATAAATCACTGAAATTAATTGGCAAAATCACTGTAACTATACGTCCAAATCACTTTAATTAATTGGCAAGATCACTGTAATTAATAATTGTAAATCACTGATATTAATTGGCAAAATCACTGTAATTATAGTTCCAAATCACTGGAATTAAATGGCAAGATCACTGTAATTAATAATTATAAATCACTGACATTAATTGGCAAAATCACTGTAATTATACGTCCAAATCACTGGAATTAAATGGCAAGATCACTGTAATTAATAAATGGCAAAATCTCGCTATCGCCTGCCTAGTGAAGTGGAATCTAGATGGGATTTGGTACCGGGGACACAATACCTCCATCAATTGTCTAAATCCCACTGCACTAATGGCGGATACCGGGCGCACGTCTAACACCAACATAAGTGTCAAGGCCTCAGTTATGAGGGCTTCCATCGTCATGTGAAGCTGAACCACTAGTCATGAACATAGGCCAGGTCCTCAGCCCTTCCTTGCCACTCCGTGTCGTAAATGGCATATTGGCAACTTTACGTTTCTCCTCAGACCATTTCAATTTCCGTTTTTGGGTCTTTTTACTGAACTTTGGCTTTTTGGATTTTACATGCACTCTACTATCACATTGGGCATCGGCCTTGGCAGACGACGTTGATGGCAATTCATCGTCTATGTCATGGCTAGTGGCAGCAGCTTCAGCACTAGGATGAAGTGGTTCTTGATCTTTCCCTATTTTATCCTCCAAATTTTTGTTCTCCATTATTTTTTGGGAGTTATATAAGACAATGGGGGTCATTCCGAGTTGATCGCTAGCTGCCGTTTGTCGCAGCGCAGCGATCAGGCTAAAAATCGGCATTTCTGTGTCATCCGTATGCGGCTCAATGCGCACGTGTGACGTACTTTCACAAAAGCCGATGCAGTTTCACACAAGGTCTAGCGACGCTTTTCAATCGCACTGCTGGACGCAGAGTGATTGACAGGAAGTGGGTGTTACTGGGTGGCATCTGACCATTTTCGGGGAGTCTGTGTAAAAACGCAGGCATGTCAGATACAAACGCGGGCGTGCCTGGAGAAATGCAGGCATAGCTGGCCGAACGAAGGGCGTGTTCGTGACGTGAAAACAGGAACTGAACAGTCTGAAGTGATCGCAAGCTAGGAATAAGTCTCGAACTGCTCAGAAACTGCACAATCTTTTTTTGTAGCAGCAGTGCGATCCTTTCATTCACACTTCTGCTAAGCTAAGATACACTCCCAGAGGGCGGCGGCTTAGCATTTGCATGGCTGCTAAAAGCAGCTAGCGAGCGAACAACTTGGAATGAAGGCCAATATGCGGCACAGGAATGACTGGAATTACTGATGACACAGGACACTACCACTGGTCTGATGCAGCACAACAGGTTGTTGTTATAATTGTTATACTGCAGCAGTAGACATATAGCAGCGGCGTATATCGTCACTGGAATTACTGATGACACAGGACACTACCACTGGTCTGATGCAGCACAACAGGCTGGTGTTATAATTGTTATACTGCAGCAGTGGACATATACAGTAGCAGCACCGTATATCATCACTGGAATTACTGATGACACAGGACACTACCACTGGTCTGATGCAGCACAACAGGTTGTTGTTATAAATATTATACTGCAGCAGTGGACATATAGCAGCAGCATATATCGTCACTGGAATTACTGATGACACAGGACACTACCACTAGTCTGGACAACACAGCACCACTTATACAGCTACACTGGATATATGGCAGCAGAGAACACCAACATTGTGAATGGCTGGACTGATGCAGCACAATACTCTGACTACACTGGACTGGTCTGCACAACACAGCACCACTTATACAGCTACACTGGATATATGGCAGCAGAGAACAAAAACACTGTGACTGCCTGGACTGATGCAGCACAATACACTGAGTGACTACACTGGACTGGACAACACTTGCCACCCCAACACACAGTCACTGAACACTGAGGACATGTCCTGTCTATACACTCTCCAAGACTGGAGTGAAAATGGCTGCGACACACGGCTCCTTATATGGAATCCAAATCCCGCGAGAATCCAACAGCAGGATGATGATGTTTTGCCGCGTTCGGGTTTTCGAGTCAGGCGGGAAAACTCGAGCCTGACTCGGATCCAAGCTCGGAAGGCAAAGTCTGGTAGGGTTTGGTTCTCTGAGAACCAAACCCGCTCATCTCTAATTATAATGTTACTTTTTTGAACACTGCAACACACAGTACTAGAGGTTTGTTGCAGTATTGGGACCAGCTCAGGTTAAACAGATTGATTTGAAATGTATATTGTACTTTTATGGTGCAAAGCACCAGGGGGTATATTTACTAAAATTTGGTTTTGGAGTTTCAAGGGATTTGGCAGTCAATTTCCATTTGATTTGGATTGAAGAGATTTACTAAAGCCAAATTCAACTCACATCTCAATAGAAATTAAATTTCTGAAAAACATTAATGTTTTCCTATAGCCCAACATAGAATCCCTTCATTTACTAAAATTCAATTTGCAAATCGATTTGAAATCAAACTCAAAATTGAATCTCAAATCTTAAAATGTTTAGAATTATGTTCGACATTCGATTTTGGCTTCAAAACACCATTACAATGGTAGGAAATTGATAGTGATGACTTTAGAAGTACCCAAAAACATGTAGTGCAGTGAAGGGCATTAGTAATAATGGATTTCCAAGGTTATGGTATGTTGAGTGCCTACCTGCACAATGAAAATCACCACCTGACTGAGATAGTCCTGGAGGATTAATCAGAGCACCATCAGTAGCTTGATGAGTTGAATAGTGCACATATTTATACTTACTGACATCATACTTAGTGCAATAGATAGCACTAGAGCACAATATTGGGCAATTTGGGTGGATGATAGAATAAATTTTAAAATCACGAGTGTTGTAACTGGCTGTCCTGGTACATCCCATGATGCCTACATCCTCAGCAATTCATCTCTGTCTTCAAAAATGATGTGCATTAAATGAACCAATCCCCAAAATTATGCAATAAACAGGGAGCAGGCAGAGTTTTTTTTTTTTCAAACAACTGACTAAGGGGGTAATTCAGACTTGACCGAAGCAGCAAATTTGTTAGCAGATGGGCAAAACATTGTGCACTGCAGGGGGGGGGGGGGGCAGATATAATATGTGCAGAGAGAGTTAGATTTGGGTTATATTGTTTCTGTGCAGGGTAAATACTGGCTGCTTTATTTCTACACTGCAATTTAGATTTCATTTTGAAGACACCCCACCCAAACCTAACTCTTTCTGCACATGTTATATCTGCCCCCCCCCGCCCCCCTGCAGTGCACATGGTTTTGCCTATCTGCTAACAACTTCACTGCTACGATCAACTCTGAAATACCCCTTTGTGGGCACAGAAGGTGTAAGGCAGCCACAAAGGTAGATTAGAGCTAGGCTTATTGCCAACTATTCCAGCTGTATGTATTTAAAAAAATAAAAATAACCATCAGTTAGATTTTCATGTGTAAAACAGTGTAAAGAGAGAGAAGTGTGCATGTAATACATTTGGACTAGTAGGAAGCAAGGAGGAAGTTCTGTTCGATTTTGCATTCAATTTTGCTGGAGATTTTAATTGGGATTTGAGGTTTGATTTTAGAAGGGATTTCATAAATTCAACTCAAAATCACTTCCAAACATGAATCATCATTGAATTCAATTTGAAAATCAAATGTTAAAAAAATTTTTAGTAAATGAGAGATTTTGTAAGGATTTTAGAAAATAAGAAAAAATCGAATTCAATCGATTTTGAAGACTCATAAAGATGATTCCAAAATTACATTTTAGTAAATATACCCCAAGCTCTAAGTTAGAACTGTTTCAATAGCATAGCGATCAGTATATAAATGAGGCACAATTTAAAGAAGCATAAATAACATTTGAGCATCTACTTAGAAATCATCAATAATACACTGTTTACAAAGCAGGTTCGAGTGCCACGACACACACTAGAGAATTAAGACACCAAAATATAATGTGTAAATATTTTTTGCAAAATTCTTTAAAGGTTTCTATAATTTAACATGAGTTAAGTAAGTTATAAATGGCAAATATATTTCCATGAAAAAAAAATGTTTTGGTCCTTGTGTTTCCTGTTTGTTATCACATTCTGTCAGGTTTCCTGAAAGTTCAATTTATTTAAAAAATTATTCAGAATGCTTGAAAAAGTGTTCATTCTAGTAATCAGTATGTGTCCAGCTGTGAAGCCGTGTTGGCTGTGAAGTGTGTAGGTGTGAAATGTGTCAGTGTAAAGTGTGATGAAATATTAATATTAAATTCGGAGATAGAATGGAGATCCTTCAGCTGATGTGACCTCTTCTATTCTGCTTGTCATCCATAGGTAAACTGGATTCCTACTCCTACCATCCCTGCATCTGCTTTGTGCTCTTTCTGTTACACTGCTAGGTAAATTGGTCTATTGTTTGTATTTGCAGCTTTTAGTCTGTATTAAGGCAGGAAATCATTGTTTATTAGTAGGGGTGTACTGGACTCTCAAAGTTCACACTTAGTTATAAACCTTTTGCTTTGGGTGGAGTTTTTTTTGAGGGTGGTGGTTTTTCATAGTTAAGCATTTCTACATAGATACATACAGTATGCCAGCATTTCTACTTAGTATTAGAGATGAGCGGGTTCGGTTTCTCGGAAACCGAACCCCCCCGAACTTCACGCTTTTTACACGGGTCCGAGGCAGACTCGGATCTTCCCGCCTTGCTCGGCTAACCCGAGCGCGCCCGAACGTCATCATCCCGCTGTCGGATTCTCGCGAGGCTCGTATTCTATCGCGAGACTCGGATTCTATATAAGGAGCCGCGCGTCGCCGCCATTTTCTCACACGTGCATTGAGATTGATAGGGAGAGGACGTGGCTGGCGTCCTCTCCGTTTAGAGTAGACTAGAGAGTAGTAGAGAGTAGAGACACTTGATTTACTAATTTTGGGGAGCATATTAGGACGGAGTACTACTTGCTGATAGTGTGACCAGTGACCACCAGTTTAATTAATCCGTTCTCTGCCTGAAAAAAAACGATACACAGTGTGACACAGTCACATACCATATCTGTGCTCAGCCTCAGTGTGCCCTCAGTGTGCTGCATCATCTATGTAATACTGTATATCTGACTGTGCTGAGTGCTCACTGCTCACACAGCTTAATTGTGGGGGAGACTGGGGAGCAGTTATAGCAGGAGTACATATTTTAACAGTGCACACTTTTGCTGCCAGAGTGCCACTGCCAGTGCCAGTGTGACTGACCAGTGACCACTACTACTTGCTGATAGTGTGACCAGTGACCACCAGTTTAATTAATCCGTTCTCTGCCTGAAAAAAAACGATACACAGTGTGACACAGTCACATACCATATCTGTGCTCAGCCTCAGTGTGCCCTCAGTGTGCTGCATCATCTATGTAATACTGTATATCTGACTGTGCTGAGTGCTCACTGCTCACACAGCTTAATTGTGGGGGAGACTGGGGAGCAGTTATAGCAGGAGTACATATTTTAACAGTGCACACTTTTGCTGCCAGAGTGCCACTGCCAGTGCCAGTGTGACTGACCAGTGACCACTGACCACCAGTATATTGTGATTGTCTGCCTGAAAAAGTTAAACACTCATCGTGTGGTGTTTTTATTCTATAAACGCATTCTGCTGACAGTGTCCAGCAGGTCCGTCATTATATAATATATACCTGTCCGGCTGCAGTAGTGATATATATATATTTTTTTTATATCATTATCATCCAGTCTATATTAGCAGCAGACGCAGTATGGTAGTCCACGGCTGTAGCTACCTCTGTGTCGGCAGTCGCTCGTCCATCCATAATTGTATACCACCTACCCGTGGTGTTTTTTTTTTTCTATCTTCTTGATACTAGTAGCTTACTTTAGGAGTCTGCAGTGCTGAGCTGACAATGTCCAGCAAGTCCGTCATTATATAATATATACCTGTCCGGCTGCAGTAGTGATATATATATATATTTTTTATATCATTATCATCCAGTCTATATTAGCAGCAGATGCAGTACGGTAGTCCACGGCTGTAGCTACCTCTGTGTCGGCAGTCGCTAGTCCATCCATAATTGTATACCACCTACCTGTGGTGTTTTTTTTTTTTCTATCTTCTTGATACTACTAGTAGCTTACTTTAGGAGTCTGCAGTGCTGAGCTGACAGTGTCCAGCAGGTCCATCATTATATAATATATACCTGTCCGGCTGCAGTAGTGATATATATATATATTTTTTATATCATTATCATCCAGTCTATATTAGCAGCAGACGCAGTACGGTAGTCCACGGCTGTAGCTACCTCTGTGTCGGCAGTCGCTCATCAATCCATAAGTAGACTAGTATCCATCCATCTCCATTGTTTACCTGAGGTGCCTTTTAGTTGTGCCTATTAAAATATGGAGAACAAAAATGTTGAGGTTCCAAAAATAGGGAAAGATCAAGATCGACTTCCACCTCGTGCTGAAGCTGCTGCCACTAGTCATGGCCGAGACGATGAAATGCCAGCAACGTCGTCTGCCAAGGCCGATGCCCAATGTCATAGTACAGAGCATGTAAAATCCAAAACACAAAATATCAGTAAAAAAAGGACTCAAAAATCTAAAATAAAATTGTCGGAGGAGAAGCGTAAACTTGCCAATATGCCATTTACCACACGGAGTGGCAAGGAACGTCTGAGGCCCTGGCCTATGTTCATGGCTAGTGGTTCAGCTTCACATGAGGATGGAAGCACTCAGCCTCTCGCTAGAAAAATGAAAAGACTCAAGCTGGCAAAAGCACAGCAAAGAACTGTGCGTTCTTCGAAATCACAAATCCACAAGGAGAGTCCAATTGTGTCGTTTGCGATGCCTGACCTTCCCAACACTGGACGTGAAGAGCATGCGCCTTCCACCATTTGCACGCCCCCTGCAAGTGCTGGAAGGAGCACCCGCAGTCCAGTTCCTGATAGTCAGATTGAAGATGTCAGTGTTGAAGTACACCAGGATGAGGAGGATATGGGTGTTGCTGGCGCTGGGGAGGAAATTGACCAGGAGGATTCTGATGGTGAGGTGGTTTGTTTAAGTCAGGCACCCGGGGAGACACCTGTTGTCCGTGGGAGGAATAGGGCCATTGACATGCCTGGTGAAAATACCAAAAAAATCAGCTCTTCGGTGTGGAAGTATTTCAACAGAAATGCGGACAACATTTGTCAAGCCGTGTGTTGCCTTTGTCAAGCTGTAATAAGTAGGGGTAAGGACGTTAACCACCTCGGAACATCCTCCCTTATACGTCACCTGCAGCGCATTCATCATAAGTCAGTGACAGGTTCAAAAACTTTGGGCGACAGCGGAAGCAGTCCACTGACCAGTAAATCCCTTCCTCTTGTAACCAAGCTCACGCAAACCACCCCACCAACTCCCTCAGTGTCAATTTCCTCCTTCCCCAGGAATGCCAATAGTCCTGCAGGCCATGTCACTGGCAATTCTGACGAGTCCTCTCCTGCCTGGGATTCCTCCGATGCATCCTTGCGTGTAACGCCTACTGCTGCTGGCGCTGCTGTTGTTGCTGCTGGGAGTCGATGGTCATCCCAGAGGGGAAGTCGTAAGACCACTTTTACTACTTCCTCCAAGCAATTGACTGTCCAACAGTCCTTTGCGAGGAAGATGAAATATCACAGCAGTCATCCTGCTGCAAAGCGGATAACTGAGGCCTTGACATCCTGGGCGGTGAGAACCGTGGTTCCGGTATCCATCATTACTGCAGAGCCAACTATAGACTTGTTTGAGGTACTGTGTCCCCGGTACCAAATACCATCTAGGTTCCATTTCTCTAGGCAGGCGATACCGAAAATGTACACAGACCTCAGAAAAAGACTCACCTGTGTCCTAAAAAATGCAGTTGTGCCCAATGTCCACTTAACCACGGACATGTGGACAAGTGGAGCAGGGCAGACTGAGGACTATATGACTGTGACAGCCCACTGGGTAGATGTATGGACTCCCGCCGCAAGAACAGCAGCGGCGGCACCAGTAGCAGCATCTCGCAAACGCCAACTCTTTCCTAGGCAGGCTACGCTTTGTATCACCGCTTTCCAGAATACGCACACAGCTAAAAACCTCTTACGGCAACTGAGGAAGATCATCGCAGAATGGCTTACCCCAATTGGACTCTCCTGTGGATTTGTGGCATCGGACAACGCCAGCAATATTGTGTGTGCATTAAATATGGGCAAATTCCAGCACGTCCCATGTTTTGCACATACCTTGAATTTGGTGGTGCAGAATTATTTAAAAAATGAGACGGGCGTGCAAGAGATGCTGTCGGTGGCCAGAAAAATTGCGGGACACTTTCGGCGTACAGGCACCACGTACAGAAGACTGGAGCAACACCAAAAACGCCTGAACCTGCCCTGCCATCATCTGAAGCAAGAAGTGGTAACGAGGTGGAATTCAACCCTCTATATGCTTCAGAGGTTGGAGGAGCAGCAAAAGGCCATTCAAGCCTATACAACTGAGCACGATATAGGAGGTGGAATGCACCTGTCTCAAGCGCAGTGGAGAATGATTTCAACGTTGTGCAAGGTTCTGCAACCTTTTGAACTTGCCACACGTGAAGTCAGTTCAGACACTGCCAGCCTGAGTCAGGTCATTCCCCTCATCAGGCTTTTGCAGAAGAAGCTGGAGACATTGAAGGAGGAGCTAACACAGAGCGATTCCGCTAGGCATGTGGGACTTGTGGATGGAGCCCTTAATTCGCTTAACAAGGATTCACGGGTGGTCAATCTGTTGAAATCAGAGCATTACATTTTGGCCACCGTGCTCGATCCTAGATTTAAAACCTACCTTGGATCTCTCTTTCCGGCAGACACAAGTCTGCAGGGGTTCAAAGGACTGCTGGTGAGAAAATTGTCAAGTCAAGCGGAACGCGACCTGTCAACATCTCCTCCTTCACATTCTCCCGCAACTGGGGGTGCGAGGAAAAGGCTCAAAATTCCGAGCCCACCAGCTGGCGGTGATGCAGGGCAGTCTGGAGCGACTGCTGATGCTGACATCTGGTCCGGACTGAAGGACCTGCCAACGATTACGGACATGTCGTCTACTGTCACTGCATATGATTCTCTCCCCATTGAAAGAATGGTGGAGGATTATATGAGTGACCGCATCCAAGTAGGCATGTCAGACAGTCCGTACGTATACTGGCAGGAAAAAGAGGCAATTTGGAGGCCCTTGCACAAACTGGCTTTATTCTACCTAAGTTGCCCTCCCACAAGTGTGTACTCCGAAAGAGTGTTTAGTGCCGCCGCTCACCTTGTCAGCAATCGGCGCACGAGGTAACTTCCAGAAAATGTGGAGAAGATGATGTTCATTAAAATGAATTATAATCAATTCCTCCATGGAGACATTCACCAGCAGCAATTGCCTCCACAAAGTACACAGGGAGCTGTGATGGTGGATTCCAGTGGGGACGATTTGATAATCTGTGAGGAGGGGGATGTACACAGTGATGAATCGGAGGATGATGATGAGGTGGACATCTTGCCTCTGTAGAGCCAGTTTGTGCAAGGAGAGATTAATTGCTTCTTTTTTGGTGGGGGTCCAAACCAACCCGTCATTTCAGTCACAGTCGTGTGGCAGAGCCTGTCACTGAAATGATGGGTTGGTTAAAGTGTGCATGTCCTGTTTATACAACATAAGGGTGGGTGGGAGGGCCCAAGGACAATTCCATCTTGCACCTCTTTTTTCTTTCATTTTTCTTTGCGTCATGTGCTGTTTGTGGAGTGTTTTTTGGAAGGGCCAGCCTGCGTGACACTGCAGTGCCACTCCTAGATGGGCCAGGTGTTTGTGTCGGCCACTAGGGTCGCTGAGCTTACTCACACAGCTACCTCATTGCGACTCTTTTTTTCTTTGCGTCATGTGCTGTTTGGGGAGTGTTTTTTGGAAGGGCCATCCTGCCTGACACTGCAGTGCCACTCCTAGATGGGCCAGGTGTTTGTGTCGGCCACTAGGGTCGCTGAGCTTAGTCACACAGCTACCTCATTGCGCCTCTTTTTTTTCTTCTTTGCATCATGTGCTGTTTGGGGAGTATTTTTTGGAAGGGCCATCCTGCCTGACACTGCAGTGCCACTCCTAGATGGGCCAGGTGTTTGTGTCGGCCACTTGGGTCGCTGAGCTTAGTCACACAGCTACCTCATTGCGCCTCTTTTTTTCTTTGCGTCATGTGCTGTTTGGGGAGTGTTTTTTGGAAGGGCCATCCTGCGTGACACTGCAGTGCCACTCCTAGATGGGCCAGGTGTTTGTGTCGGCCACTTGGGTCGCTGAGCTTAGTCATCCAGCGACCTCGGTGCAAATTTTAGGACTAAAAATAATATTGTGAGGTGTGAGGTGTTCAGAATAGACTGAAAATGAGTGGAAATTATGGTTATTGAGGTTAATAATACTTTGGGATCAAAATGACCCCCAAATTCTATGATTTAAGCTGTTTTTTAGGGTTTTTTTAAAAAAACACCCGAATCCAAAACACACCCGAATCCGACAAAAAAAATTCGGTGAGGTTTTGCCAAAACGCGTTCGAACCCAAAACACGGCCGCGGAACCGAACCCAAAACCAAAACACAAAACCCGAAAAATTTCCGGTGCTCATCACTACTTAGTATGTGCCTGGCTGTGAAGTGTGTAGATGTGAAGTATGTTAGTGTAAAGTGTGATGAAATATTATTATGACATTTGGAGATTTACCAGAGAAAAACAGAAGAACAACGCTCTAACTTCTATGCCTCCTCCAAAATGACTGCTGTACACATACAGAAGTGAGTTAATTAATTTACCACCTCTAGTTCCTGCTGAATGCACAACCTGGACACCCCTTACATATCTCCCTGTCTGGCTATCTCAAAGACCTAATGCTTTCAACCATTGCTTTCTGTTCTTTTAAAGATCACTATCTATGTCTACTCCCAAATTTCTGTCTGCACTGCCTTTGCTTTTGGTACACCTATTATTTGGTAGTTTTTTTACCCACTCCATATTTATAATATTCCTCTGCTTACCACTACTGTACTGGAGCTATGGCTCCTAGACCCTGTTCCATACCAATCCACTCTGCCTGCTCTCACTCCACCCACAGTTCCCAACCATCCCCACCCATGCACCCACAATGCCACCAATCTTATCAGCATGTCCCCTGTCCCTTCCCTCCTTTTCTCTCATGCAATCTGGAATGCCAGATCTATCTGCAACAAGTGGCCCGCTATTCATGACCTCTCACTCCACCTCCCCCTGCTGCCCTTTTCTTTGGTGGCATCTCCTTTACCCACTCTGTCAGACTTGATGACCACCAAGGTGGCAGAGTGGGCATCCTCCACTCCCCAAACTGCATCTTTTGCTTCATCCCACTGAACCCTCCCTCATTTTCTCCATCTATGAGGTCCAATCTTTCCGCCTCTTCTACACCATTCATCTCATGTAGTCATTAATGCCCCCATGTGCTCCTCTCCATTCTTTGATACATTTTCTGCCTAGCTTCCCCACTTCCTCTCCTCTGACCTCTCCTCTATTATCCTTGGTGATTTTAAATCCCTATTGACATCGCTAAACCATTGTCCACTAATCTTCTTGCCATCTCATCCTCCATTGGCCTTACTCAATGGACCTCTACTCCCACTCACCGTTTCAGCCACTCCCTTGACCTTGTCTTCACCAACTGGTGTGAGCCATCTGACTTCTCCAACTCTCCCATCCCCCTCTCTGGTCACCATTTAGTCTCTTTAACCCTCTCATCTCTTCCTCTCCTCCCCGCACCCAGACACACTATCCTATCTTCCCTTGATACTATGCTTTCTCCTCTATCCACCATGGCCTGCAACAAACTAGACTGCCTCCTATATATCCACCCTCACTTCTGGACCCAATTCTGTTACTCCATCTCTTCTGTTCCACGTTGCTGTTCTAAACCCAAACCCTAGTACTCCAAACTGAAACAATTCCTGCAAAAATGCTCACACACTGCATCTGGATGAAATCTTGCTCTCTTGTGGATGTCCTCAATTTCAAGTTTATTTTCTCTTCCTACAGCTCTGCCCTCTCCCTCACCAAGCAATCCTTTTTCCAATCACTCATCTCTTCCATTCCACACTGCCTCTTTTATACTTTCAACACTCTCTTCTGCCCCCACTCCTCCTCTCCAATACTCCGTCACTGCCACTGACTTTGTTTCCTTCTGCTCTAAAATTGAGGCATTCTGACACAAAACTTCCTCCATCTCCTCTCAGCATCCCTACCACCCACACCATCCTCTCCCTCCAGACATCCCACTTTGTGCTCCTTCCACCCCACCACAGACAAGGAAGTACACTACCTCATCTTATCTTCTTTACCCTCCACCTGCATCCTGGACTCCCTCCCTGCCCAACCTCCTCCGGTCCCTCTCACCCCCACTGCCAGCTCCTACCTTGCTCACCTCTTCAACCTGTCACTTTCTACTGGCATATTTTTCAAACATGCCCTTGTCTCACCTATTCTTTAAAAAAACAACCTTGACCCTTCCTCAGCCACTAGCTACCACCCCATCTCTCTTCTCCCATTCACATACAAACTACTTGAGAAGCTGGTATACAGCCATTTCCCCAGCTACCTCTCTGACATCTTCATATTTGATTCTCTTCAAACTGGCTTTTGCCCATTCCATTTCACTGAAACTGCCCTGGTCAAAATAACAAATGACCTACTTTTGGCCAAATCCAAGGGTCTCTTCTCCCTGGACCTCTCTGCTGCTTTCAACACTGTGGATTATCTCTCCTTCTCTGCACCCACCAGACTATTGGCCTCTTTGTCACTGTCTTTGCCTGGGGAAACTCTTACCTCACTAACCGCTTGTACTCAGTGTCTGCCTCTGGCTCCACCTCACCCTCTTCCATCCACCCCATCATTGTCCCCAGGGTTCTTTTCATTGTCCCCTTTCATTCTACCTGTACACCTCTACCCTGGGTGAACTCATAAGCTACTTTGGCCTTCAATACCACCTCTATGCTTATGATATGCAACTATACCTCTCCTCTCCTGACCTCTCCCCCTATGTCCTCTCTTTGGTATCAAGATGCCTCTCCACCATCTCCTCCTGGATATCTGAGTGCTCTTTGAAGATCAACATGGACAAAGCTGAACTCATCTTTGCCCCATCCATAGTTTCCACCCCCAATATCTCTATAACTATTGACAACACTATCATCTCCCCTGTTCCCCAACTCCACTGCTTCAGCATCACTCTTGACTCCTCCCTCTCCTTCACCCCCCACGTCCAATCTCTGGATCAATCCTGTCAGTTCCAGATATGCAACATTGGTCCACTCACTGGTCATGTCATGGCTCAACTATTGCAAGATTCTCATGGCCTCCCACACTCCCATCTCGCTTCCCTTTGATCTGTTCTCAACTCTGCAGCTAGACTTATCTTCATTCTGACACTCCATATCTGCCACTCCTTTTCAACAAAACCTGCATTTGCTCCCATTCTCCTACAGAATCCTCTTCAAAATCCTCATCAACGCATACAGGGCCCTCTCTAACTCCACTACTCCCTACATCAACAACCTAATTTCCCTACATACTCCATCCTATCCCCTGGATGGCCTGTGACCACCAACTCTTCTCTATCCTGGTCACTGCATCCCATGCACAAATCCATGATTTTGCCTGCATGGCCCCAGTTCACTGAATTGAGCTTCCTCGCTGTATTAGACTTTCTCTGACCCTGTTCCTCAAAGTGTTCCCTTCTGCGTAAACTAGTCTCAAAGCCATTCTACCAACCCCCTGCCTCATGCCTTGGCTATTTCTACCTTGATTACTTCCTGCCATCAGGCCACCTTCCACTTGCTTGCACCTCATGTTACCTGTGTGTCTACCTCATCCTCCAAGATTTTAAGTTCCTTGGAGCAGGACCCTCTTCCTTCCTGTTCTCAAAAACCTCTTCTCTCGGACTTCAATTACAGCTATCTCCTACTCAGTGACCATCTATATCTGCATCTCCTCTCACTCGTAACTGTTCATCTATTCCAACTATTTAATTGAAGAGAGAGTTAGGTGATGGCATTCATAAATTAAGATGGAAATCCAGTAACAGAACATTTTGTCCCTCCTGGAATGGCTCATGTTGAGAGATATGCACTTCTGTTATGTACTGCATGCTGTCTGTGTTTTTTATGTGTGTATACTGAGGTTGCTAAGTACTGCTTTCCACTCTGGTTCTACAACTCAGCAGTTCTGAGAGTAATTAGCACCTGCTCTGACTAAGCAGCTCTTGGGGCTTCCACTTCACAGCTACTATACGATACCATATGATACATTTATTGTCATTATCTAACAAATTTGATAATGAAATTCAGTTGGTACAACACACCAAGACATGGTAAAAGTTAGGACATAGGTATAAAGAGAGCACACAATAGCACACATATGAGAGATGACTCATTATTCACAATAAATGTTTATCATGCACACAGCAGTTGGGAAGAAGCTATACCATAAACGATTCATGTGTGCCTTCATTGATCTAAAACGCTTTCCAGAGAGCAACTTAATAAAAAGATATGCATATGGATGGCTAGAAACAGACAGTATACTCCTAGCTCTATTTATCAATCATCCTGCAAAGAGATAGTTGACAGTCTGCAGCTGCACCCCAATACTTTTACCAGCTAAGCAAACCAAGCACTCTAACTTTTCTTGTTCGTGGGTGGTAGTTACCATACCAGGCTATAATACCATAAGTTTAAACACTCTCAATTACACATCTATAAAAATTCCTTAACGTACCAATGCTCATACCTGCAACCTTTAGACAGCAAAGGAAAAATAAGCGTTGATGTACCTTTTTAACTATTGCCTAAGTATTGGCTACCCATGATAAATTGGAGGAAACATGGATACCTAAGAACTTAAATGACTTAACAGCCTCTATATTTAACCCATTTATGGGTGCAGGAAGTAGTGAGTAATCACTACCACGCCAGAAATCTATCACTAGTTCCTTGGTTTTATCCACATTTAGCAAATGATTAACCTCACTCCAGGCCACCAAGTTCTCAATTTCCATACGGTAACTCACCTCATTGTCACCAGAAATTAATCCAATGACTGCTAAGTCATCCACAAATGTAATAATTTGCGCACAATCAGAGGAAGACACGTAGTCATGGGTGAATAGCGAGTAAAGAAGAGGGCTAAGTACACAACCTTGTGGGACTCCTGTACTAATAGTTACAACCTTAGACAAAGGCTACCTAATTTTACCTGCTAAGGTCTATTGGATAAAAAAATCTAGAATCCAATTACATGTAGATGTACAAATACCCAAATCAGATAGCTTACCTATTAGTGATTGGGGAATAATGGTGTTAAAAGCTAAAATCAATAAAAAGAATCCTTATATATCACCCTCGCTGCTCCGAATGACTGAGAGATGAATGCAGAACTGTAAGAACTGCATCCTCAGTACATCAGTTTCCCTGATAAGCAAATTGGAAAGAGTTGGATGTCCTAGGGATAAGCGACTTAATATGCTTCAATACCTGACGTTTGAAACATTTCATAATAAGAGAGGTCAGCGCAGTGGGGTGATAATCATTGCAGCATTTTGCTGGACCTTTCTTGGGAATAGGGACAATTGTAGTGGTCTTTAAACATGTACGAACAGTACAGTTAGCTAACGAGAGATTAAACAATAAAGTCAGTATCCATCTTAACTGGTTAGCGCATTGTCAAGGACCTTATCAGGGATGCCATCAGGACCAGCAGATTTCTTAGAATCCCCTCATCGCAGACAATCTAAAACTGCACTGTCTGTAAGCACCAAGGTGGAATCATCAGTGCCAGTAAGTAATGGAGTAGAGGTTGCTACATTGTCCCTATCAAACCTACAATGAAACGAGTTTAAGTCATTCACTAATGCGGGATTATTAGCCATACATCAGAATTTCTACAACAACCAGTAGAGTCTTTTATCCATTGCTCAATCAACACTGTTTACTTGTGGATACTCACACAGTTCTCACCCTAGCAGCTTATTGGGCAAAACTTACATAAATACACTGTTAGGCTAGGTACACAATATATAATTATTGGGCCAATTTAACAATAATCAGGTGATCGGCTTCATTATTTTAATAGTGTGTAGGCATAGTGCTGCAGTGTTTCACTGAAGAAAAATGGTTAAAAAACATCCACAAACACATTATCTGATTGGTTGGCCTAAACAAAAAATATTGCCCTAAATTTTCCAGTATCGAGCAATGTGTGTTTTCAATAATCTGCCCATATGTCCTATGTTTTCCTGACACTAAGTCACCCTCCTTGTGGGCAGACATATGCAAAATCAGTGAGGTGAGTTGGAAAATTGATAGCTTAACATAAAAAAGCACAATGTGAAGCACAGATATTGGGGCTTTCAATTTCAACAATTTGTCATCCCGATCAAATAAATCAGTGTGTACCTAGCTTTAGGCTCACCAAGGAATCACATGAACTCCTAGAAACTGGATAGAGGGGGTCTTCAACTATAGCCATTACCTTTCCAATAGAGATCAATATTTTCACAGACACTTGGATCCCCCAGGACTTACACTGAAGGTAGTATGAGTATAGATTTAGAAATCAGGTGGCACCAGTGAAAGAGGCTGAAGTGGGTACTGGGCAGAATACACCCATAGAGAATCAAGAATAAACTATCAGAGGTCAGGAGTCAGGGACTGGAGCAGCATCCAAGGTACAGACAGATTAGCAGGGGGCCATGAACAATAATACAGTTGGTCTATTGTCAGAGATCTGAAACCAGGAGCTGGAGCAGCAACTAAGGTCCAGGATGACTAGAAAAGAGCCAGGGACAATAACGCAATGGATCATTTGTTAAAAATCAGGAACCAGAAGCTGGAGTAGCAGACTAGAAAGGAGCTAAGAACAGCAGGAAAGCTAAGCACCAGGTCAGCTACCATGTGGCAGAGATTCTATAACTGGCAGAGAGGCTAAGCCTTGCCTATCACTTACCTCCCCAGGAGCCAATCACAATTCTCCATGTGGAACAAGCTCATCTATTTTAATTGGTGACTATCATCACATGGTTGCAATCACAAATTGGCATCAGCTGTAGAGGCAGAGGTGAGTTGGCAAGGAAGAGGCATCCCAGTTGCTTTGAAACATCCGGGACCAGTCCCCAGTGTGAGCTGACAATACTGGGATCAAGTACAGACAACATTCGAGTCCCAGCGAACAGTGTGGTTTCAGAAAGGGGCTGTAATGGTGAAAAACATCACACACAATAGGTTCCGCATCTCACACAAAACATATTCAGACCCTCTCACCACACCTGGAGCACACTGAAAGCTGGATTTTCCACTCTGACACTACTTCTCCTGCTGCTCTCTCTGCTGGGGACCTCATATTCTCACACACATCCCGAGCTGGGGGTCATCATAGTGGTGGTATTGGTATCCTTTAACCCTCTAGCTACTCCTACCAACTCATACCCCCAAACTGTCCCTTACATTCTCTACATTTGAGGTCCATGCTATATGCCTCGTCCAACCTGCTAATCTTTGTGTTGCTGTCATTTACCATCACCATGGCATTCACTCCAAATTTCTTGACAACTTTGGCTCCCGCCTTCCTCTCTTCTGATATTCCCTCCATTATCTTAGGCGATTTCAACATCCCTATTAATATCCCCACAAAATTCCCTGCCTTTCCCCTTGCTTTGTCCTATTGCCACAGCACATTACCTGTTCTCTGGCTTAGACCATCTATATCTGCCACACTAATTTTTTGTCACAAATTGTCTGAGATGAATATTTTTATGTTTCTCCTCAGTTCACCTTCTAACCTATATGGTAGACAGTTAATTCTGCTAGTTGTCATTTTGTTTGTAACTGGATCTTTCTTTCGGACACTCGGTGTGACAGTGTCTTCACGAGATTCATCTCTCTGTCATTTGTACTGTTCTCATTTATTCAATAAAATGTATGATTCAAAAATCCCCTGCCTCTTAACTACTTAACCTCACATCTTCACTTGGTCTCTCCCAGTGGACCTCCTTACCTCCCCATGTGAATGGTAGCTCACTTGATCTGGTCTTCACTCACTGTTGTGATACTGTATTTCTGATTTCTCTAACTCCCATTTCCCCCTCTCTTTCCACCACCTGCTCTCTTTTAACTTATCTCTCTCTCTCTGCTTCTCCATCTCTTCCTCCTAAGGCTTCCATCACTACTCTAAGTGTAACATTGAGGCTATCAACAGCATCAACCCATTTCTTTCCTCAATTTTGCCTCCAAACTCCTTGAGCGTATTGTGAAAAAAGGAGGTATTCACTTATATATATGGAAGCGAATTGTTAGAGAGGTAGGAGGACAGCCAGAAGAAGGCAGTATCATGCAGACCAATGGAGTGCAGGATTTGCAGAAGGAGAGGGTGGTCCACAGTGACAAAAGCAGCAGAGAGGTCAAAAATAAGCAGAGAGTAGTGGCATTTAGATTTGGCAGCATGTAGGTCATTGCAGACTTTCGTGAGAGCAGTTTCAATGGAGTGCAGAATATGGAAGCCAGACTGGAATTGGTTAAACAGTGAGTGGGAGGAAAGAAAGTCAGTAAAGTGGTTGTAGACAATACACGCAGGGATTGAAGAATAGAGTGTTGTGAGAATACTGGCGCACCTTTTTAGACTGTTGCAGCCCTCTTATAAGTAAAATGGTCTATCCCAAAATAGACCAAAATAAAATAATGTGAAAAAAGGAGGTGTTCACCTATATATATGGGGGCGCAGTTGTCTATTAATCACCAGGTGTGTTTCCCAGAGGTAGATAAATGCAAATACTTATCCTTATTGGTATGTTCTGTGGCCTCTGGATGTGTCTTTGTCCCTCAATCTTGTTTCTCCAGACTGGAAGCCTATAGAAAATGAAATAATAAATAGTTTCAGTGGATTCATCCACAATCATGTCAAGGAAGAAAATGCATATGGTATTTATTTAATATAAAGCTAGTAACCACTTTTCAGCATACCTAAACTTACACAAATAATGTGTGCAGAAATCACATAACGGTTTCTTTTTCACCATACATACAGTATGCTTCATAATATGTACAGTAGATGTGTGACCATACCTTTACTTACACTAGACAATATTAGTATGTGCCAATAAAGGTTTCTTTTTATCTGTAAAAGTAGTTCAGCATAGGGGCATACTCGTACTCATGCTGCACTTTGTTGAACCATTCACATCAAGGTGGATTTTGACATATCAAAAATACACTAAAAACACATAAAAAATGTATATAAAAAATATATATGGTAACCTGTCTCCTGAAACGAGGCATGCCTCCCAAGGTGGGGATCATTGACTCCGGATAATCAAAACAGCCATATGGTGGAAATACTAGCTGATATGTACCTCTATTCAGGAGAACTGGGACCAGTGATAAAAAAAATGTCTGATGCAGAGCCTCCTGCCAATGCGTTTCGAGAGTTGTCCTCTCGTTTTCAAGGCATGGGGGCTCCTCTAGGCATGTCCTGATATTTATACCTGTATGTAGATCCAAAATGGAAGCACTTCCTGTTCAACCTCCAGACAGGAAGTTGCAGATTTATCATGTTATTTTTCATCTTAAGCTACTTTTATTAGTCCTTACAGTGCAGGTTATGTCCTTTTAATGTCCTTTTTCCATTAAAAATAGCCGATCAGCAGTGGTTATGCACAATAGGAAGGTGGTATGTATTTCCTGTGTTTTCGATATGTCAAAATCCAGCAAAACAATATATTTTTATTGTTAATAAAATCACTTTTAATCGTCACTACAATCTGGTTATCGATCAACGAGGAAAAGAAACCTTGATGTGAATGTGCAGTGTAAGTACTGGTACGCCCCTATTTTGAACTACTTTTACAGATAAACAGAAACCTTTATGGGCACATACTAATATTGTCTAGTGTAAGTAAAGGTATAGTCACACATCTACTGTTCATATTATGAAGCATATGTCTGGTGAAACATAAACCGTTATGTGATTTCTGCACACATTATTTGTGTAAGTTCAGATACGCTGAAAAGTGGTTACTAGCTTTAGATTAAATAAATGCATTTTCTTCCTTGACATGATTGTGGATGAATCCACTGAAACCATTTATTCTATCATTTTCTATACGCTTCCAAATTGGAGAAACAAGATATAGGAACAAAGACCCATCCAGAGCACAGAACATACCAATAAGGATAAGTATTTGCATTTATCTACCTCTGGGAAACAAACCTGGTGATTAATAGACAACTGTACATCCATATATATAAGTGAACACCTCTTTTTTCACATTATTCCATTTTGGTCTTTTTTGGGATAGACCATTTTACTTATAAGAGGACTGCAACAGTTTACAATGGTGCGCCAGTATTCTCACTCCACTCTATTCTTCAATCCATGGCCCTCATTCCGAGTTGTTCGCTCGCTAGCTGCTTTTAGCAGCATTGCACACGCTAAGCCGCCGCCCTCTGGGAGTGTATCTTAGCATAGCAGAATTGCGAACGAAAGATTCGCAAAATTGCGAATAGAAATTTCTTAGCAGTTTCCGAGTAGCTCGACACTTACTCTGCCACTGCGATCAGTTCAGTCAGTTTCGTTCCTGGTTTGACGTCACAAACACACCCAGCGTTCGCCCAGGCGCTCCCCCGTTTCTCCAGCCACTCCCGCGTTTTTCCCAGAAACGGCAGCGTATTTTCACACTCACCCATAAACGGCCAGTTTCCGCCCAGAAACACCCACTTCCTGTCAATCACACTCCGATCACCAGAACGAAGAAAATTCCTCGTAATGCCGTGAGTAAAATACCTAACTTTTGAGTAAAATAACTAAGCGCATGCGCTCTGCGAACATTGCGCATGCGCAGTAAGCGACTAATCGCAATATAGCGAAATTCGGCAACGAGCGAACAACTCGGAATGAGGGCCCATGAGCGTATTGTCTACAACCACCTTACTGACTTTCTTTCCTCCCACTCACTGCTTAACCAATTCCAGACTGGCTTCTGTCTTCTCCACTCCATTGAAACTGCTCTCACGAAAGTCTGCAATGACCTACATGCTGCCAAATCTAAATGCCACTACTCTCTGCTTATGTTTGACCTCTCTGCTGCTTTTGTCACTGTGGACCACCCTCTCCTTCTGCAAATCCTGAACTCCCTTGGTCTGCATGATACTGCCTTCTTCTGGATGTCCTCCTACCTCTCTAACAATTCCTTTTCTGTCTTCTCTCATAGCTCCACTTCCCCCACACACTTCCACTAACTGTACGTGTCACACAAGGTCCTGTTCCTTGTCGTCTCCTTTTCTCTCTCTATAAGTCCTCTCTAGGTGAACTAGTTAGCTCTTTTGACTTCCAATATCATCCTCTACTAGTTAAACGCCCATCAAAATGATGGACACCAGGGCTGAATTATAGGGGCAGGGGGGGCACTCACTACTCATTCAGGAGCTTATGGGTTTCGGGAAGCCCTGCTGCTGGGAGCCAGGGCTCTTTCATTCTGAGAGTGTGTGTGTGCGTTCATGTAGCATTAAGCCATATATGCATTTGTAAGCTCATCAGTCCCTGCAGTACTGGCATGTGTAAGATCAGCAGTGCCTGCATGGCTCCTGCCCAGTCTGAGGCTAGAGGGGTCTGGGCATGGTGTGGGAAGGGTGAGTATAGGACCCAGCTCCTCTGCCGGTGCACAGTATACATAAAGCAGCTGATAGGGCTATCTGCCTCCTCCTCTTCCACATCATCTGCAGCCCCAACACTGAACTCTCCTCCTCTCAGTCACTGCACTGCTCACCCCACACTGGGTCTCAATACTTCCTGCTGGACTGTTTCACCATCTCCTCCCACCAGTAGATAGCTACACGTGTCCCAGGTGCCTCTGCACGGAGTGCTGTTGTACCATCTGGTGGTTCCTGCCTTCATTACCTGGTTACTGCTGCTACTTGTTGCAGAGTACTGGGATGGCTAATAACCTGGAGTTGCAGCATAGTATATGCAGAGTATGTGCTATGTGGTGGGAGCATTATATGGAGGAGGGGGTTCACTGTATATAAGGGGCAATATATAGAGGGGTATGGAGATGCAGTGTGTATATAGGGGCAGTATATGGTGGGGTATGTAGTGTACATAGGGGAGTGAGTATGTGTGTCTGGCGCTCCCAAGTGGCCACAGGCAGCACCACAGATGTAAAGAGCATTTGCCTTTTATTTAAATATGGATTTAATACTATTTTGAACAAATCTGCATCTCTCCACTGTCCCTATCTGCCCCTACCACACCCCCCAAGTACTTATCTTCCCCTACCCCATTTTCTTCACAGTCCCTATGTGCCCCAACCCTCCCGCCCTCTCTCTTTCTCCCCCAGTCCCTATCCCAGTCCCAGAATTGACGTCAGACATCTGTCCTCCAAACGCCTGGACACGCCTGTGTTGGACTCACAACTCCCCGAAAACGGTGAGTTACCACCCAGTTCTACCTTCCTCCTGTCAATCTCCTTGCGATCTCTGCTGCAACCGCTTTCCTCGCTAGCTGCGTCGCTGCCTGGTGATGGCCGTCACCAGGCAACGATACGCCTGCGCAATGCGGTCGCTGCGCATGTGCAGTTCCGACCCGATCGCACGGCTGCGAAGTAGCGCAGCATGCGATCTGGTTGGAATGACCCCCCAAATACACTACCACCACATCCCCTATCCTACAAACCCTCCACTGTTCTCCAACTGATGATATCACCAAATCCTGCAGTTTTCTGCCACCATGATACTTTTTTCAGTCTCGTCTGCTGATGCAGCTACGTTTATGTACCCTGTATGCATCTGCCTATCTGGACAATGTAGTAATTCACAGTACAGATTGGGAATTTATAAGTAGTTTGGCTCAATAAGAAAGGTAGTGCTAACAGCTAACCCAAATAAGTGCTGCTTAGCAATAGGCAAGGTTAAATATGTGGGGTTCAAAATACAGTAGGTAGGTTTGATTAAATCCCAATTAAATAAAATTGTGGCTATCCAAAAATCACCAAATCTGGTAAATAAAAAAACAGGCAGGAGTCTTTTTAGGTATCAATTGGTATTACAGGTGGTGGACTCCTAATTTTGCCAATATAGTGGATTTATAATCAGACCTTAAAAAAAAAAGCAGTTACATATGGTGAAATGGTGACCCTAATGCAGAAAAAGCATTTCAGGCCTTATTAGTGGCATTATGTACCACTGTGTTGATAATTCCAGATTTTTCAAAAGATTTTGTGGTATAGTACAGATGGATGCCTCAGATGTAGGAGTGTGTGCCATAGTGTCCTAAAACAGAGATTGAGAGGAACATCACACAATTTATTTTAGTAGAAAACTCAATGAACATGAAAAAAGGTACTTGATCGTCATTAAGTGGGCATTAGACACTTTGTGATATTACCTCTTGGGCAGACAGTTACAACTGGTAACAGATAGCATTACATTAAAATGGATGTGTCTTCATAAAGGCCAGAATGCCAGGGTTACAAGATAGTTTTTAGTGTTGCAAGATTTTAAGTTTCTGGTTGAACATAGGCCAGGTACACAACTAGCCAATGCAGATGCGTTGTCTCACATCTTTTGTTTAGGGAATACAAGTGGTTCACCACCTACAGTAAGTCCACACATAGAAGGGTAATGTATGACAAGAACACTGGAATAGTGTTTGAAGGAAAGTATATTTTTCTCAGGTTTCTGTCCTGCATGTTTTAAAAACCCCAATAAGATGTTTTTAGGTATTTTGCTAGGAGTTTTTGGCCTTTAGTAAAATCTGGCTAAAGGTTCCTGAGGAATGGACAGCGAGGATGGGCTCCATCTTTTAAGCCCATTCCGGTTCTTCAGGGCCTCTAGCTTAAGAGTAGGCTAATTAGCATTTGCACATGTGTGAGAGTGTTAAAAGGCTATCATGCTAGATATCTGGGGGTATATTTACTAAAGGTCGATATTGTGTTTTCCACCGATACTTGGTCAATTTTGTATTTTGGAGATTTACTTAAGGTAAAAATGGTAGTCCAGGCTATTTGTATTTAGACCCAGGCAAATTGCTTCAGAAGTGTTTTACAGAGTTTCTAGCTCAGGAATTAATGATAAATAACATGTACCAAATTGGACCGCAAGAACCCCTACCCCCCCCCCCCCCCCAAACAAAATGGATTTCAAAATAGCGGTCTGGCTGTTTCCTACTAAAGGCAAAAATAAACTATTTTCATTTAATTAGAGAGAGATAATGCTTTAATTTACATTTAACAATGATTCAAATAAATCTATCTTTCAACAATATTCTACACCATAATCATTGGTCATGGAATTTTGATGTTAGACATTATTTACAGAATTTAAAAATCAAGGAAATTACAATTACTTCAAAAATGTTCTTAAGTACAGTTAACTACAGGAGTCATCTTAGTAAAAAACAAACTGCAATTAATCATCTTCATCACTGTCATCATATTCACTGTATGCAATGGGGTGGTTGACATAGCAACCACTGATTTGGCACTTGCCAAAAGCTGTTGAACAGGACAATCCATTATGCTTGCATCCACAATCTGAAGTAACAGATTTCATCTTGCAGGAGCCGTGAATCATGTTGAGTGGATAATCTGGAGCTACTGTAGCTGCATGTCGCAGAGTATAGGGTAGTAGAATGTATTCTTTACATACAAACCCCACTCTTCTGCCTTGATCCTCTCTTCTGTAGACTTCCACAATCTTATTTGAATGTATATGCGAAAGCTGTGGTACTTTGTGGACAAATTTGTAGGTGTAACAAATGATGTACTGTAGCTGCAGCTACCTTTTCAAGTAACATTCAATGACATATTGCATTTGTGAATTCCAATAACTTGCAGTCATACAATAGAAACATTGCTTTTCTTCCAGTGAGCTCAATATTGGATTGTTGACAAGAATCAAATCAAAATATATTTGCAACTGAACAGAGCTCAGTCACCTTCATCAGTCTGTCAAATGCTGAGGACTTCTCATTCGAAAAAGTTTTGGATGATGTATCACAGCCTGTGAAAGCATGCAGAAGCTGGAACAACTTGCAGATGTCATGACCCAACAATGACTGAATATAGAGAATATCATACACAGGATTGGGAGATGGTCCCCATCTTATGTCACTGCAATAGTACAACTCTGATAACCATTAGAACCTTTTTTAAGCGTATCTTTCTCCTTTTCTCTTAATAAATCCTTCCTTTCCATTTGCATTACTCTTCCTTCAGTTTTCTCTAAAATATCCTTTTTATAACATTTACACTTAAATCTCTCTGTAATGATGGACATTTGTTCCTTACAAATGTTATCGTCTGAACAATTGCTTTTTATATGAACATATTGGCTGAATGGAATTCCATCCAACCAACTTGAATGGTGTTGACTTGACCTCTCTGTATAACCGTTTACATCCGTTTCCTTCTAATGTGTTTTTGTTTTAATCTCACCATCCTCAATGTATATATTTAAATCTAAGAAAACAACTTTTCTCAAATGTTAGTTTTATGTTACAGGAATTATTGTTCAAATCAGCACAGAACAGATCTACATTTTCGGAACATCCTGCCTTTATAAATATAATATCATCAATAACTCTATGCCATAGGGCCAGGTCTGCCCCCAGTTGTCCCTCTGGTGTATAGATGTTTTTTTCTTCCCAGAAGGACATAAACAAATTTGCATAACTGTGCCATGGCAGTGCCAATTAACTGTAGGTAAAATGATCCATCAAAATAAAAATAATTATTTTTTTAAAATAAAACTGATACCTTCCAAAATAAATGTCTATAAGTCTATAAGTCCTCATTTGGATCACTTTTATTAAGGAAATGGGAGACTGCCTGTAAGCCTTGGGTATGATCAATAATTGTATACAACGTGCTTACATCTGCACTGCATAAAGTGTAATCATCTTCCCATTTAATGTGGCTTAATTTCCTCAATATGTCATCTGTATCTTTCAAATAAGCTTTAGTGGCCTGGAAAAGAGGCTATAAATGAAAATCTATGAATGCTGACAAATTATTTGTCAAACTATTGCACCCCGAGATTATAGGTCTGCCTGGGTAGTCGATCTGGATCTTGTGGATCTTTGGAAGAATATACATGGTTGGAACAGATGGTTCATTAATATTTAGGTATTCAAACTCCTTCTTTGTAATAGTCCCATTTTCCTGTGCTCTCAATGTAAATTCCTTTAAAGATTTGGAGATCTTCAAAGTCGGATCCACTTTTAACTTTTTATATGTATCACCATTCTGTAATTGTTTATATATACCTTTCATCTATTTCTCCCTATCCACAAGAACCACACCACCCCCCTTATCAGCAGGTTTGATAACTAATTCTTTATCATGTCTGAGTACTTTCATTGCTTCATATTCTTTCTCCGTTAAATTCAATTTTCTCCTTGTTGTAGCCCTTTTCTCTTTCAAGGTTTTTTCTGTCTCATTAACTAATTTATAAAAACATTCTATTTGGCTGCCCTAACAATGTGCCACATAAAAAGTGGATGTGAGTTTAAATTCGGATTTCTCTATCTCCATATTAGATACATTTCCAGCCTCCTCCTTACTCTTAAAAAACTTCTTAACTGTTAATTTTCTAGTAAACTTTTGTGTATCTACAAAAAGATTGAAACTATTTGTTTAGAAGGGGCAAATTTTAAGCCTTTCTTTAGAACATTTTCTTCATGACTAGTCAGGTTACGTTTACTCAAATTAAAGATCTGTGTGTCCTCACTCTCTAATCCTATGTCATTAACCTGTTTCATTCCCTTGGGGACCTTTTTGGTATTTCTCCAAAAAGGTTTTCTATTTTTGCCTGCTCTAGCTCCCCTCTTAGTTTTTTTCTTCTTAATTTTAGTCTTGGGGTTCTCGGATCCCAGTCTAAAAAATTAGAAGATTCCCCACAATCAACATCTGGATTAAGGTATGAGAATCTATTTCTGCTGCGGGGTACACTGGGCTCCACAAGTCTGGACAATGGGGTGTAGAGTAGGATCTTGATCCGAGGCACCAACAGGCTCAAAGCTTTGACTGTTCCCAGAATGCACAGCGCCACCTCCTATATCACCCCGCCTCCCAGCACAGGAGCTCAGTTTGTCAGTTGGTGCTGCAGTAAGCAGGCAGTTAACAGAAGGGCTGCTCCAAGCAGCCCTGAGAAAATCTTTTTATGAGGTAAAAAGTGAAGACTTCAAGGGCAACAGCGGTGGTAAATGTTTTGTGACATTCACTGCTGCAGCTCCAGCTCTCCCCAGCGGCGCTGTACACTCCCGAGCCCTGGTTGCCGGGTACCTACAGCGGAGGCTCCGGTTTACTTCAAGTTAGGCACACACGGCTGGGGCTTCGGGAGGTGGTCTTTATCGCGATCCGGCGCGGTCAGTGGGAGGTGGGGCGCGCGCGCTGGCGGTGGACACTGTGGCAGTACAGGCGATCCCACTGGATCACCAGGGCATGGGCGCAGGTCAGGTTTTCACTTATAACTGATTTTAATATCGCCCACAGTACCTGGTGGTTTTGCCAGCAAGGGGGATAAGGCTTAGACCTGAAGCCCCTCCCCCAGCCCCAGGGCGCCATTTCTAGCAAGTGTTCCCGCCCTGGAGCTGCATATCTGTCTCTCCCTCACTCCCTGTCAGTGTCTGTGGCGCCATTACTCCTCAGCTCACTGTTCCTGGGACTGCTTGGGCAAATCCTTCTAAGTAAAAGCCGCCTGGTTGTCAGCGCTGTGACTTTACATGACACCTAAGTATTCTACCTGCCTTTTTAGTCAGTGTTAGTTAAGAAAGAGTGCATTTAGTCAGGGGTTTATAGTACAATTACCCTGTGATATACATCCAGTTTCTTACTGTGTAGTGTTATATCTATTGACTATATAGCTGTGTAAGCTAGTCCAGTGCAGTATTATTGTCTGTAATAACCTCTGCATTGTACAAACTGTGACTATTTGTGTGTGCATTGATAGCTGAGTGGTTTCCATCTCGTGTCTTTCACTCAACTTGCTATCCCTATATTCTATAACCTGAGGGGGCTTGGTGCATCAGGTTTTATCTAATATAGGATTTTCACAAAGATATACTGTATTACGTATTTTTCTCTGTGATTTAGTCACCATATCTCTCCTTTATCTCTGCTGGTGCTGACTACACTGCGCAGGGGTTTGGGTTTAGGGATATAGTGCTGCTAATAATTGTACTGTGTTACCTCATACTGCAATTTATATCATGTCTGCTTCTGAGGGAAATGGTTCTGGGGCGGAACACACTGCTGGTGTTGCTGAAGCCACAGGCACATATGGGGAGAATATAGCAGCTGTGGGCTCTGGTTCTGGGGGCTCCTTGCCCCCCCAGTGGGACTGTGGCAACGGAGGCACATACTGACCCTCTGTGGGCTGCTTTTTCCACGCTTCTGCATACGCTAGTTCATAAACTAACACCCCTATGGGACCACCAATGCCGGTACAACCGTATGTGGTCCCTGCAGCTAACCCGCCATGGGCGGACGATTTATCTGCTCAATTAAAAAAGTTGAACCAGTCCCTGACTACTAAATAGTCTGACCAACGCTCGCCTAAATCCAAGAGGTCCTCTAAGAGAGCGCTCGTCTCCTCACAATCCACTGCTGTCACTGACACCTCATCTGATGAAGACAGCACATACACCGACCCCACAGGTTTGACTCAGATACGGCTGATGGGGAGGGTAGTTCACATGTGGCTGTTCCTGATCTTTTGGAGGCTATTAAGTTAATTCTGCAGATTACGAATGATCTCGAGCCATCCGTTCCTCCTAAGAAACCAGTCAGGAACCCTTGCAAAGCCCGGGTACGAAGTTTGTGCCTCAAAAGAAGATGCTGGCTTGCTATCCCCTCGCGCCGGAGCTGTTTAAGAATTGGGAAACGCCTCCTCCAGTAGACTCACATGTGGCTAGGATGGTGGTTTCCTCAGCTCTACCTGTCACTACCGTCACATCTCTAAAAGAGCCTACGGATAAACGTGTCGAGAGTTGTCTAAAAGCGATTTACTTCCTCACGGGTGCTGCACAAAGGCCCACTATTGCAGCTACATGGGCAGCAGAGGCTATTGAAGCATGGGCCTTGGAGTTAGAAGCTGAAATCTCCTCTGACCATGCTAGACAATGCTTGTCATATATTGTCACAGCTTCTCGCTATATTAAAGAGGCGGCTTCTGATGCCGGTATCCTAGCAGCCAAGGCCTCTACTACGTCAGTCCTGGCTCGCAGGATATTGTGGTTGAGATCCTGGTCTGTGGATCTGGACTCTAGAAAAACCCTGGAGGTACTCCCTTTCAAGGGGGATATTCTGTTTGGGGAGGACTTAAATAAGATAGTGGCTGACTTGGCTACTGCCAAAACTGCCTGTCTGCCTAATACTGCTCCTTCTGTGTCGAAGGCCAAAGGCACGTCCTTTCGCCCCTTTCGTCCTTCAGGTAAAGCAAAAGGTCAGGTGTACCATAAGCAGGCCCGCACTTCCAAACCTGGTAAGCCGAAGCCCAAAAGAGCCAGGGCTGCCCGTCATCCAGCAACCAAGACCGATAAGCCTGCCACATGACGGGGCGGGCCTCCCCCTGGGGGATCCCAGGGTGGGGGGCCGGCTTCTAGGGTATACCCAGGAATGGTTGAAGACCACTTCAGATGCCTGGGTACGGGAAGTCGTCACTCGAGGTTACGCCATAGCCTTCAAAACACGACCCCCTCATCGATTTTGCAAGACAGACGTCCCGTCGGACCAGACAAAGGCTAACACTCTGCATTCGGTGGTACAGACCCTCCTGGATACAGGAGTCATAGTACAGGTGCCTCTGGCTCAGAGGGGCCAGGGGTACTATTCTCCGCTGTTTCTAGTCCCGAAACCGAATAAGTCCTCCCAGCCCATTCTCAAACTCAAGGCACTGAACAAGTTTGTGAAGGTTTCCAAGTTCCATATGGAAACCCTTCGCTCTCTAGTTCTGGCCTTGGAACCTAGGGACTACATGGTCTCCCTGGACATACAGGATGCTTACCTGCATATTCCTATAGCAGTGTCACATCAATAATACCTGAGGTTCGCTATTGGCAACCTCCATTACCAGTTTCGGGCGTTACCTTTTGATTTAACAATGGCTCCGCGAGTCTTCACCAAAGTAATGGCGGTGATGACGGTGGTACTCCGCCGTCAAGGGGTCAGGATACTGCCGTATCTGGACGACTTGTTAATCCTGGCAAATTCCCCAGATCTTCTCCTGCGTCATATAGATATGACGGTCTGGTTTATACAAGCCAACGGGTGGCTCATCAACTGGAAAAAATCCTCCCTGGTCCCTGCTCAGAGCATGGTGCATCTGGGAGCGCTTTTGGACACTCACAACCAGAGGTTGTTCTTGTCTCAGGAGAAAGTCCTGAAACTTCAGGAAAGGATTCGTTGGTTCCTTTCTTGTCCGCAAGTGTCGATACATTCGGCAATGCAGGTGCTGGGCCTCATGGTGTCAGCATTCGACATTGTGGAGTATGCTCAATTTCCGTTCTCGCCCCCTCCAGAAGCTGATTCTAGCCAAGTGGGACGGCCTGCCTCACCGGATCACGTCTCAAATGATCTCTTTGACTCCGGAGGTCCGTCTGTCACTGCTCTGGTGGCTCCAGGACCGACAACTGTGCAGAGGCCGTCCCTTCTGGATATCCGACTGGGTCCTGTTGATGACAGATGCCAGTCTAAGAGGTTGGGGCTCGGTGCTGGAGCAGCACTCCTTGCAGGGTCGGTGGACCAAGGAGGAATCACTCCTATCGATCAACATTCTGGAATTGCGGGCGGTCTTCAATGCGTTGAATCTAGCCCAGCATTTAATTCATAACCGTCCTGTTCAAGTACAGTCGGACAACGCCACCACAGTGGCTTACATAAATCATCAAGGCGGCATTCGAAGCCGTTTGGCAATGAAGGAAGCCTCACGGATTCTACGTTGGGCAGAATGCCATCTACCGGCAATATTCATTCCGGGAGTCCTGAATTGGGAAGCGGACTTTCTCAGTCGTCAGGACGTGCATGCCAGCGAGTGGGGCCTCCATCCAGAAGTGTTTCAACTCCTCGTGGAAAGGTGGGGTCTTCCAGATGTGGATCTGATGGCGTCTCGACACAATCAAAAGGTTCCGGTCTTCGGAGCAAGGACAAGGGATCCTCAAGCATCATTCATGGATGCGCTGGCAGTGCCGTGTAGGTTTCGGCTGCCGTACGTGTTCCCTCCGGTGTCACTCCTGCCCAGGGTAATTCGGAAGTTCAAGCAAAAAAAAGGAAATCTGCTTCTCATAGCTCCTGTGTGGCCCAGACGGCACTGGTTCTCAGACCTGCAAGGCCTATCATCAGAGCGTCCACTTCTACTTCCACAATGCCCAGACCTCCTCGTTCAGGGCCTCTGTGTCTACCAGGACCTAGCCCGGCTGTCTTTGACGGCGTGGCTCTTGAAGCTTCCATCTTAAGAGCTAAGGGTTTTTCTGAAGAGGTCATTAAAACTATGTTGCAGGCACGGAAACCGGCCTCTGCTCGGATTTACCATCGGGTCTGGCATTCCTACTTTGGTGCGCATCTAACCATTATGACGCTTCCAAGTTTAGTACAGCCAAACTTTTGGCTTTTCTACAGCAGGGCCTAGATTTAGGCCTGCGTCTGGCCTCCCTCAAGGTTCATATTTCTGCCTTGTTGGTGTGGTTTCAGAGAAAAATTGCGACTTTACCTGATGTTCATACTTTCACTCACGGTGTGTTGCATATCCAACCTCCCTATGTCCCGCCTGTGGCTCCTTGGAACTTGTCGGTGGTTTTGGAGGCGTTGCAGGAGCCTCCATTTGAACCTCTTGGTTCAACTGACCTTAAGTGGTTTCCCTTAAGGTGGTGTTCTTGCTGGCTATTGCCTCTGCTAGAAGAGTGTCGGATTTGGGTGCCTTGTCTTGTAGTTCCCCATATCTGATTTTTGACCATGACTGGGCGGTTCTTAGGACTCTTCCCGAATATTTACCTAAGGTGGTTTCTTCGTTCCACCTTAATCAGGAGATTGTGGTTCCAGCTTTTGTCTCTCCTGATTTGTCTCCCAAAGAGCAGTCTTTGGATGTGGTACGGGCTCTCCGTATGTATGTGAAGAGAACTGCTTCTATTCGAAAGTCTGATTCTCTCTTTGTTTTGTTTGGATTTCACAAACGTGGCTGGCCTGCTCACAATCAGACCCTGGCCAGGTGGATTAGAATGGTGATTGCGCATGCTTATGTGAAGGCTGGTCTGTCAGCTCCTGTTCACATTACGGCCCATTCTACTCGGTCTGTTGGACCTTCTTGGGCGGCCCAACGTGGTGCGACCCTTGATCAATTGTGCAAGGCGGCTACGTGGTCCTCCGGGAACACGTTCATAAGGTTCTATGCCTTTGATACTGCCATTTCCCAGGATGCTTCCTTTGGACGCCGGGTTCTTGTGCCCGCTACAGTGCGTCCCCTCCCATAAGGAACTGCTTTAGGACATCCCCATTGTCCAGACTTGTGGAGCCCAGTGTACCCCGCAGCAGAAAACGAGTTTTATGGTAAGAACTTACCCTTGTTAAAACTCTTTCTGCGAGGTACACTGGGCTCCACAAGGCGCCCACCCTCATGCACTTAGCTTCTTTGGGTTGATATGGCATTAGCCGCTGACACTTCTCTTGTCGTGAGAGTGTGGTGTATGTGGCTACTAACCGTTGTCGTCTCTTTTCCTGCTACTGCATTGCGCTGGTTAACTAAACTGAGCTCCTGTGCTGGAAGGCGGGGTGATATAGGAGGCGGCGCTGTGCATTCTGGGAACAGTCAAAGCTTTGAGCCTGTTGGTGCATCGGATCAAGATCCTACTCTACACCCCATTGTCCAGACTTGTGGAGCCCAGTGTACCTCGCAGAAAGAGTTTTAACAAGGGTAAGTTCTTACCATAAAACTCATTTTTTGACCTTAATGGGATATTCATAAGTGGGTGGTGACCTGCCTTTATGAAATTCTTAATACCATTTGGAATGATTATCCTTATAATAACTGTTCCTATGTACTGTCCCCCTATCCCTAGGTTGACATACTCTCCGCATCCTTTTAGGATATTGGAATGGAGTTTCCTTTCTCTGATCATAGGATGTCTGGTTAACCCTATAGTTTTCCTTCCTTCGCCATTTCGGTATATTCATCCTATTATTTCGCTTTTTGGGTTGGGGAATTATCATATATTGTGCTTTTTCAGATACAGGAAAAACACTCGTATCGTAAAAAACAAACAAAGCAGCCCGTACTGAAATTAACGAGAGTCTCTCAAATGTCACCCCCTATATGCAAAACTGTAATCCAATACAATGGCGCTATATCTGAACCAATGAAAGGAAGAAAATAACCTTTTAGATTGTCCTCATAATCAGTCCTCTTTTAATGAGAGAGCAAGGATCCAGGCAATCTGCTGTCAGGTGTCTCCTTTTGATCGGTTAAATCCTATAACAGGACCTAATGAAACACAAAGACCTGTGCCCACTTTGCCTTATTGCTTGTTTAAAGCAAGGTACAGTGATTGCACAGTAAGAAAATGATCGTGCAATACCTTTATAAGCAGTGGTCGAAGTGGAAATTTTGTATGAGGGGTATGAAAAAGTCAAGGACGTAATTAGGTGCACGCGCTCCAGAAAAGGGGGCATGGTCACCCAAAAGGGGGCATGTCCAGTGTAGTAGAACCCCTTATCCTATCTAGTACTGGTGCCCCTTTCACCTAATAGCACACGGTACGAGCTGAAATTGACATTGTAGCACACCGAATGAGCCGAAATTCATATTGTAGCATACTGAATGAGCCGAAATTCACATTGTATAGCACACTGAATGATCTAAAATTCACATTATAGCACACTGAATGAGCCGAAATTCACATTGTAGCACACTGAATGAGCCAAAATTCACATTGTAGCACACTGAATGAGCCGAAATTAACATTATAGCACACTGAATGAGCCAAAATGCACATTATAGTACACTGAATGAGCTGAAATTGTGACAGCAGGGAAAGCCAGAGTGACGACAGGGAGAGAGCGAGTGACGACAGGGAGAGAGAGTGACGACAGGGAGAGAGAGTGACGACAAGGAGAGAGAGTAACGACAGTGACAGCAGGGAGAGAGAGAGCGATGACAGTGACAGCTGGGAGAGAAAGAGTGACAGTAGGGACAGGGACGGTAACGACAGGGAGAGAGGTGACAGAAGGGGAACATTACATCATTTGTTGCTGGTGGCTGGTGGTGGTGAGCGGTGCGCTGATGGTGCGGTGAGCGGCGGGCTGCTGGCGGCAGTGAGCGGTGGGCGGCTGGTGGCTGGCGTCGGTGAGCGGCGGGCGGCTGGTGGCGGTGTGCGGCATGTGGTGGGCGGATGGCGGCAGCAGGCGGCTGGTGGCTGGCGGTTGTGAGCGGCAGGCAGCTGGTGGCGTGAGCGGCAGGCAGTGGGTGGCTGGCGGCGGTGGGCGGCTGGCGGCGGTGAGCAGCTATGAGCTAGTACAGCGCTCAACACAGCCGCTGGCCACCGTGCAGGGATGGGGAGCAACATGTGCAGCAGGATGTCCACTTCCCTCGCCTCCTGCTGTACTTTCAGTTCCTCATTTCCGGGTCAGTGGAAGAAGTTTCAATTCGACCACTATTTATAAGTAAAAAAGGTTTTAATGTTACAACATTGCACTCACAATAAAAACATGTAAACAAGCATATACATCACTCCAGATCAGGACCATCTCAGGTGTCTCAGTAGTCCCTCCTTAATTCCCATGATGGAAGGGGGGGTAGCACAAACCCGGGTAAATGTGCTTTCACTGGAGATCTCCACAGTACCACCGTCCAGGCCAGCGATCTGAGTCCACAAAGTACTTAACGCGTTTCAGATCCACTGTGATCCTTCATCAGAAGTATGTGTGGTAGTCCAAATAAGTCCCTTATATACATAAAAAACATCCAGGGAATCATTAATTCATAATTTGCCATCGTACCGCTGAGACCGTAACCGGAAGTGTATGCGTACCGGTTTGCATTCCAACATTTCCATGCATGTGCGGAAGTACCATAATAGGAATTTAAATGTGCTGTATTACAGATGTACTGTACATAGCCGGAAGATAACTTACGACATCTGCATTCCATGAATGCGTTCCACTTATTACAGCAGATCCGGAGACACTGCCTTATCAATCTTTAGAGGGACAATTTCATCCACCTTATGTAATATATCCAGAGGGTCCTCTGATTTATATTCCACTTAGGGTAAAGATGACATGTCCATAAATAATCCTATCAAATTAAAAAGAAAAAAGCAGCATCAAAATTCCATCAGAACTAATTTAAAAAAATACTCATATTGAAATACACATATTAAAAATATGCATATTAAAATACACATAGTAAAATACATCATTTAAAGAAAACAAGACATGTCAAAATCACTATTAAGGCCGTTTGGGGTAAGGGTTTTGAGGGAATAAATCCATTGCATCTCCGACTTGGATAGGCATGAACATATTCAGCAAGTGTGATGACAGTCCCTTTGTCAACATATCAGCAGCATTGCTCTTGCTTGCTATGTAATCCACATTGACAGACTTGTTCTCCACTAAGTCATGGTTAAAGTGATTTCTAATGGCAATGTTTTTGGACTGTCCATTATGCTTGGTGCTGGAAGACAAATCAATTGCTCCCTTGTTATCACACGCAATGTTGATAGTCTCACTGTGATAAAGAAGGCTAAGCTCAAATAAAGGGCCTAATTCAGACCTGATCACTGCGGTGTGTTTTCGCACAGCAGCCGATCAGGTATGAAATGCGCATGCGCCGGCGCCGCAGTATGCCGATGCATGTCAGACAGCCGACTGCCATCTCAGCTCTGTGATCGCCACTGTCTGATTGACAGGCAGAGGCGGGCACTGGGCAATAGGGGGCTGGCTGGTGGTGTTTTACCGCCATTTAGGGGATGCGGTCCGGACAATGCAGGCATGCCCGGAACGTGCGGAGGGCGGGCCGCATCAGCTGCGTGACGTCACATGCAGCCGCAGCGAACCTCACAGTGAAGAGTAGCTCCCTGCCAGCGTGCAGGAGCTGCGCAGGTAGGGATCTACTCCTAAAGTACAAAAGCATCACCGCTGTGCAATGCTTTTGTACTTGTGTGACGGGGTAGGGCCTGACATGCGGGGCAGACTAGCCCTGTGCTGGGCATCCCTCCGCATGTCAGTGTGGCTGATCATAGATGTGCTAAATTTAGCACATCTACGATCAGGTCTGAATTAGGCCCCAAGTCTCCTTTATCCAGAAAGCTTCTTTTGCAGTTTCTGTAAGTGCCATGTTCTGTGGTTCAGTGGTGGATAGGGCAACAGTGGGTTGCTTTCTGCTCACTCAGCTGACGGCTGCACCTGCCAAATAGAATAAGTATCCCTCGTGGGAATGACGGTCATCCTCATCTGATCCCCAATTGGCATCACAGAAATCTTCCAAGGTCGTACCTTTTGACTTTGTAAACACCAACTTTAATGAACTTTTACCTTTTAAGTACCTTAAGATTCTTTTGACTGCAATCCTGTGTTGCCTCCCAGGGTTGATTGCAAACTGGCTTGCCCGACTCACTGCATGTGTAATGTCGGGGTGAGTCCCAATACTTGCATACATTAAGCTACCAACAGCATTTTGATAAGGAACCTCTCTCATTCCTCTATCTCCTCCTGGCTGGTTGGTGACATGGCCTTTACCATCTTTATGCTTTTGTCAGTAGGAGTGCTCACTGGTTTTGCATCAGAAATTCCATTCTTGCGAAGTATTGCTTCAATATATGTCTGTTGATCAATTGTAATAGTCCCATCTTTCAGATTTTGTACAATTCTCATGCCTAACAAATGATTTGCAGGGCCTAAATCCTTTAGCTTGAATCTTTGTTTCAGCTGCTGTTTTACATCAGTAATGTGCTCTTCTTGACATGCTAGCAATAGATCATCCACATACACAACTATGAAGAACAGCTTTTCTTCTATAGTTTTGTGATATAAGCAGTGATCAGTCTCTGACCTAACAAAGTTCATCTCTAGCAGCACAGCATCCAGCTTTACATACCAACAATGACCACTTTGCTTTAGGCCGTACAAAGATTTCTTTAAGAGTTAAACCTTTCCCTCTTGGAACATACTCTCATCATAATGTTCAGGTGGTTCCATATAAATCTTCTCCATTAACTCTCCATTTAGGAATGCAGAATAAAAATCTAACTGGTATAACAATAAATAATGAAGTGTAGCAATGGCAATGACTAACCGCAAGGTGCTGTACTTGCGACAGATGAAAAGATCTCCCCGTAAACGATCCCAGATTTTTGTGTGTATCCTTTAGCAACAAGGCAGGCTTTATAACGAGCAATAGTCCCATCGGCATTCAGCTTTCTGCAAATGACCCACTTGTTCTTGATTGTGTTACGGTTATTTGGCCTGTCAACTACAGTCCATGTACTGTTATCATCCAGAGCAGTGCCATAACTAGACATTTTAGCACTGTGTGCAAGAAATGGCATCGGCACCCCCCCATTAACATAAGCCCACGGCAGTGCGCTCCATAGGCGCGTGCAAAAAATATAAGGGCGTGGCTTCACGGGAAAAGGGTGTGGCCATGAAATAATACCAATTCATAATGGTGCACAGTAGTCTCCATTATTCAAATTACGCTGCACAGTAGCACCACTACACCAGGTAGAGCCCTTTTTACACATTACGGCAGACAGCATCCCCTTTTTACACATTACGGCAGACAGCATCCTCTTTTTACACATTACGGCAGACAGCGCCTCCTTTTTACACATTATGGCGGACAGCGTGCCCTTTTTACACATTACAGCAAACAGCGTCCCCTTTTTACACATTACGGCAGACAGCATCCCTTTTTACACATTACGGCAAACAGAGTCCCCTTTTTACACATTACGGCAGACAGCATCCCCTTTTTACACATTACGGCAGACAGAGTCCCATTTTTACACATTACGGCAGACAGAGTCACCTTTTTACACATTACGGCAGACAGCGTCCCCTTTTTACACATTACGGCAGACAGCGTCCACCTTTTACACGTTACGGCAGACAGCATCCCCTTTTACACGTTACGACAGGATAGGTCCTCCTTTTACAAATTATGGCAGGCAGAGTCCCCCTAACACCCCCCCTACCCTCAGAGTGTAGTGTAGTGTAGTGAAGTGTACTGTGGTGTAGTGTAGTGTACTGTAGTGAAGTGTAGTGTAATATACTGTAGTGTAGTGTACTGTAGTGAAGTGTAGTTTAATATAGTGTAGTGAAGTGTAGTGTAATATAGTGTAGTGTAGTATAGTATAGTGTAGTATAGTGCAGTGTAGTGTCTGTGTAGGCACTTACGTGCTGTTGCCAGCTCCTGACTCCTCCTGCCCACTTCACAGGCAGCAGAGAACTCAGCCGCAGCGCTGCCGGGACCTCAGCAGCAGCGGTGGCTTAAGCTGGACACAGGCGGGCGGGCGGCAGCTTCAGAGGAAGAGACTGAGCAACATTACAGCCATGGAGACATCATGGGAGAAGACACTAGAGGGGGGACAGAGACTGGGCATGGCTCGGGAGAAGACTCAGTTGGGAGCAGTAGACCATGGGACACCTGCATCTGACTGGCTGTGGCAGGAGCCACATTTGAAAGTCCGCTGGCGCTGTTGTCTCCGTGACTACCCGACGCTCTCCTAACTGTGGCGCCTCACTCAGCCGCGTAGTCGGCGTATGGGGCGGGCCAGCACAGGGGGAATATGTGCTCTAATTAGGTGTGCGCTGTGGACAATGCCCCTTCTGCACACACCTAGTTACGGCGCTGATCCAGAGCTGACAGCTCTGTATCTATTGCTAACTTCCATTCTTTCCAGTCGCTACTTGATTTTGCTTTCTGTATATTCTGGGGTTCACAGTAAGCTATATTTGCATATTCCTCACTGTACCTTTTGGATGGAACACCTTTATTGCTCCTTATGGAACTTCTGTTTCCTGATTGGGTATCCACATTAACTCTTTCAGGTTCAAACACGCTCTCTGCTGCCTGTACATCCAGCGATACATATTGCTGCTGTGATTCTTGTTCCACTGTCCTAGACTTTAGAAGACGTTTGTTTGTAATGTCCCAAAGCCTGTGTCACGATCCGGGTAACTAAATACACTCACTTACCATTCAAGTGCCTTCTGAGACTGTCCTTGCGCTCCAAGCCTGGTTTCCATCTGCGCTGTCTGCATGCAGCACGCTGTACGGCTTCTCCACGGTTTCTCCTCAGCGATCCTGGCGATGCTGACATGACATCTATCAGCATGTCTCTCCTGTTCTAGCGGATGGCATCTCCTGCTCTCTGTGGCCTCTGCTGGTGCCGCAATTACCACAAGCTTCCACATGCTGTTTACAAACAGACTTTTCCCACCAGAGCCAAACATGGGTGCAGTCATGTTTGGGTTAATCACATGACTCACCACAGCAAATCCACTGTACACAGAATCCTCTCTGAATTGCTCAGCCAATCCCTGCTTCCCAGCAGGTATAAGTATCCTGAACCAAGGCTTCCTGCTGTCAGTGCTATGGTTGTCTAACCCAGTGTTGGATGTCTCTGCATTCTGTGGTTGTTCCTGCCTTCTGTCTCCAGGTATTCCAGCTCCTGTGATCTTACTCCACTTAAAGAGATCTGCACCAGTTTTCATCCTGCAGTGCTGCCTGACTCCAGCGGTGTTTCCACATTGCCTCCTGTTATCAGCAGTGTTCCCTCACCAACTCTAGCTCTTGGTGATGTTCCCACATCCTTTCCAGCTACCAGCGGTGTTTCCACATTGCCTCCAGTTACCAGCAGTGTTTCTACACCATCTGCAGTTGTCAACGGTGTTCCTACATCGTTTCCAGTCACCAGCGGTGTTCCTACATTGTCTCTAGTCACCAGCAGTGTTCCTACATTGTTTCCAGTCACCAGCAGTGTTTCTACATCGTCTTCAGGTCACCATCGGTACCTCCACATCGAAATCTGCCATCATTGGTGTTTCAGCATCAAACTCTTTCACCATTGATGAGTTCCACTGTATTCTTACCATCTGTGCCAGTTCCACTCAGCATCCTCGGCAGTATCCTTCAGCTCTCAGCCTACCTCGGTGCTCTGCCATCGACTACAGCTTCCAGTGTGTCATCCTCTGGTCAGAATCAGTTCACCTCGACAGTACAGTGGTTAGCTGTTAACATCTATGGACAATACCATCTCAGTATCCTCCAAGACCGTACCATATTGATATCATACTACTCCAAACAGCATACTTCCTACTACCATATCTGAGGAACTGTGCTGCTATAATTACTCTGTGAACTATATCTGCTGAGCATTGATTCTTTCTCCACACTGCCGTTGTGATTATTGAACTGTGTGCACAATAAAGAACTTACTTTTAATCCTCTGTCGTCTTGGTTAAGCCTTCGGACGCCTGTGCTAAGGGTACCCTGCATGTCCAGGAATCCCATACTGTCACCCAGGTTCACAAACACGTCAGCCCCTACGGCTGAGTCATCCCCAGGTCAGCCTCGACCCTTAGGCATGACCGTTAGCACTGACCAAATGAATCCAGCCGGAGAGCAGGCCCAAGCATCCAACCCTGTACAACAGCTGGCAGCCCACCTAGAACATTAAGAGGCTGCACAGGGTCTGGCTCCGGTCTGGAAATGGATCCAGAGAAACTCCAGGCTATCCGAGATTGGCCAATACCTATCTCGTTGAAAAGCGTTCAGAGATTCCTGGGTTTTGCCAATTATTACAGAAGGATCATTCGAGGCTTTTTCACCATTATGGCACCGATTATGGCTCTCACCCAGAAAGGTGCCAATCCTTCCAAATGGTCAGAAAAGACTACCCAAGCTTTTTATCTTCTAAAGCAGAAATTTGTCTCCGCTCCAGTCCTGAAACAACCTGACACCAACTTACCTTTCATCTTGGAGGTGGATGCATCATCATCATTGGAGTAGGTGTTGTGTTCCCAGTGAGCAACAGATGGCCACCTCCATCCCTGTAGCTATTTCTCCCAAATGTTCTCTCCTGTAGAAAGCAATTACGCCATTGGCGACCAAGAACTTTTGGCTATAAAGCTCGCTCTGGAAGAATGGAGAAACTTACTCGAGAGTGCCTCCCACACTAACACCATTTTGACTGACCATAAAAACCTCCTGTACCTGAAAGCTGCACATTGTCTCAATCCTCGCCAGGCCAGATGGGCACTCTTCTTTTCCAGGTTCAATTTCAAACTCTTGTTTTGTCCAGGCTCTCAAAATCGTAAAGCTGATGCACTTTTCTGCTCCTGGGAGCAAGAAAGTGAGTCTAAATCCATTGGTAAGCATCTCATAATTGACCCAGTGGCATTCTCCGCCGTGGGGGTGGACTCCATGCCTCCATCCAGGAAAAGTTTTGTGAAATTGTCTCTCAGAAAGAAACGCTTGCATTGGGCACATTCTTCTCACTTCACTGGACAAGCAGTTGTTCAGAAAACCTACGAGTTTGTTTCCAGATCCTACTGGTGGCCGACCCTGAAACAAGACATCAAATAGTTTATTGCCTCCTGTACTAAGACTAAGTGTGCCCAGCATTAGGTATCTCACCAGTCGCCTTCCCATCAACCATGGACCCATTTATCAATAGACTTTATTACTGATCTTCCTGACTATAACAAATTCAATACCATATGGGTGGTAGTTGACCAGTTCACCAAGATGGCACATTTCATTCCTCTCACCGGTTTTCCAGCAGCTCCCAAGCTGGCTCAAGTTTTCATACAGGAATTATTAAGACTTCATTGACTGCCTGAAGAGATAATCTCTGATAGAGGAGTCCAATTTGTGGCCAAATTCTGGAGAAGTCTGTGCGACCCTCCAAGTAAAGTTAAAATTCTCCACCGCTTATCACCCCCAGACTAATGGGCAAACTGAGAGGGTGAGTCAGGACTTAAAGGCATTTCTTTGCATCTATGTATCCTCTTCACAAGACGACTGGGCTCATCTTCATCCGTGGGCTAAATTTTGTCACAACAACCAGTACCACTCTACATCCACACCTTTTCATGCCAACTATGGGTTACATCCTAAAGTCCCTAAATTCCAGCTGGTTCCAGCGACGTTAGTACCTGCTGTTGATTTCACTCTGCAACAGTTCTCCAGAAACTGGAAGAATATCCATTCAGCTCTTCTAAAAGCCTCCGCCAGGTACAAAAAATTTGCTGACAAGAAGCATAAAGCAGTTCATGCTCTCAAACCAGGGCATAGGCAAATGCAGGGGGGTTTCTGGTTGCCTAGAAACCCCCTCATCTTGGAAAGTGGCTCAAATTATAACAACAGTAGCAAAGGTATGTAATGTAAACATTGGTCTTTTTAAACATTTGATACAATATGGAATACAGTATTAATAGTTAACACTATAGATGGTCTATAGTATAGGCTGTATCAAACATACTGTATTTAAATAATATAAATAAGATAAGTGGTCAGGAAAAGGTTAAACATACCATAATAAAAAGACAAACATAATAAAACCAGTACTGCACTTTCTAAGCACACATTCTTCCACCTCATAGTAAAGCTCCTGTCTCTTCTTCCTGTTAGATACTCTCTGGTCCACATCATGCAATTTAAGGGACAGAGCAGAGATGCTGCACATGCCCAGTGGTAGGTGCTTCTTCTACCAAGTTTGCTGTGTGTGTGCACCCAATCAGTACACTGGACCAAAGAGTATCTAACAGGAAGTAGAGACCACCACTATGAGGTGGGAGAATGTGTGCTTAGAAAGTGCAGTACTTGTTCTATTACGTTTGTGTATTTATTATGATATGTTTAACCTTTTACTGAACACTTATTTAAATTATTTAAATATGTTTGATACATCCTATACGATAGACCATCTATAGTGTTAACTATTGATACTGTATTAATTTTTTAAAATAAATAATGTAAAAAGAACACTGTTTACATTAATGTCCAGAGTAATTACTAGGTTGTTCTACCGCTCCCCCAGACTCCTGCACTTGCTCCAATGTTCAGCAGAGTGGGAGATTGTGGATTGAATTTGGAAACACCCCTCTAGAATTCCTGCATTTGCCACTGCAGGGGATCGTGTTTGGTTCTCTACAAAAAATCTGAGACTGAAGGTTCCCAGTATGAAGTTTGTGCCCCAGTAAATTGGGACTTTCCAAATCGAGCTAGTCATTAACCCTGTTGCCTACAAACTGAAGTTGCCTCCTGTGGCTTTTCATGCCAGGTTTCCCCGTAAGCCTAAGAGGTGTCCTGGGGCCACCTCTAAAGTGTGTGTGTGGGGGGGTGCTGTCATGATTCAGGTAACTAAACACACTCACTTACCATTCAAGTGCCTTCTGAGAATGTCCCTGCGCTCCAAGCCTGGATTTCATCTGTGCTGTCTGCGTGCAGCATGCTGCATGGCTTCTCCAATGTCTCTCCTCAGTGATCCCGGCGATGCGGACATGACAGTTATACAGCATGTTCCTCCTGTTCTAGCGGATGGCATTTCCTTCTCTCCGCGGCCTCTGCTGTCATCACCATTACCACAAGTTTTCACATGCTGTTTACAAACAGATTTTTACCTCCAGAGCCAAACATGGGTGCAGCCATGTTTGGGTTAATCACATGACTCTCCACAGCCAATCCGCTGTACACAGAATCCTCTCTGATTGCTCAGCCAATCCCTGCTTCCCAGCAGGTATACTTATCCTGAACCAGGCTTCCTGTTGTCAGTGCTATGGTTGTCTAACCCGGTGTTGGATGTCTTTACATTCTGTGGTTGTCCCTGCTTGCTGTCTCCAGGTATTCCAGCTCCTGTGACCTTGCTCCACTTAAAGAGACCTGCACCAGTTTCCATCCTGCAGTACTGCCTGACTCCAGCGGTTTTTCCACATTGCCTCCTATTACCATCATTTCCAGTCACCAGCGGTGTTCCTGCATCGTCTCTAGTCAACAACGGTGTACCTGCATAATTTCTAGTCACCAGCGGTGTTCCTACATCGCCTCCAGATCACCATCGGTGCCTCAACATCGAACTCTGCCATCATTGGTGTCTAAGCATCGAACTCTGTCACCATCAGTGAGTTCCATTGTATTCTCACCATCTGTGCCAGTTCCATTCAGCATCCTCGGCAGATCCACTCAGCATCCTTCAGCTCTCAGCCGACCTCGGTGCTCTGCCATCGACTCAAGCTTTCAGTGTATCATCCTCTGGTCAGTATCGGTTCATCTCATCAGTACAGTGGTTAGTTGTTAACATCTATGGACAATACCATCTCAGTGTCCTCCAAAACTGTACCATATTGATATCGTACTACTCCAAACAGCTTACTTGTTACTACCGTATTTGAGGAACTGTGCTGCTATATTTACTCTGTGAACTCTATGCACAATAAAGAACTTACTTTTAATCCTCTGTCATCTTGGACAAGCCTTCGGACGCCTGTGCTAAGGGTACCCTGCATGTCCAGGAATTCCATACTGCCACCCAGGTTCACATACACATCAGCCCCTATGGCTAAGGCTTCCTCAGATCAGCCTCAACCCTCAGGTGTGACAGCACAGACCAAATGAATCCAGCTGTAGAACAGGCCCAAGCGTCCAACCCTGTACAACAGCTGGTAGCCCACCTAGAACATCAAGAGGCTGCATAAGTGATTTGCTGTCTCCAGTACCTCTCTACCAGGCTGGATGGAATCCAAGTAACCCTCTGTGGTTCTGGGGCATCCAGTGTATCTCCAGCAGTACCTCAGGTGGAATCACCACCCACCATTCCCATTTCTGCACCTCGACTCCATTTGCCGACACCTGCTAAATTCGATGGTTCCCCTAAAGCCTGTTAGGGATTCTTAAACCAATGTGAAATACATTTCGAGCTACAGTCTGGCAATTTTCCTACGGAGTGTACCAAGGTAGCCTACATTATCTCTCTCCTCTGCAGCTCCATCTTGGATTGGGCATCACCTTTGTGGGAGAGATATGATGTGTTATTATCCTCGTACATGAACTTTAGATGCATCTTTGACGAGCCTGGGCAAGTGCCAAAATACAAAGAAAGAATCAAAGTAAACACTTAGCTGGCGCTGTCAAGATGTATCCTCATATATATATATATATATATCCACCTTGAACTTCCACTTTCAAAGGCCAAGTTTCACCACAAGGAAATAAAACAAAAGTGTATATAGTGAAGTTCATTTAATACATTTTAAATCATAAACATAAAACCATAAACAGTATTCCACCCAAAGCCTCTGGTAGCATGTAAGGCAGGTAATTACCAGATAAAATGGAACTGTGGCCAAACAGTTCCTAACAGCATATGATTTGATGGATAGACCTCCGGATAGCCTCGTCTCCACCTCGGATTGACACGCTGGTCACTGGTAGTCTCCCCGCGTTCCTTGCTGCCACAGAGCTCACCGACGCGTTTCTACCCTGATCTGGGTTCTTTTTCAAGGTATCAGGTCGAATACTAATTATCTGAATCCAAAGATATTTAAATGTCCATCCACCAATCGTAAGCCGGTATGGACAGCTGGACCCTATACATCATTGTTCCTAATTGTCCCATAGTCCTCTGCTCTGCATTACTCCTTCCGGCAACGTCCATTGTGTGTATCTAGGTCGTCATAGTAACCTGTTCGTATCGCCGTACCCGACCCGTCACGTCACTTCCGGTATCCATGAGCATACGGCCTCCTGTTCCCTATTACTGGACCCAAAATGTCCATATACACATATCCACTTTGATGGGTCTTATTCCTCTACTTCAGTTGTTTTTATTAGGGTTTGAGAGCTCTGCTCCTACTTCATGCCGTAGCGTCACTTCCGGTGACGTCAGATGTAAACAAAGCAGCTGCATTCACTGTTCTAAATAGATTTAAACACAATTAAAACTTCAAAAAGGTGATTTAAATACCATAATAACAAGGGATTTATATACATAATTAAAAACATGTAGATCTTTTCATAAAAACCATTTAACTTCAAAGTCAGCATTTAATCCCCCCGGTTTCAATTTACCCAAGTCAAAGATCATCTTCATTTCTGCCTGTGCTGATTGGCTGGCTATGTCCTTCCTTCTCCAATGGCCTTTAATATGTCTAAGGTCACAAAATTGTCTGATGGTTATAGAGTTACTCTGATGAAGAATTGCAATGAGGTAGTTGTATGACTAAGCCAAGCGACACAACCACCTGGCCCATCTAGTAGTGTCATGCAGTGGCTGAATGTCGAGAGTGGGGCAAAAATTGTTTGGTCCACTGACAGCATCTCCAGCACGCTCCAGTCACTTTTAAAAAAATCTGCAATTGGTGGATATATACGGCAGTACCCCAGGACTAATACAGCAGTACCCCTGGAATCATACGGCAGTGTCACACAGGATGGCATTTTTCAAAAACTAGGTCCCAAACAGCACCTCATGCAAAGATGTCGAAGAGATGCAATGAGGTAGCAGTATGACTAAGCCAAGTGACACAAACAATTCCAACTGGAATTATACATCAAAATCACTGGAATTATATGTCCAAATCACTGAAATTAATTAGAAAAATCACTGTAATTAATAATTATACATCCAAATCACTGGAATTAATAGGCAAACTCACTGTAATTATACGTCCAAATCACTGTAATTAATTGTCAAAATCACTGTAATTAATAATTATACGTCCAAATCACTGGAATGAAATGGCAAAATCTCAGTATCACCTGCCTAGTGAAGTGGAATCTAGATGGGATTTGCTACTGGGGACACAATACCGCCATCAATTGTCTAAATCCCACTGCACTAATGGCGGATACCGGATGCACGTATAACACCAACATAAGTGTCAAGGCCTCAGTTATGAGGGCTTCCATCGTCATGTAAAAGCTGATCCACTAGTCATGAACATAGGCCAGGGCCTCAGCCGTTCCTTGCCACTCCGTGTCGTAAATGGCATATTGGCAAGTTTACGTTTCTCCTCAGACCATTTCAATTTCTTTTTTTGGGTCTTTTTACTGAACTTTGGCCTTTTGGATTTTACATGCCCTCTACTATCACAATGGGCATCGGCCTTGGCAGACGACGTTGATGGCATTTCATCGTCTATGTCATGGCTAATGGCAGCAGCTTCAGCAATAGGAGGAAGTGGTTCCTGATCTTTCCCTATTAACTCCTCCAAATGTTTGTTCTCCATTATATTTTTCTGGAGTTATAGAACACAATATGCGGCACAGGAATGACTGATGACTGATGGCCAGGACACTACCACTGGTCTGATGCAGCACAACACAACAACACTGTAAGGGATTTGTGGTTGTTGTTATTATAATTATTATAATACTGTAGCAGTGGACATATAGCAGCAGCGTATATAACTGTGACTGCCTCATCACTGGAATGACTGATGGACAGGACACTACCACTGGTCTGATGCAGCACAACCCAACAACACTGTAAGGGACTTGTGGTTGTTGTTCTAATTATTATAATACTTTAGCAGTGGACATATAGCAGCAGCGTATACCACTGTGACTGCCTGGTCACTGGAATGACTGATGGCCAGGACACTACCACTGGTCTGATGCAGCACAACATAACAACACTGTAAGGGACTTGTGGTGGTTGTTGTTGTTGTTGTTGTTATAATTATTATAATACTGTAGCAGTGGACATATAGCAGCAGCGTATACCACTGTGACTGCCTCATCACTGGAATGACTGATGGACAGGACACTACCACTGGTCTGATGCAGCACAACACAATAACACTGTAAGGGACTTGTGGTTGTTGTTATAATTATTATTATAATACTGTAGCAGTGGACCTATAGCATCATCGTAAATCACTGTGACTTCCTCATCACTGAAATGACTGATGGATAGGACACTATCACTGGTCTGATGCAACACAACACAACAACACTGTAAGGGACTTGTGGTTGTTGTTGTTGTTGTTATAATTATTATAATACTGTAGCAGTGGACATATAGCAGAAGCGTATACCACTGTGACTGCCTCGTCACTGGAATGACTGATGGACAGGACACTATCACTCGTCTGATGCAGCACAACACAACAACACTGTAAGGAACTTATACAGCTACACTGGATATATGGCAGCAGAGGACACCACCACTGTGACTGGTCACTGGACTGATGCTGCACAAGACACTTCTCCTGGTCTAATGCAGGACAACACAGCACCACTGAAAGGAACTTATACAGCTACATTGGATATATGGCAGCAGAGGACACCACCACTGTGACTGGTCACTGGACTGATGCTGCACAAGACACTTCCCCTGGTCTAATGCAGGACAACACAGCACCACTGAAAGGGACTTTAACAGCTACACTGGATATATGGCAGCAGAGGACACCACCACTGTGACTGGTCACTGGACTGATGCTGCACAAGAGAGACACTGCCCCTGGTCTGATGCAAGACAACACAATAAAAATGCAAGGGACTTATACAGCAGCCAGTAGCACTTGGGACATATAGCAGAAGAGGACACCAACACTGTGACTGGCTGGATTGATGCAGCACAATACATTGACTACACTGGACTGGACTGAGCAGCACAAGACAGCACAAGACTCGCCACCCCACTTTCCCGCCCACACAGACACTTAAGACATGTCCTCTCAATACACTTTCCGAGACTGGAGTGAAAATGGCCGCGACGCGTGGCTCCTTATATGGAATCCAAATCCCGCGAGAATCCGACAGCGAGATGATGACATTTTGCCTCGTTCGGGTTTCCAAGTCAGGTGGGAAAACCCGAGCCTGACTCGGATCCGGGCTCGGAAGGCAAAGTCCGGTAGGGTTTGGTTCTCTGAGAACCGAACCCGCTCATCTCTAACTTTTATATTGCGAGCTAAATGACGTCACAAAGGCCAATTCAAAATGATTGCCTTTTTTCTTTTACCAGGGTTTCAACAGATCGTCCCTGTTCTATTAATGTTATTTTATTCTTTACGCTCTCTATTTTCCCTACTTCGTATCCAGAGGCTACAAATCTGTCTTTCATTTCTTCTGCTTGTACTGTAAAGACCTCGGAACTGGTGCAATTACGTTTTAGGCGTCTGAACTGGCCCTCCAGTATAGAGCCTAACCAGTCCGTGTGATGGCAACTGGTAGTCCCTATATAAGCCCCTGAATCTGTTGGTTTGGTATAGTACATGGTTTGAATCAAACCACTCTCTATAAAAATTGTAATATCTAAAAGATTTATTTTAGCATTACTGTGCTCAAAGGTCAAAAATACATTTAAGATGTTACTGTTTAAATATATAAATAATTCTTCTAAGAGATCCTCTCCCCCCCCCCTTCAAATATAGATGATGTTTTTTTTATTTGGAGCGGGGAGAGGATCTCTTAAGAAATTTTTTTATATATTTAAACATTAACATCTTAAATATATTTTTTACCTTTGAGTACAGTAATGCTAAAATTAATTTTTTAGATATTACTATTTTTATAGAGAATTTATTTTTATTCAGCGCTGCTATTTTCTAAGCATTTGTTGTGTTTAGTAGGTTTGACTAATATCTACATCTAGCAGCTGCATTAGAAAAACTCGCCCATGAGCGCCTGATTCCATCCTTGGGTATTTCACTATTTTGGAGATTTAAATATCTTTGGATTCAGATGATTAGTATTTGACATGCTACCTTGAAAAAGACCCCAGATCGGGGTAGAAACGCGACGGTGAGCTCTGTGGCAGCAAGGAACGCGGGGAGACTACCTATGACCAGCGTGTCAATCCGAGATGGAGACGAGGCTATCTGGAGGTCTTTCCATCAAATCACATGTGTCACAACTGAGGGCCTGAGCTGACGGGAGGCAGCCTCAGTTGTAGGGGCTGAGATGTACCGGAACCTGGGAGGTTGTATCAGACCCCTGGACATGTAAGTAACATGAATAATAACTGCCCGAAGGCGTGACCACGACAACTTGGATAAAAGTCAATGATGTTTATTATGACAACTCCGCAACACAGCAGCAGTAAAAGAAAACATAAAAGTCAGCAAAGAATAAATACAGTTCCTGGGTACTACAGGATGGCAGGAGCAACAGGGCACTGGTAGTGTGAGATAGTTCTTATGATCTTCTAGATGGAAAGTCCTTACCAGGCCCGACTGTAGCAATGGAGATAACCCAGGATTGTGCCAGCTGGTGTTCCAGGAAAAGCTGGGTTGCTGAAGATAAAACAGCTGCTGTGGATACTGGCTGGAACCAGACTGTTGTTAGCACGGAGTGGATACTGGCTGGAACCAGTTAAATAATAAATGAACTTGGGAGCGATGAAATATGAACTGAAATGTAGAACTTGAGAGCGGAGAAATAATAATACCGGTGGAGAGTGGTAAAGTGTAGAAAGGACACCGGCCCTTTAAGGGAAGCTGTACTCTGCTGGAAGCTGAGCTGGAAGCAGGTAATGTTGTAGCTGGAAACAGATGAATCCACAATGGATTGGAGAGTCAGGCTACACCGCAGGTGGAATGCTGGTGCGGGTCTCTATGGTGGAAGTCTTGAGACAGGAGCTGGAACCTGGAAGACAATCACAGGAGAGAGACAAACAGGAACTAGGTTTGACAACCAAAGCACTGACGCCTTCCTTGCTCAGGCACAGTGTATTTATACCTGCAGCAAGGAAGGGATTGGCTAGGCAATTATGCAGATTAACAATATTGACAACAGATTGGAGGAAATGATCAGCTGACAGAATCCAAGATGGCTGCGCCCATGCAGACACTTGGAGGGAAGTTTGGTTTGTAATCCATGTGGTAATGAAAACAGTAATGGCGGCGCCGGCCACTGGAGACAGGAGACGCCAGGCTGACAAGTGCACATCCAACCACGCGGACACAGCGGAGGCCGCGGCTGACGTAATCGCCACTCTGACACTCTGCATGCAGAAGCTCAGTGACGGCGGCGGAGGCCGCGGGAGACGCCATGCCAGATGTAATAAGGCGTTACTGTGACAGCGTCTCAGAGAGACAGGAGAGGATGCAGGAATGTGAACATTAGGATAACAGATGGGATCCGGTCCTGGAGCGCTGAGCCAGCCTTAGGAGGCATCTGATGGGTAAGAAATGGCGTCCAGATACCCGGATCGTGACAACATGGTTAGGAACTGTTTGGCCACAGTTCCATTTCATCTGATAATTACCCGCCTTACATGCTACCAGAGGCTTTGGGTGGAATACTATTTATGGTTTTATGTTTATGATTTATAATGTATTAAACGAACTTCACTATATGCACTTTTGTTTTATTTCCTTGTGGTGAAACTTGGCCTTTGAAGGTGGCAGTTCAAGGAGGATATGTATATAAGGATACATCTTGACACTTGGCTAAGTGTTTACTCTGTTTGTTTCTTTCTTTGTATTTTGGCAATTGTGGTGAGGGGTGAAGGGAACCTCTTAGGAGTGTTACATCTTGCTGGCTGCAGTAGTTTGTGCACTGAGTGATTACTAGAATTCATTATAGAGCCTGGGCAAGTGACTTCTGCCTGTGTCGACCTTCTTTGGCTGCACCAGGGATCACGAAAACTCGGTCAATACTTGGTGCAATTCCAAATTCTAGCGTCTGAACTCTCCTGGAACTATGACGCTCTCTGTGCAGCTTTCTGGCACAGGTTATCTGAAATGATTAAAGATGAGCTTGCTACCAGAGAATTACCTCAAAAATTGGATGAGCTCATACAGTATCTCATTGCACGAAGGTTGATCTTTGTTTCCGCAAAAGGGCAGTTGAGAGTGGGAGGTCTGCGCTTCCTAAAACATCAGCAGTTTCTCAACGCCAACAATCTCCTCCTAAGGATGAGCCCATCAGATTATCCATTCTTGTTTGTCGCCTGCAGAGCATAGAAGATGTCTATCTGAATACCTGTGTCTGTACTGTGCTGCACCATCCCATGTTATTAACGCTTGTCCTAATGTCATGTGCAGCATCAGCAAATCTGTCAGTTCAGCTTTCAGCATTGATCAAGCACCTGGATGCTGCTGCTGCTCTCTCTTCTTTGTATTCAGGTTGTTCCTGGTAATTAGGATACTAGCTGCACAGCTTATGTGGAGTAACTTGTTAACTAATATTACTCATATTTTGCTGGTTATTCTTATGACTTACCTCTGCTTCAGTTTGTGGAACTACAGGTCACAACTAGGTCCTGCATAGTTCTCTCCCAGTGCCTCAGCTCCTGCATTCAGCAACTGACTCCACAGGTGTCTGCATTCTGTAATTACAGCTGGTTACCTGACTCCTACTATTCAGCCTGTCAGCCTGCTCAGTCTGTACTGCAGATGCATGATATATCAATTACTGAGGGGCCTGTCTGGTGGTCTCAGCTAATTGGTCCAGCTTGTTCCTTTAAGCTTCTCAATCCCAAGATGCTTTGCTAGTTATAGCTAATGCTTCCTGTGTTCAGATCCATGGTTCATGTCTCTGGTTCCAGCTATCTGTCCAGTATGCTGTGGTAGACTGTGGCATTTTTTCCTTTGTTGTTTCTTTGTACACTGTTCCATCTATCTTCCCCGCTATTTTTATAAGCTTTCCAGTACGTGCTGCACAGAAGCATCTCTCTAAAATCATAATTCCTTCACTGTGCATCAGTGTAGAGCTGGTGTTTTTACTGACATGTGCAGTGTGAGATTTGAACCAAGCATGACACTTAACATTGTGGCTGAAGAGTTAAATTTTGTTGACACCAAACCATGGACTCTTCCTCCCACATGTCTTTGGGCAAAGTCAGGGCCGTCTTAACAGCAGTGTAGGCACCTGGGCACAGCAATGCACTGAGGCCCCCTACCCATCCTCCAGCAGTAGAGGTGGGGGTACTATCAATGGTAGCTTTGATGCCCCATGGGCGGTAGGGGGTGTTCTATCTTCCACATAGCATGTGGGACCTGGAGCAGTAATTTCTGCTAATTACTCATTTACTGCACAGATGAGGCGGGAGGGAGAACACTAAACTGTACAAGGGGGCATTGTGCTGAATGAAGGGGCCCTGGTACATGACTTCCAGGGTGGTAGGGGGTGTTTAATTCATAGGGGAGGGGTGGGTAGTGGAGTGGGCTTAATATTTATCATTTTCTGGAGGGAGGGCACCTTGCTTGACTGCACATATCTCAAATTCCTGAAAATATATTTCTTAGCTTTAAATTGGATAAAAATACTAGAGAGTCCAACCTTTCAGGAGGTACTGGGGACCTGCAGATGAGAGTTCAGGAGCCACAGCAATACACAGACAAATGAATAAAACTGCATATTAGGCGTGTGTAGCTGGAGAATAGACCAGCTGCTTGAAGTCTGATATCTCTAGTTCTGGGCATAGTAGAAACAAGCTGCTAATGTCCACCAAAAGGGGAGAGTCCCAGCTTTTGTATTATAGCCTCATAAAAAACTCTTAGTTAGACAGAACACGAGATATCTGTTTGGGAATTGCAATTAACAGGCTTGTATGGGGTCCACTGCTTTGACATTGAATATCTCCGGTTCCCTTGGGCCGATTTTAAAAAATCTGGTACCTTTAGAAAGAGGGACCCTCAGCTATAAGCCTAGGGTCCTTATACTCATGGTGCCCTTGGGCAAGTTCCCATTGAGCTAATATGAAAAGATGGCCATGGGCAAAGTGCAGCTGCAGAGACGCTTTAAGAGAGGAGGGGGCCCATGTGCAGTATCCGATTGGACCCCCTACTCTCCAGTGGTGTAGGAGATTTGGGTATTGTGCCAGAGTCTACTGCATATGTGCAGGTCTCTGGGAACATGGCATCCGCACCACGTTCCTGGGGACATCTCTAGTGTGCTTGCGCAAATCACTGGAAAATAGCCGCCGTTGCTATTTTCCTAGTGATATTTGCAACTCTGCAGCCAGCGCTGGGCAGATAGATGTGTGAGTATAATTAAATGGGTGAAGGACATGCAGTGTGTTGGCCCCCTTGGACCCAGGGGCCCGTGTCACCACACACTTTGCAGCCATTATAGCTACACCAGTGTGTAGCAGGTCTATGAAGTGAGTTTATTTCAACAAGGGATTATTATATTACCACCTTCTTATATGAAAGCATGCTTTCGATTGCTATACCATGCATAGTTACTCACATATCTGGCATAGAAAATTTAAACTCCTTTAGTGTTCCCATCCCATTGGTTCTTTTTTAGCCTCTCTCTACAGCTCTTCTTACCTAGACACTCAATTTTGGTGAATGGCCACTTCTGGGTAGATTCAAAGTTGTTCCATATTTGCTCCATTTACTTATGATGGGCCTGTGCTTTGGGGTACAGTATATTCAGTGCCTTGGAAATATTCTTGTATAATTTTCCTAATAGGTCCTTAATGACCATGACCCAGTTCTGCATGGAATAGTCTTTTGTCTTCATTTTGTAGTATTTGTTTGGAAATACAGTAACTATATAAGGAAACATGGAGACAGAATGTCCAAACTGCTTAAACCCCTTACACATCACCATCTTTATTGGCAGCTTAATGCGATCCCGTAATTGTCTAAAATGTTACATATTGTTTATTTACATTTATATCCTTTTGACATTTCATTATTTGCTTCATTTTTAAGATATACAGTAGCAACCAGGTTAAATGGTTACTCTTTGCACTAGCTGTGCATTTGGTTAATGGCACAGTATAACTTAGTACATAAATCAACAGTGTTTCAATAAAAACTTTGATTAAATAAAGTAAAATTTTATTATCAAAAGTTATCAAAGTTATTGTCACTGTATACAAGTACCAGTGTTTTAAACTTATATGAATTTACCGTTGTCATTATTTTTACTTTCTGGGAACTACAACATGTCACTGGAGTATTTAAAAGTAATTCCTTTTCTTTAACTGAAAAAACTTTGAACTTTGTGCAGTCCCTCAGGTAATGTTAGACACACAACATATAGGACTTGTAAACTCCTCTCACATCTCATCATGAAGAGACTGCTGGAGAGATGGAGGTTTAATGGTGTCATACACAGATTTGTATTTTGCTCATATACATAATAAACAGCAATTCAGCTTCAATGTACAAATGAGATTGAATAACAGTAAGTAATTGCAGTACTTCAGCATTAGATCCTTATTTGATCAGAGTACAATAAATAATGTAAATAAGGGCATGGCCTCTATAATTAAATATACTGTACATTTAAGTTGTTATCACTGAGATATAAAGCATACAATAAGGTAATTTCAATGTGAAGTTAAAGGCATAGGACAATAGAACAAATGGAGTGAAGTAAAAGAATATTCAGACAGTATTGAATTTTAACAATCACATAATCAGTAGCTAATTATCTACATATAACCTTGAATTAAAAAGTCCAATTGTTAAAACTGAATCAACTTTAAAATAAATGACATTGTTTTGAGAGCTACAGGCTTCTCTGGCACAAGGTTGTGTACGTAACAAGAATATATATTGGGTACACACTCATGCATATTCTGCATTTTTTTTTATAATCTCTATACTGGAAAATACTTTTTTTTTTTAATATATCACCATTATATCTTTAGTCATTTCTACTGTGCATATTGTAATGTCCTGTACTTGAAGGTGCTTAGTGTTTTGTGTTTCATTTTTCCAGTATTTGGTATCATTGTATTCTGCACCTGTGATCAGAGTGGTGGAAAGCAACCTGAAGGTGTTTGGATGTACTGTCACTTGGGCTCATTTCCAATTCACACTTTATACATGTAAAAAAATCCTTTCTAGGACAGTGTGTACTTTTTCAGTAGCTATTAGCAATACTAGTGATTGTTATTGAATATCATACAAAATTAAAGGGCAGCAAATTGGCTGCAATCTAGATTATCTTTAAGAACTTTAGAAAGGCTGTAATATAATATATGGAGAAGAATGCATGAAATCAGGTACCTATAAACTCAGAACTGGTGGAATAAGCAGGGTCTTCATAATAGAAGAGATGTCAGACTCTTGTATAACTGATATACTGCGGGAAGATTTGGGATTCTTATGCACCTCTATATTAATCAGAGTCCATACATACTATGGGGGTATTCAATTGTTTGCAAAGTCAGTTGGGAGTCTGTTTTTTTCCTATCTAAAAGACAGGAAAAAACAGACACCCAACCAACTTTTCAAACAATTGAATTCCACCCCGTGTGTGTGTGTGTGTGTGTGTGTGTGTTTGTGTGTGCGCACTGGCGTATCTATAATGGATGCAAGGTGTGCCGTGCACATGGGTCCAGGGGGCCCACACACAGCACATCCTACACCATTAATATTATACTTATCGCTCCATGGGTCTGGTACTGGCTGCAAAAAATCAAATTGAAAATGCCTGCCACAGCCATTCTCCCGGTGGTTCATGCATGCGCAATAGAGATGTCGCTGGGTACTGGGCAGCGTGGCTGCCATTTTTCCAGAGACCGACACATGTCCAGTAAACTTTGCCACAATTCCAGAGCGTACTGCACTGCCAGAGAGGAGGGTGGAGCCTGCACACAGGTGTAAGTTGTACAATATCAGGAAAATCCCTTTCCACAGAACAGATGGTTAAAGAAGAGAACGGTGCAATGTTGTATACTGTTAAATAGATTGGTAAAAAAATGCTCACCGGATATGGTGAAATATGGTACATGGGGCCTAATTCATGTCTGCACACAATGGCCGATGTTCACTCAACAATTATTGGCAAATTGCGCTGTGATTGTATCGACAAGGGTGCCGCTGCAATTCCACTCATGAGAACTTTGTCGCAGAGAGATTGACAGGAAGTGGCCATTTGGAGGTGTTAATACAGAGTTTGTGGTTGTTTTTGTGGCATTTATATATTCTGATCATATGTGCAAAAACATGGCGTCTGAGTCACCACTGCTGTGGCCGGCCAGCATAGCCACAGAACAACCGTTAGCTTTGATGTTCTCTGTAATTGCATAAAGTTCGCTAATGTGTACGCAATTGTAATTGAGTGTGCGATGAGTCCGGTGGGCGTCTCTTTTCATTTCTGGGTGGCAGCTTCACTTGCTAATATTAGTAGCTCCGTATCCTACAGAAAAGCAATTGCATTTGTGTACAAACATAAATTAGGCCCATGGAGCAGTGTTATTCTTCTATGTATTTTTGTCCAAATGACCCTAAGTTGTCACTAGTGGTTCGACAGTCAAGTATAAACAAAAATAAAGCTTAGAGCTAGTCAGGGGTGAAATATACAGTATAAATTAACTGATTGGCTGAGATTTTGACTTTAAAGGGCACTTAAATCTAGTGATGAGCGTGTTCGGTTCCTCGGAATCCGAACCCCCCCGAACTTCACCCTTTTTACACGGGTCCGAGGCAGAATCGGATCCTCCCGCCTTACTCGGTTAACCCGAGCGCGCCCGAACGTCATCATCCCGCTGTCGGATTCTCGCGAGATTCGGATTCTATATAAGGAGCCGCGTGTCGCCGCCATTTTTCACTCGTGCATTGGAAATGATAGTGAGAGGACGTGGCTGGCGTCCTCTCACTTTGTATTAGGGGGCTGCAGTGCAAATATCTTTATTCTGGGGACCAGCAGTATTATAGGAGGAGTACAGTGCAGAGTTTTGCTGACCAGTGACCACCAGTATTATACGTTGTCTGCCTGAAAAACGCTCCATATCTGTGCTCATATATCTGTGCTCACACTGCTTTATTGTGGGGACTGGGGACCAGCAGTATTATATAGGAGGAGTACAGTGCAGAGTTTTGCTGACCAGTGACCACCAGTATACGTTGTCTGCCTGAAAAACGCTCCATATCTGTGCTCAGTGTGTTGCATATATCTGTGCTCACACTGCTTTATTGTGGGGACTGGGGACCAGCAGTATTATATAGGAGGAGTACAGTGCAGAGTTTTGCTGACCAGTGACCACCAGTATTATACGTTGTCTGCCTGAAAAACGCTCCATATCTGTGCTCAGTGTGCTGCATGTATCTGTGCTCACACTGCTTTATTGTGGGGACTGGGGACCAGCAGTATTATATAGGAGGAGTACAATGCAGAGTTTTGTTGACCAGTGACCACCAGTATTATACGTTCTCTGCCTGAAAAACGCTCCATATCTGTGCTCAGTGTGCTGCATATATCTGTGCTTACACTGCTTTATTGTGGGGACTGGGGACCAGCAGTATTATATAGGAGGAGTACAGTGTAGAGTTTTGCTGACCAGTGACCACCAGTATTATACATTCTCTGCCTGCAAAACGCTCCATATCTGTGCTCAGTGTGCTGCATATATCTGTGCTCACACTGCTTTATTGTGGGGACTAGGGACCAGCAGTGTAATATAGGAGGAGTACAGTGCAGAGTTTTGCTGACCAGTGACCACCAGTATTATACGTTCTCTGCCTGAAAAATGCTCCATATCTGTGCTACATTGTAGTATATAGTAGGAGTACAGTGCATAATTTTGCTGACCACCAGTATATAATATATAGGAGTACGGTACAGAAGGCCACTGCTCTACCTACCTCTGTGTCGTCAAGTATACTATCCATCCATACCTGTGGTGCATTTCAGTTTTGCACAGTTTGCTGACCACCAGTATATAATATATAGCAGTACGGTACAGTAGGCCACTGCTCTACCTACCTCTGTGTCGTCAAGTATACTATCCATCCATACCTGTGGTGCATTTCAGTTTTGCACAGTTTGCTGACCACCAGTATATAATATATAGCACTACGGTACAGTAGGCCACTGCTCTACCTACCTCTGTGTCGTCAAGTATACTATCCATCCATACCTGTGGTGCATTTCAGTTTTGCACAGTTTGCTGACCACCAGTATATAATATATAGCAGTACGGTACAGTAGGCCACTGCTCTACCTACCTCTGTGTTGTCAAGTATACTATCCATCCATACTTGTGGTGCATTTCAGTTGTGCGCAGTATATATAGTAGTAGGCCATTGCTATTGATACTTGCATATAATTCCACACATTAAAAAATGGAGAACAAAAATGTGGAGGGTAAAATAGGGACAGATCAAGATCCACTTTCACCTCGTGCTGAAGCTGCTGCCACTAGTCATGGCCGAGACGATGAAATGCCATCAACGTCGTCTGCCAAGGCCAATGCCCAATGTCATAGTAGAGAGCATGTAAAATCCAAAAACAAAAGTTCAGTAAAATGACCCAAAAATAAAAATTAAAAGCGTCTGAGGAGAAGCGTAAACTTGCCAATATGCCATTTACGACACGGAGTGGCAAGGAACGGCTGAGGCCATGGCCTATGTTCATGGCTAGTGGTTCAGCTTCACATGAGGATGGAAGCACTCATCCTCTCGCTAGAAAAATGAAAAGACTTAAGCTGGCAAAAGCACAGCAAAGAACTTTGCATTCTTCTAAATCACAAATCCCCAAGGAGAGTCCAATTGTGTCGGCTGCGATGCCTGAACTTCCCAACACTGGACGGGAAGAGATGGCACCTTCCATCATTTGCACGCCCCCCGCAAGTGCTGGAAGGAGCACCCGCTGTCCAGTTCCTGATAGTCAAATTGAAGATGTCACTGTTGAAGTACACCAGGATGAGTATATGGGTGTTGCTGGCGCTGAGGAGGAAATTGACAAGGAGGATTCTGATGGTGAGGTGGTTTGTTTAAGTCAGGCACCCGGGTAGACACCTGTTGTCCGTGGGACGAATATGGCCATTGACATGCCTGGTCAAATTACAAAAAAAATCACCTCTTCGGTGTGGAATTATTTCAACACAAATGCGGACAACAGGTGTCAAGGCGTGTGTGGCCTTTGTCAAGCTGTAATAAGTAGGGGTAAGGACGTTAACCACCTCGGAACATCCTCCCTTATACGTCACCTGCAGCGCATTCAACATAAGTCAGTGACAAGTTCAAAAACTTTGGATGACAGCGGAAGCAGTCCACTGACCACTAAATTCCTTCCTCTTGTAACCAAGGTCCTGCAAACCACACCACCAACTCCCTCAGTGTCAATTTCCTCCTTACACAGGAAAGCCAATAGTCCTGCAGGCCATGTCACTGGCAAGTCTAACGAGTCCTCTCCTGCCTGGGATTCCTCTGATGCATCCTTGAGTGTAACGCCTACTGCTGCTGGTGCTGCTGTTGTTGCTGCTGGGAGTCGATCGTCATCCCAGAGGGGAAGTCGGATGACCACTTGTACTACTTCCAGTAAGCAATTGACTGTCCAACAGTCCTTGCGAGGAAGATTAAATATCACAGCAGTCATCCTGCTGCAAAGCGGATAACTCAGGCCTTGGCAGCCTGGGCGGTGAGAAACGTGTTTCCGTTATCCACCGTTAATTCACAGGCAACTACAGACTTGATTGAGGTACTGTGTCCCCGGTACCAAATACCATCTAGGTTCCATTTCTCTAGGCAGGCGATACCAAAAATGTACACAGACCTCATAAAACAGTCACCAGTGTCCTAAAAAATGCAGTTGTACCCAATGTCCACTTAACCACGGACATGTGGACAAGTGGAGCAGAGCAGACTCAGGACTATATGACTGTGACAGCCCACTGGGTAGATGTATTGCCTCCTGCAGCAAGAACAGCAGCGGCAGCACCAGTAGCAGCATCTCGCAAACGCCAACTCGTTCCTAGGCAGGCTACGCTTTGTATCACCACTTTCCAGAAGAGGCACACAGCTGACAACCTCTTACGGAAACTGAGGAACATCATCGCAGAATGGCTTACCCCAATTGGACTCTCCTGGGGATTTGTGACATCGGACAACTCCAAAAATATTGTACGTGCATTACATCTGGGCAAATTCCAGCACGTCCCATGTTTTGCACATACATTAAATTTGGTGGTGCAGAATTATTTAAAAAATGACAGGGGCGTGCAAGAGATGCTGTCGGTGGCCCGAAGAATTGCGGGCCACTTTCGGCATTCAGCCACCGCGTGCCGAAGACTGGAGCACCAGCAAACAGTCCTGAACCTGCCCTGTCATCATCTGAAGCAAGAGGTGGTAATGAGGTGGAATTCAACCCTCTATATACTTCAGAGGATGGAGGAGCAGCAAAAGGCCATTCAAGCCTATACATCTGCCCACGATATAGGCAAAGGAGGGGGAATGCACCTGACTCAAGCACAGTGGAGAATGATTTCAACGTTGTGCAAGGTTCTGCAACCCTTTGAACTTGCCACACGTGAAGTCAGTTCAGACACTGCCAGCCTGAGTCAGGTCATTCCTCTCATCAGGCTTTTGCAGAAGAAGCTGGAGACATTGAAGGAGGAGCTAAAACAGAGCGATTCCGCTAGGCATGTGGGACTTGTGGATGGAGCCCTTAGTTCGCTTAACCAGGATTCACGGGTGGTCAATCTGTTGAAATCAGAGCACTACATTTTGGCCACTGTGCTTGATCCTAGATTTAAAACCTACGTTGTATCTCTCTTTCTGGCAGACACAAGTCTGCAGAGGTTCAAAGACCTGCTGGTGAGAAAATTGTCAAGTCAAGCGGAACGTGACCCGTCAACAGCTGCTCCTTCACATTCTACCGCAACTGGGGGTGCGAGGAAAAGGCTAAGAATTCCGAGCTCACCCGCTGGCGGTGATGCAGGGCAGTCTGGAGCTAGTGCTGACATCTGGTCCGGACTGAAGGACCTGCCAACGATTACTGACATGTCGTCTACTATCACTGCATATGATTCTCTCACCATTGAAAGAATGGTGGAGGATTATATGAGTGACCGCATCCAAGTAGGCACGTCAGACAGTCCGTACGTATACTGGCAGGAAAAAGAGGCAATTTGGAGGCCCTTGTAGGAACTGGCTTTATTTTACCTAAGTTGCCCCCCCTCCAGTGTGTACTCCGAAAGAGTGCTTAGTGCAGCCGCTCACCTTGTCAGCAATCGGCGTACGAGGTTACTTCCAAATGTGGAGAAGATGATGTTCATCAAAATGAATTGTAATCAATTCCTCCGTGGATACATTCACCAGCAATTGCCTCCAGAAAGTACACAGGGACCTGAGATGGTGGATTCCAGTGGGGACGAATTAATAATCTGTGAGGAGGGGGATGTACACAGTGAAAGGGGTGAGGAATCGGACGATGAGGAGAAGGTGGACATCTTGCCTCTGTAGAGCCAGTTTGTGCAAGGAGAGATTGATTGCTTCTTTTTTGGTGGGGGCCCAAACCAACCAGTCATTTCAGTCACAGTTGTGTGGCAGACCCTGTCGCTGAAATAATGGGTTTGTTAAAGTGTGCATGTCCTGTTTATACAACATAAGGGTGGGTGGGAGGGCCCAAGGACAATTCCATCTTGCACCTCTTTTTTCTTTAATTTTTCTTTGCATCATGTGCTGTTTGGGGACTATTTTTTTGAAGTGCCATCCTGCCTGACACTGCAGTGCCACTCCTAGATGGGCCAGGTGTTTGCGTCGGCCACTTGTGTCGCTTAGCTTAGCCATCCAGCGACCACAGTGCACCTCTTTTTTTCTTTGCATCATGTGCTGTTTGGGGACTATTTTTTAAATCGACCATCCTGTCTGACACTGCAGTGCCACTCCTAGATGGGCCAGGTGTTTGTGTCGGCCACTTGGGTCGCTTAATTTAGTCATCCAACGACCTCTGTGCAAATTTTAGGACTAAAAATAATATTGTGAGGTGTGAGGTGTTCAGAATAGACTGGAAATGAGTGGAAATTATGGTTATTGAGGTTAATAATACTATGGGATCAAAATGACCCCCAAATTCTATGATTTAAGCTGTTTTTGGTTTGTTTGTTTTTAAAACACCAGAATCCGACAAAAAATTTTCAGGGAGGTTTTGCCAAAACGCGTCCGAATCCAAAACCCGCTTGCGGAACCGAATCCAAAACCAAAACGCAAAACCCGAAAAATGTCCGGTGCACATCTCTACTTAAATCCCATTGACAGGAAATCAAAATTATTAATTTCAGTCTGATTGTTCCTCAAGGTGTATGCAAAACCAAAAAGTAATACATTGTGTAATGCTGTAATACAAAATTGTGATTTAAACAATATGAAAATATAATATATTGAATCTTGAACAAACAACTGTTCCAAAATATGTATTACTTTACAACATAAAATGCTTTAAACAGTGTAAAACTAACATTATTGAAAGATCATAAGCGTAATCACACTCCAGCAGGGATTTTAACTTTTTATAAGATTAACCTCCAAACACTGTTCTGCAGATACACTGGTGTTTCATCTCTAGAAATGAGAAAATATCCCTCCAATGGCAAAAATGTCTTAGAACTGTTAACCACTTTTTCATGTGTTTTGTGATCATCTCGCTGATTTTCTCAGGAATGTAATCCTTGGATTTAAGTTTACAATAAACATAAAAAACTGATCAGCACTTGATAAACAAGTCATATAATAATAATATAATATTCAAAGTCTATTAATAAACAACAACAACAACTACTACTACTAATAACTACTAATAATATTATTATTATTATTATTATTATTATTATTATTAAATTACCATTTTATTGGAATCTGGATTTAAGTTGTGTCTGATTGTGAGGGTAAATACTGGCTGCTTTATTTTTATACTGCAATTTGGATTTCAGTTGAACACACCCCACCCAAATCTAACTATTTCTGCACATGTTATATCTGCCCCCCTCCCCCACCCCTGCAGTACACATGGTTTTCCCATTGGCTAACAAATTTGCTGCTGCGATCAGATCTGAACTAGGCCCTTAATTGTTGTCATTTCATTTAATGTCATTTTTGAAAATCACTATGGCTTCTGCCTTACAGTGTGCTCTCTTATATGCACAGAAATTAAAAGCTATTCATTACTTATATGATATTAATTTAGTATTAATTACTTATCAACTTAACATGCAAAACTAAAACTGATTTCTCTTTCCCCTAGAAATGAGTATCACATATGAGCATAATACAACCACATTTTTTTTCACATGCCTGTCTGATGTTTCGAAATTCACATTGCCAATATTCCTAATTATTTTACTGGCCTATGTCATCATTATCTGTGGGAATGTCACCATCATTACAGTTATTTGTGAGAATTCTCGCCTTCATACTCCTATGTATAGTTTCCTTTTAAACCTGTCTATAATTGACATTGCTTCAACCTCAATTACGCTACCTAAATTATTGAACATGCTAATCACACAATACAATGTAATATCATTTAAAGAATGTATGATACAATTATATGTCTTTTTCTCAATGGCCGGAACAGAGTTCAACTTACTTGCCGCCATGGCATATGATCGTTATGTGGCAATCTGTCACCCACTTCATTATGTTGTCCTAATGAGTTCAAGGCGCACAGGTTACCTGTCAGCTATGGTGTGGTTTGTTGGTTTTTTGGATCCCATTGCGCACACTGTTCTTATAGCTAAGATGTCCTTTTGTGCCTCTCACGCAATAAACCATTTTTTCTGTGATATTTTACCATTGCTTCAGATCTCCTGCAGTGATATATCAGGGGTGGAAAATGTAAATTACATTGAAGGGGCACTACTTGTATACACAGCATTTCTGCTTACTTTAGTATCATATATCTGTATTATTTCTACCATATTGAAAATAAAGTCTACAGAAGGCCGTATGAAAGCTTTTTCTACCTGTACATCACATTTGACCTGTGTCATAATGTATTATGGAACATTAATGTGTTTGCACATGAGGCCCACATCCAATTATACTCCAAAAGAAGACATGTATTTTGCTCTTTTGTATGTTGTGTTGGTTCCTATGCTAAATCCTTTTATTTACACTTTAAAAAATAAAGAATTCCAAGAGGATATGGCAAAATCTAAGCGCAAAGTGTTAGAAAAAACAATATTTCAAATGTTTCCTTGGGCAATACAAAGCCAACATAATAAATAAACGAATAAATACATGAGTAGCCATGGTGATGCAGACAATGCAGACAGTTATGGTTTTGACATTGTTGAAATATCAACATGGAACATGTTGACATTTCAATTTGGGATTAGGATCAATTTAGCATACTCAACAATGCTGGATCAGATGACCAGTGCAACACTGGATCAGCTGAACGCTGGACCCAGAATATACTGTTGCGTCTCTGGAGACGTCATAGCCAACACCACATGAGGTGCCGAAAAACCAGTATACACATTTTTGTCAACATTCTAATTATGTTAATATTTCATCAGTTTCAACACTACAGCCATGTCAACATTCTCATTGCAATGTTATTAATGTTGATATGATGAATGAAATATACCCAACCCTTATCAGAACTGTGTGTAAATTAAACACAAATTAAGCAAGCATAAATAACATTTGTGTATCTGCTTAGAAATGAGCCAGAAAACACTGTTTAACAGAACAGGTTAGAGTATCACAACACACACTACAGTAAAGAATGAATACATCAAATATAAAGGAAGTAGTAATGGCTCCAGAGGTGGGGATGCAGCGCTGTCCAAAATTCAAATAGGGGAGCCACACCAACTGCCACCCCAAACGCTGCCAAACATTGCCAGACATGACTCAATGGCAATTGGTGTGGCTCCTCTATTTGAATTTTGGACAGCGCTGAAGCCCCACCTCTGGAGTTGCCACTGAATGGAAGTATAAATATTTATTACCAAGTGCTACAAATATTTCTATAATGTACTGTAACATGAAAAAAGTAAGTAAAAAAATAATTGTTGCATCATCAATCCTGTGGTTCCTTGTTTGTTCCCCCAGTATCTCATATTTTCAGACAGTTCTCAACTTGTCCACTTCTCTATTCTTTTCACAATTTGATACATACCCCTAAATCAAAATGCAGGGAAATGTAGCAGGTCTCAATAAGTTCTAATGGTTTAGTACAAATAGCAAATAGAAAATGTCATAATCTGAGCTGAAAAGCTCAACTGTTGCAGTCCAACCCACTCTTTAAATAAACAATATGTATAAATTGAAGGAAGGTCAAACAGTGCTATATGTACTTAACTTCACAATACAATAACCATCAGCAAAGAAACTGATATTTGGCCAAAATTATACTAACAACCTCTTATTTGATATTTCATTGTAAAATATATTTCCATTTTGAATAGTAATGTTTGCATAATGCACCTGCATCTTTTCTTTCTCTGTGTAGTACTAAAAGTCTCAGCAAGGTAGCACCTCTACCTCAATATTATGTGTATGTATGTATGTACACTTGAAGGTTGAGACCTGCCTCTGATTGTTTTTTAGGGGTTTTTTGCTTTTTTTTTATTGAAGCAATGAATGTTACGGTATCATGCTACAGATAAAAGACAAGCATGTCACATCTTCTTTAATGGATATGTCAAAGTCAAAAATATTACATACACATCACATACAAACTCCAAACAGATGGTTCTCTGTTTGTGCGTTTTGCGCATATACAGTAGCATACGCATTCACACAGACAAGCCACAAAGATATATTCAACACATATTTCATACAACACATACATTAAACATGTCAAGCACCAGACATTATAATGTATTTATAGATGAGAGTTATAACATCAGATATATATGTATTATTGGAATGGAACAAGATAAACATGTCATGCTTGGTGTCAAAATGATCAAGGGAATGAGTGTGTTAATTTGATAGTTGTGGTTAGATTGTAGCACATTGCAATGATTAGTTATGATTAAATGTAGGAATATGAAGCCACAATTCTAAAGTGAACAAAAGAATCTTCCTGGAAGACAGCATGGCTACCCCTCTTCAAGGCTGTACCTTGCTTGCATATCAACTGACCCATAACACATCATGAATGAGAGATTTCCCTCCCCTGGACTAATAACAGAAGACTCAGTCCCAGACATGTACTTTCCCCAAATACATAGTATATAGGTATTTCCCCTCACCCAAGAAGTGCTGTTTTCTGCGGCTGTTGTTTCATTGCTGTTGGGGCAGATTCTAAAATGGAAACGACTGTTCACTGAGCATGAGACAGGGTGAAGGATGCTGGCTGTAATGGATTCTTTTGTAACTACAACTGCTTCTTGTGTAATTGTAACTCTGTAACCATATTTATATATATTATAACCATATATATATTGTACATGTGTTATATTGTATGCATACCCTTTTAATATCAAATATATACATCTCTGAGCATTGGACCTCAGCCACTGTGTGTGATTGCTTGTTTTCTCTTAAGGGATGTTGTGTTTGTGACGTACAGTGTACTTTTATCGTATATGGTAATAAGATGCACCTTGCATCCGCAGCATATATTAACGCTGGCATTATAAATATTTATAAGAAATAATCTAAATTTCTCAAATAAAACAAAAGTAATTGTACACTGTCATTTCAAGTGTTTTTTGTTACAATATGACACATGAAAACAAAAAAAGTTTATAGGTTGAGTATAACATTAGTATTATGAGAATTCATGGCAAACAAAAGGCATAATATGTGGGTTAATGAATGCCGGTATTTTGACCAGGGCCGTCTTTTCGTATGGGCTCAATGGGCTCTTGCCCAAGGGCCCCAGGAGTTTAAGGGCCCTAGGCTGATAGGTGAGGGTCCCCTCTTTCCAGGGGTACCAGATTTTTAAAAATCGGCCCTGGGGAACTGGTGATATCTGACTTGAAAGCAGAGGTCCCCATCCAAGCCTGTTAATTGCTCTTTCCAGTCAGATATCTCAGGTTCTGTCTGATTTAGAGATTGTCTGAGGGTATACTCCACAAGCTGGGACTCTATCCTTTCAGTGGACTCTGGCAGCTTGTCTCTACTATGCCCAGAACCAGAGATATCAGCCTTCAAGCAGCTGGTCCCTGCTTCAGCTCCACACGACTAAAATGCAGTTTTATATTTTCGTTGGTGAATTGCTCTGGCTCCTGAACTCTGATCCCCAAGTCCCCAGTACCTCCTGAAAGGTTGGACTCTCTATTTTTTTCCCCAATCTAAGCTAAGAAATATATTTTCAGGAACTTGAGATATCTGCAGTCAAGCAATCTGCCCCCCCACCAGAAAATGATAAATATTAAGCCCACTCCACTATCCACCCCTCCCCTATGTATTAAACACCCCCTAACACCCTGGAAGTCATGTACCAGAGCTTCTTCATTCAGCCCAATGCCCCCTTCTACAGTTTAGCCCCATCTGGGCAGTAAAGAAGTAATTAGCATAAATTACTGCTTTAGGTCCTACATGTTAACACCCTCTGCCACCCATGGGACATCAAAGCTGCCGCTGATAGCAACCCCCACCCGTAATGCTGGAGGATGGGTAGGGGGCCCAGTGCATTGCTGTGCCCAGGGGCCTACACTGCTGTTAAGACGGCCCTGATTTTGACCGTTTTGGTATTTGGACTATCAGTCAATGGCTGTCGGGATTATGACTGTCGGTATTGTGTTCGTAGGTAAATCAACTGCTACCCATAATATGTGATACTGTAAATTTAACATACAGCTAAAATTACTAATAAAACAAAAAAGGGGAAAAAATTCTGCTCGCCCCTTCCTACCCCTCCCCCCAAAAAAATCTGCATAAATTTAAAGAGGAGAAAACTATAAGGCAATAGAAGGATCACCCTCTACCATGCGGGACATACAGTATGCCATACAGTATTAGACAATCAGCTGTGAATTTGTAATATAACAGCAGTGGATAAAGTTGCGATGTAGCTTTCCCATACTTCAAAAATATTTTTTTTTGTCCATTTTCTTGTCTCTCTCCAATGACTCTGATTGTTTTTAGGTAGGGAACTAGTAATTGACTGCACAGTGAATAAGGCACAGTTACAGGTAAGACTAAGATACATTTCTATAGTATCAGTTGTGGTGTGAGCATTGGAGTGTGGTGCACCCCTAATCCGCTCTTGCTGGATTTATTCAGGGCATCACCATTTAACACTTATTCTAACACTTTATTTCACTTTATTTTTTTTATTTTTTATCTAAGTAACATTTTTTCACACATTTTCCACTCTTGTAACACTTCTAACACTGAGCAACTGCTTTCATTCACCTAATATTCTGTAACACTTCACTGCTATCTTTCATTTCTGTGTTGCCTTGGAGTGATTTTGGCTGGGCTGGTTTGGGGGTGTCTTGCACCCCAGACGTGAACCCTTAGAGTGTTAGACTCTTACCCAATGAGGTTACCTGGATGTTGGTGGGTAAGCTGATAATGTTGGACAATCTTTTATTTGATGTATAATTGTGAAATGTATTTCACTTTTGAATAGTAATGTTTGCATAGTGTACCTGTCTCTTTTCTTTCTAAGTGTAGTACTAAAAGTCTCAGCAAGGTAGCACATTTCATTACAAGTAGCAAGGGTGTGCAGTTTAGTGCCCCTCCCCCTATATATACTCTTAATCAACTAGATAGATAGATATGCAGAGAGCTCTAATTTCTGAATAAAATGAGTCTGAACTCAAGTTCCCAAATCCTTTCTCAGATCCTCAGTAGTCTTTGGATTTTTCCTTCATGCAGGAACAATATGTTGGGGATATGAGCCTTTCCATTAAGATGAACCTCAAGAACAAATTAAAAGGTACACTAATGGTGCATTGCCATAAAACTAGGGTTGTGCACTGGGCCATTTTTCAGGTTTTGTGTTTTGGTTTTGGATCTGTATCTCCTCCATGTTTTAGATCTGTATTGGTTTTGCCAAAACCGCCCTTGCGGGGTTTGGTTTTGGTTTTGGATCTGTATTTTTTTTTTTAAATAAAATCATAAAAACAGCTAAAATAACAGAATTTGGGGGCGGTTTTGTTTCTACGGTATTATTAACCTCAATAACATTAATTTCCAATCATTTCTATTCTGAACACCTCACAATATTGTTTGTATCCAGTTTAGGCCAAAAAGTTGCACCGAGGTACCTGGTCAGAGCAGCAGCAGCTCTTGGATGTATATACTGGAAGGACTATATATAAAAAAAGAATGTATTTAAAAAAGATGACACATTAGGCAAGGCTTAAGATTTCAGTTCACAAAAAGATGATTAAGGCAAAGTAGATTTAACAAAAAATTTAGATTTAATTTATTGAATTGAATTTATTTTTATTTCACTTTATTTCAATTTAATTTATTTAGAATAAAATTCTTAATTTCCTAAAAGATATCATCGATATGCAGAATGTTCAGAATATAAGTGTGGAGAGGTTATTTATATCCATGAATTTAAATTTAGCTAATTTATAATAATTATTATTAATAATATTCATTTGAATGAATCACAATGTAGTGATAATGTCACAACCCGGTCCAGTTTGCACTGCCAATGGGTTACTTACACCTCCTGCTGCATGCAGACTTGCCCCATCACAAGGTACTTGTGTCCGCAGTCACTTACAAGACATACAGGCTTCAGTATTTCCCAGCCTGCTAGGCCACATGCCACACCAAAGTCTGACCTAGAGTACTGCTGTGCCAAGTTCCAATCACCTGGCCATGGTTCAGTCAATCGTTAGCCAGTCTGAACTCTCTGCACCATCTGATTCTGCTCAGCCTATCCCAACTGGCCAAGGAGTATATGTTCCGGTTACTGGCTCTCAGTCTTCGCTAGTTCATTGTCTAGCTCAGATCTAGCTGATTGAAGTTAACTGTGCTCCCTTGCATTCCGTTTCCCCGCATGTGCAGTTTCTTCCCTAAATTCTGCACAGCATCGTTATCCAGCTCTACACCTGTGCAGGCCTGTACTTGCACAGACATTTCCAGATTCCAGATTCACAAACAAATACCAGTCTGACAGAATAAACTAGCCACATGGATCTGGCTGAAGGAATTTGTCTGTCACCAGACCTCCTGAATTATATTGCAGGACGTCTGGAGGGTCTTGAGGTAACAAATTGCCAGCTGGCACAATGCATACAAGAAATCTCTACCCACTAAGATCAATTTCTGACTACTGTTAAAGGACCAGGAGTTCCTACCCATCCTTTACCATATGCTGCTGCTGTGCTCAGACTTCACCTTCCCACGCCTGATAAGTTTGTTGGAAACCCCAAGTTATGCCGGGGTTTTTTGAACCAATGTGATGTACACTTTACTCTACAACCTGCAAACTTTCCTTTGGATAAAATCAAAGTTGTATATATTGTCTCCCTGCTATCCGGTCCAGCCCTGGATTGGGTATCACCTTTGTGGGAGAGATCTGACCCATTGCTGTTTGCAGTGGCGGATTCAGGGGTGGGGGGCACCCAGGCACGTGCCCCCCCTGTCGTTTAGGATGATTTTTGAATCCTTCATATTAACTATACTGGCCGGAGCTGCGCGGCAGTGCGGGGGGTGGGTGGATATGGTGGAGAGCGTGGGCGTGATTTGGAGGCACTCCCTCTACCTCCCTTCAGCCCGGACTGCTGCTGCCGCCGGATCCCGCCGCTGCCTGTACTCGGCACAGTGAAGCTCTCGTCTCCGGCGGAGGTGCGGCGGGGTGGCCTGCTGCTGCCAGCGCCGGATCCCGCCGCTGCCCGTACTTGGCACAGTGAAGCTCTCGTCTCTGGCGGAGGTGCGGCGGGGGGGACTGCTGCTGCTGCCGCCGCCGGTTCCCACCGCTGCCTGCACAGTGACAGGGTGAAGCTCTCGTATCCAGCATTCCCTGTCACGCAGGCCGGGTGCTGGGCAGCTCAGGGTCTCCAAACTCCTCTCTGGTGCTCTCTCGCCTTTCTGGAGACCCCAGTTGATCAAGGAGTCAGAACCGGCATCTTCACCAACGACTCCCCTAGTTCTGACCACTGTAAGTTAGATTGGTAAACCTCTGACTGCAAACCTCCGTGCCACCTCCCGCTCCCCACTCTGTGTCACTCATTGTATGGTTGTTTCTATTCTAGCATCTACCCTCATTGTATCCCACATCCTGCATTATTTGCATGCACACATGCTTCCTTACCCTGATTGCACCATACAGTGTCAACTAGCAGTGCAGAGGGGTGAGGAGGCATCCACAAAGCAGCACTGGACCTTTGGTAATATGGGGAGGTGGGGTCTTCTGTGCTTGGGAAGATTATCTATTTGGGGGGGGTGGTCTTCAGTTTGCCGGCTGTCAGGATCCCAGCCAACAGTATACCGGCGCCAGAATCCCAACACCCGGCATACCGAAACCTATTCTCCCTCTTGGGGGTCCACGACCCCCTTGGAGGGAGAATAGATAGCGTGGCGTGCCACCGTGCTCACCCAGCTGTCGGCATGCCGGTGGTCGGGATTCCGGCGCTGGTATGCTGGCTGCCGGGAGCCCAGCCACCGGCATACCATACTACACCCATTTGGGGGTAGGGCGGGGTCTTCTGTGCTGTGAGGTGTGTAATGGAGGATATTGTAATTTGAATATTGAAGGAATGGGGGAGCTGTGATGTAATGAAGCGTGGAGAGTGCATTGAAGCGGAGTGCTGAGAGGTAGGCATTGAAGGGCGGGTAGCGGTGCTCTGCCCAGAACTAGTTACATACTCTCTCACCCTGTCACCCAAACATCTGCCCTACAGACACTCAACCTGACCCATACCAGACTGGTTCCCACACACTCACCCTGTCCCCTACCAGACCTGTCCCTGCACACTCACTCCGACCCCTACCAGACCTGTACCTGCACACAAACCCTGTCCCCTACCATACCTGTCCCTGCACACTCACTCTGTCCCCTATCAGACCTGTCCCTGCACACTCACCCTGTCCCCTACCAGACCTGTCCCTGCACACTCACTCCTATCCCTACCAGACCTGTCCCTGCACACTCACCCTGTCCCCTACCAGACCTGTCCCTGCATACTCGCTCCGACCCCTACCTGATCTGTCCCTGCACACTCACCCTGTCCCCTACCAGGCCTGTCCCTGCACACTCACTCTGTACCCTACCAAACCTGTCCTTGCACACTCACTCTGTCCCCTAGCAGACCTGTCCCCGCACATTCACCTTGTCCCCTACCAGACTTGTCATTTTGAGGTTGTGGCTCGTCGGCATGCCATTCCCTGTGAGGCCACAACCCTTGTTATGAGACCACATTCAGGAGCATGAGCAAAAGAACCCCCCCCCCCCGACTTCCACTATCATGGTGCCCCCCCTGTCATTTTGTTCTGGATCCGCCCCTGGCTGTTTGCCTATACTGACTTTATTACCACTTTCTGTAAGATAGTTGACAAGCCCCAAAGATCTACATCAGCATCTAAAGACATCTTACTTCTACGCCAGGGCACTAAAACCATTGGTCAATATGTGGTACAGTTCCAGATGATAGCATTGGAATTACAGTGGAACAAAGAAACCCTCGTAGCTACATTCTGACATGGGCTATCAGAATAAATGAAAGATGTGTTGGCAACTCATGACCATCCTTCCAAGTTGGCAGATCTCATTTCCCTGTGCACCAAAGTGGACTTACGACTCCGAGAACATTCCTGTGAGAAAAATACACTAAAGGTACCATCAGTGTCTCGTCCTGTGAAAATCACTGGTGATGAGGAATCCACGCAACTTGGCAGATCCTGCCTCCATCCAGAGGAGTGTCAGAGACGACACTAAAAAAATCTGTGTTTGTATTGTGATGAAGCTGGACATATGATCTCCTCCTGTACCAAACGACCAGGAAAACGGTCACTCCAGATTCCTCAGGAAGGAAAGAGATTAGGAGTATTACATCCCATCCCAAACAATCAGACCCTGTGATTCCATTGACTCTTTTTGCTGCTAACAAACATTACTTTCTGTCTGTTCTCCTGGACTCTGGTGCTGCTGGAAATTTCATAATGCAAAGTTATGTTACCAAGCACCACATACCCACTGTGACACTGGCTCATCCAGTGTCACTGTCAGCTGTGGATGGCAGTTTGATCCCACATGGATCCATCACCCAGTGTACTTCAGCAGTTAAACTCCAGGTGGGGGCGTTACATTCTGAAGAAATATCTTTTCTGGTCATCCCTAAAGCCATTCATTCCATTGTACTCAGTTTCCCCTGCCTTCAGAAACATAGTTCCCTAATTGAGGGGTATACCATGCACATTTTGTCTTGGGGTAAGAACTGCTCCAGTGTCTGTTTGAAACAAGTGGTACCTGTTCGGTCATCTGATACTACCATTGCTGAGAAATTACCAACTCAGTACCACTCATATATTAACATTTTCAGCAAACAAGGGGCTGATACTTTTCCTCCTCATAGAGAATGGGATTGCCCCATAGACCTGGTCCCTGAAAAATCACCTCCCATGGGTCGTACATATCCATTATCTGTACCAGAGACGAAGTCCATGACCAAGTACATCCAAGAGAACCTGAAGAAAGGGTTCATCCGTCCCTCATCATCTCCTGCCGGTGCAGGGTTTTTCTTTGTCAAAAAAAGATGGCAGACTCCGACTCTGTATTGACTACAGAGGGCTCAATGAGATCACTGTCAAAAACCGTTATCCTCTGCCTTTAATCACGGAGCTCTTTGACAGAGTGAAAGGGTCTACTATCTTCACAAAACTTGACTTGAGGGGGGCCTACAATCTGATTCGCATTTGCCAGGGTGATGAATGGAAAACAGTATTTAATATGAGAGATGGGCACTATGAATATTTGGTCATGCCCCAGCAGTGTTTCAACATTTTATGAATGAGATATTTTGTGACCTTCTGTACCACTCTGTTGTTGTCTACTTAGATGACATTCTCATATTCTCCAGTGACCTTGTTTCACATCGTGACCAAGTAAAAGAGGTTCTCCAAAGACTTTGTGTAAATCACTTGTACTGTAAAATTGAAAAATGTATTTTAGAGGTACCAGATACTCATTTTCTTGGATATATCATTTCAGTTGCGGACCACAAGATGGATCCTGAAAATGTTCAAGCGGTACTCTCCTGGTCTGAGCCTAATTCCCTGAAAACCATTCAAAGATTCATGGGCTTTGCCAATTATTTTCAAAAGTTTATAAAGGGGTATTCTACATTAGTAGCTCCTATCTCTGCTTTGAACCAAAAGGGTGCCAATCCAACACAGTGGTCTCCAGAAGCAAAATCATCATTTCAGTTACTGAAACAGTCCTTTATTTCAGCTCCAGCACTCAGCCAGTCGGATGTTACTCAATCCTTCATCCTTGAGGTGGATGCATCCTCAGAAGGAGTAGAGGCAGTTCTTTCACAGAGACTCGAGGACAAACTGCATCCCTGTGAATTCTTTTCAAAGAAATTTCTGCCTGCCGAGAGAAACTACCCTATTGGCGAGAAAGAACTATTAGCCATTAAATTAGCCTTTGAGGAATGGCGTTATCTGCTGGAGGGAGCTTGCTTTCCAATTTTGGTGTTCACAGACCACAAGAATCTTCTTTATCTCAAAACTGCCAAGTGTCTCATGCCCAGGTAAGCCCGGTGGGCACTGTTTTTCTCTTGGTTTGATTTTAAAAATTTATACCGTCCAGGATCCCGTAACTGTAAGGCTGATGCCTTATCCCGCTCTATGGTTCCAGAAGGCGAATCAGATGGAGATGAAAAATATCCGCTGTTAAATCCTACTGTATTTGCTTCTACTGATGTGGTCACACCTCCTCCTGATAAAACATTTGTCACTCCTGACCTTCGCAGATGACTATTACTATGGGTGCATGCCTCCAAATTCTCCGGCCATGCGGGAGTTAGAAAGACTCTGGAATTTGTTAAAAAATCCTATTGGTGGCCTTCCTAACATTCTGATGTCCAGGAGTTTGTGTCATCTTGTGTGCTTAGCATAAGGTCTCTCGTCAGTCTCCAGTTGGTCCCTTGCAACCATTATCCATACCACTACAAACTTGGACATATATTTCAATGGATTTCATTACTGATCTCCCACCATCCAAGGGATTTACCGTTTTTCCAAAATGGCACACTTTGTACCTCTGACTGTACTGGCATCAGCTCCACGCCTCTCTCAGCTTTTCATCTCTGAGATATTTTGCCATCACGGATTGCCCACAGAGATTGTGTCTGACAGAGTATCCCAATTTGTTGCCCGCTTCTGGCGAGCTCTCTGTTCATTCGTACATATTAAGTTAAAGTTCTCCACGTCACATCACCCGCAAATCTAATGGGCAGACTGAGAAGGTCAATCAGGATTTAGAGACTTTCCTCCATATGTATATATCAGCCTCACAGGGTGACTGGTCAGATTTCCTACCATGGGCCGAGTTCGCTCATAACAACTCCTATCATATTTTCTCTGAGACCACTCCTTTCTACACTGTGTATGGCGGCATCCTCGTGTTCCTGAGTTCCAGTCTCTCCCAGTATTTGATGTACCAGCTGCCATAGCAACTCTCCAATATTTTGCAAACATCTGGAAGGAGGTCCATGCCACACTTAAAAAAATCTTTGGTACGTTACAAGATTTTTTCCGATAGTAGGAGGAGGGCTATTCCTCACCTCAAGGTGGGTGAACGAGTTTGGTTATCCACATGCAATATTAGGCTCCGGGCACCATCAATGAAATTTGCACCCTGCTTCATCGGTCCTTTCCCTAGCATCAAGGTTATCAATCCAGTGGCTTACCGTTTAAAACTTCCTCAATCACTTCGAATTCCCAACTCTTTTAATGTGACACTTCTCAAACCTCTTATACTCAACAGGTTTCAGACTTCTCTTCCCAAGGCTCAGCTTGTTAAAACTCAGCGAGGGGTAGAATTTGAAGTCGAAATCATCATTGACTCTCATTGTCGTTATGAGAAACTCCAATATCTGATCCATTGGAAAGGATAGGGTCCTGAGGATAGGTCCTGGGTAAATTCTGAAGATGTTAATGCTCCTCATCTCATCTCCAACTTTCATACAAAGTACCCACAAAAACCAAGGAGATGTCCTGAGGCCACTTCTCAAGGGGGTTGGGCGGGTAATGTCACAACCCGGTCCAGTTTGCCCTGCCGATGGGCCACTTACCCCTCCTGCCACTTGCAGACTCGCTCCATCACAAGGTACAAATGCTTGCAGACACTCACAAGACATAAAGGCTTCAGTATTTCCCAGCCTGCTAGGCCACATGCCACACCAAACCTGACTTAGAGTACTGCTGTGCCAAGTCCCAATCACCTGACCGTGGTTCAGCCATTCGTTAGCCAGTCTGATCTCTCTGCACCATCTGATTCTGCTCCACCTATCCAAACTGGCACCCCTCCCATTTACCCGCAGGTGTTTTAATTAGCTAGGTTCCTGCATTTCAGATCACACATTGAAATGGCACTATTTAGCGGTAAGTCCTGTATAAATTTATATAATGTGATAGTATTAGGAATGTTAGGGACCCATGTGATGAAGTCACCTGGCCGCGGTACATGGGCCCGCATATTTGCGCAAATGTGTGCTAAAAACTTCAATTATACTCCATTTTAATTGTGAGAGTTTATTTAAATTATTTTTACTATCAGTGTTCTTAGTGCTAGGAGTGTGCATCTGCATCTCTCTTCCTACAGCATAGTATTAGAAGCCTCAGCATGATAGCACCTCTTGAAATCTTTAGTATTAGGGTGTGCAGTCCAGGCCCCCCTTTTTTCCTCTCTATTTGTGTATATATTGAACACTGGAAGGCAAGGCTTCCTTCCTCTGGTATTGGCACCCCTCCCATTTACCCTCAGGTGTTTTAATTAGCTAGGTTCCTGCATTTCAGATCACACATTGAAATGGCACTATTTAGAGGTAAGTCCTGTATAAATTTATTTAATGTGACAGTATTAGGAATGATAGGGACCCATGTGATGAAGTCACCTGGCCGCGGTACATGGGCCCGCATATTTGCGCAAATGTGTGCTAAGAACTTCAATTATACTCCATTTTAATTGTTAGAGTTTATTTAAATTATTTTTACTATGTGTTCTTAGTGCTAGGAGTGTGCATCTGCATCTCTCTTCCTCCAGCATAGTATTAGAAGCCTCAGCATGATAGCACCTCTTGAAATCTTTAGTATTAGGGTGTGCAGTCCAGGCCCCCACTTTTTCCCTCTATATTTGTGTATATATTGTACACTGGTAGGCAAGGCTTCCTTCCTCTGGTATTGGCACTCCTCCCATTTACCCTCAGGTGTTTTAATTAGCTAGGTTCCTGCGTTTCAGATCACACATTGAAATGGCACTATTTAGAGGTAAGTCCTGAATAAATTTATATAATGTGATAGTATTAGGAATGTTAGGGACCCATGTGATGAAGTCACCTGGCCGCGGTACATGGGCCCGCATATTTGCGCAAATGTGTGCTAAGAACTTCAATTATACTCCATTTTAATTGTGAGAGTTTATTTAAATTATTTTTACTATTAGTGTTCTTAGTGCTAGGAGTGTGCATCTGCATCTCTCTTCCTCCAGCATAGTATTAGAAGCCTCAGCATGATAGCACCTCTTGAAATCTTTAGTATTAGGGTGTGCAGTCCAGACCCCCCTTTTTCCACTGTATTTGTGTATATATTGTACACTGGAAGGCAAGGCTTCCTTCCTCTGGTATTGGCACCCCTCCCATTTACCCTCAGGTGTTTTAATTAGCTAGGTTCCTGCGTTTCAGATCACACATTGAAATGGCAATATTTAGAGGTAAGTCCTGTAAAAATTTATATAATGTGATAGTATTAGGAATGTTAGGGACCCATGTGATGAAGTCACCTGGCCGCGGTACATGGGCCCGCATATTTGCTAGTGATGAGCGGATTCGGTTTTACTCGGTTTTACTCGGTTTTACTCGGTTCTCAAAACGGCATCTTATTGGCTCACGGATGTCACGTGTTTTGGATAGCCAATAAGATGCCGTTTTGAGAACCGAGTAAAACCGAGTAAAACCGAGTAAAACCGAACCTCGCTCATCACTAATATTTGCGCAAATGTGTGTTAAGAACTTCAATTATACTCCATTTTAATTTTGAGAGTTTATTTAAATTATTTTTACTACCAGTGTTCTTAGTGCTAGGAGTGTGCATCTGCATCTCTCTTCCTCCAGCATAGTATTAGAAGCCTCAGCATGATAACACCTCTTGAAATCTTAAGTATTAGGGTGTGCAGTCCAGGCCCCCCTTTTTCCTCTGTATTTGTGTATATATTGAACACTGGAAGGCAAGGCTTCCTTCCTCTGGTATTGGCACTCCTCCCATTCACCCTCAGGTGTTTTAATTAGCTGGGTTCCTGCATTTCAGATCACACATTGATAAGGCCCTATTTAGAGGTAAGTCCTGTATAAATTTATATAATGTGATAGTATTAGGAATGTTAGGGACCCATGTGATGAAGTCACCGGGCCGCGGTACATGGGCCCGCATATTTGCGCAAATGTGTGCTAAGAACTTTAATTATACTCCATTTTAATTGTGAGAGTTTATTTAAATTATTTTTACTATGTGTTCTTAGTGCTAGGAGTGTGCATCTGCCTCTCTCTTCCTCCAGCACAGTATTAGAAGCCTTCGCATGATAGCACCTCTTGATATCTTTAGTATTAGGGTGTGCAGTCCAGGCCCCCCTTTTTTCCTCTATATTTGTGTATATATTGTACACTGGAAGGCAAGGCTTCCTTCCTCTGGTATTGGCACCCCACCCATTTACCCTCAGGTGTTTTTTAATTAGCTAGGTTCCTGCATTTCAGATCACACATTGAAATGGCACTATTTAGAGGTAAGTCCTGTATAAATGTATATAATGTGATAGTATTAGGAATGTTAGGGACCCATGTGATGAAGTCAACTGGCCGCGGTACATGGGCACGCATATTTGCGCAAATGTGTGCTAAGAACTTTAATTATACTCCATTTTAATTGTGAGAGTTTATTTAAATTATTTTTACTATCAGTGTTCTTAGTGCTAGGTGTGTGCGTCTGCATATCTCTTCCTCCAGCATAGTATTAGAAGCCTCAGCATGATAGCACCTCTTGAAATCTTAATTAATTAGGGTGTGCAGTCCAGGCCCCCCTTTTTCCCCTCTATATTTGTGTATATATTGTACACTAGAAGGCAAGGCTTCCTTCCTCTGGTATTGGCACTCCTCCCATTTACCCTCAGGTGTTTTAATTAGCTAGGTTCCTGCATTTCAGATCACACATTGAAATGGCACTATTTAGAGGTAAGTCCTGTATAAATTTATATAAAGTGATAGTATTAGGAATGTTAGGGACCCATGTGATGAAGTCACCTGGCCGCGGTACATGGGCCCGCATATTTGCGCAAATGTGTGCTAAGAACTTCAATTATACTCCATTTTAACTGTGAGAGTTTATTTAAATTATTTTTACTATTAGTGTTCTTAGTGCTAGGAGTGTGCATCTGCATCTCTCTTCCTCCAGCATAGTATTAGAAGCCTCAGCATGATAGCACCTCTTGAAATCTTAATTAATTAGGGTGTGCAGTCCAGGCCCCCCTTTTTCCCCTCTATATTTGTGTATATATTGAACACTGGAAGGCAAGGCTTCCTTCCTTTGTTATTGGCACCCCTCTCATTTACCCTCAGGTGTTTTAATTAGCTAGGTTCCTGCATTTCAGATCACTCATTGAAATGGCACTATTTAGAGGTAAGTCCTGTATAAATTTATATAATGTAATAGTATTAGGAATGTTAGGGACCCATGTGATGAAGTCACCTGGCCGCGGTACATGGGCTCGCATATTTGCGCAAATGTGTGCTAAGAACTTCAATTATACTCCATTTTAATTTTGAGAGTTTATTTAAATTATTTTTACTATCAGTGTTAGTGCTAGGAGTGTGCATCTGCATCTCTCTTCCTCCAGCATAGTATTAGAAGCCTCAGCATGAAAACACCTCTTGAAATCTTTAGTATTAGGGTGTGCAGTCCAGGCCCCCCTTTTTTCCTCTCTATTTGTGTATATATTGAACACTGGAAGGCAAGGCTTCCTTCCTTTGTTATTGGCACCCCTCTCATTTACCCTCAGGTGTTTTAATTAGCTAGGTTCCTGCATTTCAGATCATATATTAAAATGGCATTATTTAGAGGTAAGTCCTGTATAAATTTATATAATGTGATAGTATTAGGAATGTTAGGGACCCATGTGATGAAGTCACCTGGCCGCGGTACATGGGCCCGCATATTTGCGCAAATGTGTGCTAAGAACTTCAATTATACTCCATTTTAATTGTGAGAGTTTTTTAAATTATTTGTTACTATCAGTGTTCTTAGTGCTAGGAGTGTGCGTCGGAGAGAGAATTGACAGCATAGGAAAGGAATGAGTTAAACATCTTGTGAGGGGTGGACCTAGCTGGAAGGAAAGTACAGCCCTTTGGAAAAAGGGGAGGGTTAGTATATATAGGGAAGGATAGGCATTTTGTCTCTCTCTTGTTGGTGAAATTGCCTTGAGTGGGTGAGTGCTGCATAGCAGGCTTCCCAACTTTTACTGTGTTTCCCCTGGGGCTCATTAACTTTATTTTACACCCTCCTCTGCATTCCCCCTCTACAATTCACCTAGGCCTCCACGGGCTTGAGCAGGGCTTTGTCGCTGGGTTCCTGGCCGGCTTTGCCGGAGGGACTTGAGCGGCGAGGTGGGCCAGCAGTGCGTCCCGGCCGCCCGGAGGTGGAAGGGCGGCTGCCCCCACCTCCGAGCGCGGCGGGTGATTAGTGGGAGTCGGGCGACCGCGGGCGCGCGCATGCGCGCCGCTGTGGGCGCCCGTCCGTGGAGCCGCACGGGGCTCGTATTCAGCTCCCTGGTCACTAGGCAATGTGGAGGGGCCAGAAGGGAGGCGGCTGCCAGCCGCGCGAGGTCTGTCACTGGGCCTCGCGCGGCGGATCTGCAGGGGGATGCGGCCGGGCGGGAAGCAGTGGGACGCGCGCACGAGGCGCGCGCGCACCCACGCTCGCTTCCAGCATCGCCGTTCGCGCACGGGGGCGCGCAGCGGCGTCGCCAGCCTCTCGGTCTCCCCAGCTTGCTCCCCTGCAGCCGGAGTCCGGCGGGGGGCGGGGGGAGCGGAGAGGTAAGGCACCGAGTGGCATAAGCAGGGCTCTGCAGGAAGGGACGGCCAGGGGGAACACGGGGGGTTAGAGGCACCAGGAGTCGGGGCGCGCGCACGTGGTGCGCGCGAGCCCGTGCTCTCGGCAGGCGGCGCCGTTTGCGCGCTTGCGCGTGCAGCGGCGCCACACATCTCTCTGTCTCCCCAACTCGCTCCCCTGGAGCCCGATGCAGCGGCTTGCGGGGGAGGAGGGGGGGCAGGGAAGGGGTTTGGGGGCCGCAGGGCTGCTGCGGGTACTAACCGGCCTCGCCGCACCTCCCTCCCAGCGGGCGGAGTTGGCTCCGATCTGCAGGGGGAGGGGGCGAGTGTAGGTTCGGAGAGCGACAGCAGCGTTGGCGCCGACAGCCAGTCCCTCGGTAGAGACGGAGTGTGGTGGGGGACTGGTTCGCAGTGGGTCAGGGGCGCCCCCCTTTTCCCCGCCAAGGCGGACGGGTCGGCAAACGTCGGGCCCCGGATGACGCCGTCGGGCGTCATGCGGGTAGGCGCGCGCGGGCCCCGGCTGGGGGTACCGGGGAGCTGGCGCCGCGGTTCGGGGCAGTCAGGGCCCCTCCGGAACTCTGGCGTTGGCTCTGGCCAAGGTGGGCGCGGCATTACGGCCGCTGGCTGCGGCTGCATCACCGGGGGTAGCGGCAAGCTCCGACGCGGCCGCGATGGAAGGCGGGTCCGGAAGGCGGTCAGCTTCAGCGGCGCGGCGAATTGCCACGCCTGCAGGGAGCTCGGAGAGGCCACCGCAGACCTGGAGCACTGTCCGGAACAGGACGGGAAGGGACACGCTGCGGGGACAACCCCCTCACGAGTTGCTCGGCATGATCCTCAGTTGCTTCCTGTGTCTTTCGCCCCTTTTCTCTCCTGCAGGGGATCGCGGCGAAGTGGAGATGGTGGAGTACGAGTAAGAAGACATCGGTTCTGCCACGCCGGAGGATTCCGTGTCGGTGCAGTCGACGGGATCAGGTGAGGTGTTACAGTCGGTAGCGGGCTCATCCACGAGTTCCAGTTCTCGCAGCTTTTCCTCTTCCTCCTTTTCCTCTGCTCTGTCGTCGCAGGCGTCCGAAGTCAGTAGCGCGACTAGGACGAGGAATCGGGCGACTAAATTCGCCAAGAGGGCGGCGGGGCAGCAGGGAGCTGGAAGAGGCGTAGCGAGGAAGCTCGCAGGGCAAGAAACGCAGCGATTTGCACGGGTTTGTTCGCTGCGACTACACTGCAGTGATGCGGGGCCTGCGGGATAGCTGCCGTAAGAAGATTCGCAGTGGGACTTCGTGCATGTGTTCGTCTGTACGAAGGAAGCGAAGAAGGAGTATAGGTCGGCGGCTGCAAAGAAGGGCATCGGGGCCGAGGCCTTCCGTACCTTCGATAACTGGCTGGCCGGTTTTTGGGTCTTTGCGGCGTGCTACCTGGAAGATAGGCCGGACGAGCACAGGAACGTGATTCGGTACATGCTTCTCATACATGACTTGCAGCGCACATCTTCGGGATCGGAGTGGCATAGTTAGAAGCAGGATGGTTAGCGGGTCATGGACTTTGGGTTCAAGGACGTCTAGGTCTGGCTCAAAGTCACTCGGGCTTCGCAGCAGGCGGAGGAGCCCCGGAAGCCGGGGGCGGACGGGCACCGCGCAGGGTCGTCCGCCCAGGCAGACGGCGGATCGGCCAAACCAGGTAGGTCGGCCGTCCGTACAAGGGGCGAGCCGACACAAAAGGAAAATGTTTCACATTTAACAACGCGGCCTATTCCTTCGGCGAGCAGTGTCGTTTTCGACACTTGGGCTTGCAATGCGGCGGATCCCACCCAGCCTCCTCCGGCTTCAAAGGCAGTCGTCAAGGTACCCGGGGTAAGCAAACATATCCCAGGCAGGCCGCGGGCGGGAGCGCTCCACAGAGCTCCAACGCCAATTGATTTAGAGACGAGGGGCAAGTGGTTAAATTGGTATCCAAATAGGGCGGATGCAAAATTTCTGTTTTCCGGTTTTAGTTTTGTTTTCGCGTGCCTGTTGCGAGCGAGGTGTCGGTTCGGGCCCAGCGGAACCTTCAGTCTGCCCGAGCCTTGCTGTTCGTGCTGAGGGAGAAAGTGGATACGGAGGTCATCTCTCCAGTGGGGGTGGTTCCGAAGAAGACTCCGGGCGCTTTTCGGCTTATTCAACATCTTTCTTACCCATCGGGGACGTCGGTCAATGACGCGATACTGCCGGAGCATGGTTCGGTGGTTTATCAGTCATTTGACGAGGCATTGGCGCTGGTCCGCAGTTACGGGACTGGGGCACTCATGGCTAAGATTGATGTTGAGTCCGCTTTTCGGTTGCTGCCATTACATCCGGACTCATTCCGTTTTATGGGGTTTCGGATCGGAGCGGAGTATTTCATCGGCAAAGGTTTGCCGAGGGGGTGTTCCGTTTCATGCTCGTTTTTCGAACAGTTTAGCACGTTTCTACACTGGTTCGTGGAGTCTTCGCCAAGGGGTCATGGGGTCGCCCATTACCTCAATGACTTCCTGTGTGCGGGGCCGGCACATTCAACATGGTGCGGCGACTTGCTGGTCAGCATCCGAGCCCTGTTTTTCCACTTCGGCGTTTCAGTGGACGAGGATAAAACTGAGGGACCGTCCTCCTGTTTGTCCTTTTGGGGATCGATTTCGACACAGCGGCAGGATCGGGTCGGCTGCCTCGGGACAAGGTGGTGAAGCTCCGCGAAGCTATTGGCCGGTTCGAAGGGTCGCGTAAGGTCACACTGCCGGAAGCTGGAAAGGGCGACTGCGGAGTGTGCCAGACCACATCATTTCGTGCGATGATCCTCCGAGATTAAAGGGGATGGAGCAATATGGGCATCATTCTTGGAGGATTTCAACGGGGTGTGTATATGGCAGGCTCCAACGATTGACAGCGCTAGGTTGCAGTTGTTCACCGACGCGGCTGGGGCCTCTGGATACGGATGCTATCGGGAGGGATCTTGGTGCGCGGCTTCGTGGACGGCATCGCAAAGGCGTAACCAGGGACCTTTTGCTTCTGGAGCTTTTTCCCCATTATGGTGGCGCTGGAGGTTTGGGGCGATCGGCTGGCTCCTCGCAGCATCTTGTTTAGATGTGACAATCTGGGCATTGGCGCATGCGATAAATAACAAGAGGGCGAAGTCGCTGTCATTCTGCGGGTGCTGGGACAGTTGCTGTAGACATGCCTACGTCGGAACGTGTGGTTCCGCGCGCAACATGTGCCGGGGCTGGAGAACGGAAGTGCCAACGCTCTGTCACGAGGGCAGTGGGAAAGTTTTTGTTTGTTGGCACCGGAGGCCGACGAACATGGTGTTCATTGTCCCGGATATGTTGGGCAGGTGATCGGGACGGATTGGAGGGTCTTGCGTTGCGGTCAGTCGCGCCAGCCACGCTTAAGCCGCAAGCTGGGAGCGAGTGGGAGGAGTTTGTTTAAGGACGATGCTGTTGAAGGCGATGAAAGGATGGGCGCGAGTCGCGCCGACGCCGCCTGACAGGAGGAGGCCCATTGATGCGGCCTTGTTGCTGGATGTCATCAGGGCGGTTAGAGGTGTCGCGTCGTCCATGTTTGAATCGCTGTTGTTTTTCAGTTTGGCGTGCTCAATGGTTTACCACGGGGCTTTTAGGGTTTCGGAACTGGTAGCGCCTTCTAAGCGAGCAGATTCGCGCATGCTGGTCGGGGACGTGGTGGTGGGTGAGAAGTCCTTGCTTTGCAGATTGCGGCGCTCTAAGACGGACCAAGTGGGGAGAGGTCAATGGGTCTCCTTGGTTCCGGCTCTTGAGGAGAGCATTTGCCCAGTGAGGTTGGCAGTGCAATATGAGGCAGTACGGCCCGACGGTCGGGGGTCATTGCTGCTGTACTATGACGGGCTGCCGGTGACGAAGTATCTCTTTCATGGGATGCTGGGTCGCTGTCTTGCGAGCTTGGGCCTTCCACCCGCTGCGTTCGGGACGCATTCCTTCCGCATAGGGGCTGCGACGTCGGCTGCGGCGGCGGGATTTTCCATGGCTGAGATCCAAGCGGTGGGGCGATGGAAGTCGTCAAGTTACAGACGGTATATGCATGAGATGTTAGCTCGCGCGTACTTTTGTTTCAATTCCAGTCGTTTAATCATGTTGTTACAGTTCAGTACGTTATGGTGTTGTGCGTTTGTTTGTCTCCCCCTTTTTATCCTACTCAGGGATTAGCTACTCGCCGTTGCTGGCATGAGCCGGCAGCGGGGGTCTGGAGTTATTTTGCAATTTTTTGCCTGACTTGACGGACTGAATTCTAATCCACAATTCGGCTAATCTGTTCTAATCAGAGTCCCTCAGCAGGTCTTTATGCTTTCACCTCCAGCTGAGTTATTACATGTTTTACCCCTTCCCCCCCCTCCCCCCCCCTTTTTTGGTTATTTTCATCTTTCCCATTTGTGTGTTCATGTTATGCTTCAAATTGGCTGATTGCTCGTGCAGATCGGCTAGGCCTAGACTGCTGCAATATACGACAGCAAAAATTTTTCTTTTTGGCAGATCCTTCAGGTTAATGCAGTAGATTAAACGATGGTACAGATGATTAGTATCCACTTTTACCCCCTTTTTCCTCCTCTTCAGGTTGGTTGGAAGATGACTTGCCTATTTGGGTGGTTGGCCACTCTTATGTGTATTGGGCCGCCCAGTTTTGGCCTCGCAGGGGGCACAGATGTTTCCTAGGGCTCGAGGAGTTCGTTGGCTTGGTTGGCAAGGGATGATGTGGACGGAATGGAGAAGTAGACTAGTGAGTCAGGCCAGCAAGCATGTAGCCCTAGGGTGTTGGTTGTCCATTTAGGTGGCAACGACCTGGGGAAGAGGACGTCTTTGTAGATGCGGTGGGCCATGATACAGGATCTGGCAAGTTTGGCCGCAGCATTGGACCAATTGTATATGGGTGTTCTCCTTGATGGTGCCAAGGTTGAGTTGGCAAGGTGTGGCGGACGGTCGCGAAATTGAGGAGGCCAGGCAAAAGGTGAATGGGGCGGTGGCGAAGTGGGTGTTGTCCCACGGAGGCCAAGTGGTTCGCCACCCTAGGATTCGGTTCAGAGACAAAGTCACCTTTTTCGGCCTGATGGTGTGCATCTATCCAATGAGGGGATGATGTTTTTTCCTGGAGGATCTGTTCCTAGTGTTGCTGGAGTTAGGGTGAGGTTATGGTGGTGGTGCGAAGACTCTGGGAAGGAGTCTTTCGCTGTTGGCGGAAAAGAACGGCAGTTTGTGGTTGTATGGTAAGCTGTAATGATTTACAGTTTGATTTGGTTTAGGTGCACTCACCTCCATCGACTTATTGGCCGCTTGACCACCCGTCCGGGAAGGCAGCGGCAGGGCACCCAGGAGCGGTGGGTAGTCACTGTGGGGGTTGAGTTGTCACCTATTACCGGTTTTTGATAGTTGTAGTAAAATTAGGATGGTTTCGAATTTTTAGTATTTTACGGTTAATTTAGGTTAGTAGAGCCGTTCTTTTTGCTGCCACCATATGCTGGCTGAATCGGCATCTTAACAAAGTTTTCATTTACAGGTTTGCTATGGTTAGGGTCAAATAAATAGCTAGCAATTTTTCTGCCAAATTCAAGTCTCCGTGTCTTTATTTATTGGTATTAGAGGTAACGAATGCTTTACTTGGAATGAACGGGTCCACCAAATGTCACTAGGATGTTTAGGAGAGAGAATTGACAGCATAGGAAAGGAATGAGTTAAACATCTTGTGAGGGGTGGACCTAGCTGGAAGGAAAGTACAGCCCTTTGGAAAAAGGGGAGGGTTAGTATATATAGGGAAGGATAGGCATTTTGTCTCTCTCTTGTTGGTGAAATTGCCTTCCCGCCCTCCCGCCCTGTTGGTAGAGGTTCTGGAACGGAGTGCCTTGGCATTAAATTGTTTGGCTGGTTTTATCGTTGGCTATTTATTGGCGGAAAAGAACGTCAGTTTGTGGTTGTATGGTAAGCTGTAATGATTTACAGTTTGATTTGGTTTAGGTGCACTCACCTCCATCGACTTATTGGCCGCTTGACCACCCGTCCGGGAAGGCAGCGGCAGGGCACCCAGGAGCGGTGGGTAGTCACTGTGGGGGTTGAGTTGTCACCTATTACCGGTTTTTGATAGTTGTAGTAAAATTAGGATGGTTTCGAATTTTTAGTATTTTACGGTTAATTTAGGTTAGTAGAGCCGTTCTTTTTGCTGCCACCATATGCCGGCTGAATCGGCATCTTAACAAAGTTTTCATTTACAGGTTTGCTATGGTTAGGGTCAAATAAATAGCTAGCAATTTTTCTGCCAAATTCAAGTCTCCGTGTCTTTATTTATTGGTATTAGAGGTAACGAATGCTTTACTTGGAATGAACGGGTCCACCAAATGTCACTAGGATGTTTATGCATCTCTCTTCCCCCAGCATAGTATTAGAAGCCTCAGCATGATAACACCTCTTGAAATCTTTAGTATAGGGTGTGCAGTCCAGGCCCCCCTTTTTTCCTCTATATTTGTGTATATATTGTACACTGGAAGGCAAGGCTTCCTTCCTCTGGTATTGGCACTCCTCCCATTTACCCTCAGGTGTTTTAATTAGCTAGGTTCCTGCATTTCAGATCATATATTAAAATGGCACTATTTAGAGGTAAGTCCTGTATAAATTTATATAAAGTGACAGTATTAGGAATGTTAGGGACCCATGTGATGTAGTCACCTGGCCGCGGTACAAGGGCCCGCATATTTGCGCAAATGTGTGCTAAGAACTTCAATTATACTCCATTTTAATTGTGAGAGTTTATTTAAATTATTTTTACTATCAGTGTTCTTAGTGCTAGGAGTGTGCATCTGCATCTCTCTTCCTCCAGCATAGTATTAGAAGCCTCAGCATGATAGCACCTCTTGAAATCTTTAGTATTAGGGTGTGCAGTCCAGGCCCCCCTTTTTTCCTCTATATTTGTGTATATATTGTACACTGGAAGGCAAGGCTTCCTTCCTCTGGTATTGGCACTCCTCCCATTTACCCTCAGGTGTTTTAATTAGCTAGGTTCCTGCATTTCAGATCACATATTGAAATTTGAAATGGCACTATTTTGAGGTAAGTCCTGTATAAATTGATATAATGTGATAGTATTAGGAATGTTAGGTACCCATGTGATGAAGTCACCTGGCCACGGTACAGGGGCCCACATATTTGCGCAAATGTGTGCTAAGAACTTCAATTATACTCCATTTTAATTGTGAGAGTTTTTTAAATTATTTTTTACTATCAGTGTTCTTAGTGCTAGGAGTGTGCATCTGCATCTCTCTTCCTCCAGCATAGTATTAGAAGCCTCAGCATGATAGCACCTCTTGAAATCTTTAGTATTAGGGTGTGCAGTCCAGGCCCCCCTTTTTTTCCTCTATATTTGTGTATATATTGTACACTGGAAGGCAAGGCTTCCTTCCTCTGGTATTGGCACTCCTCCCATTTACCCTCAGGTGTTTTAATTAGCTAGGTTCCTGCATTTCAGATAATATATTGAAATGGCACTATTTAGAGGTAAGTCCTGTATAAATTTATATAATGTGATAGTATTAGGAGTGTTAGGGACCCATGTGATGAAGTCACCCGGCCGCGGTACATGGGCCCGCATATTTGCGCAAATGTGTGCTAAGAACTTCAATTATACTCCATTTTAATTGTGAGAGTTTATTTAAATTATTTTTACTATCAGTGTTCTTAGTGCTAGGAGTGTGCATCTGCATCTCTCTTCCTCCAGCATAGTATTAGAAGCCTCAGCATGATAGCACCTCTTGAAATCTTAAGTATTAGGGTGTGCAGTCCAGGCCCCCCTCTTTTCTTCTATTTTTGTGTATATATTGTACACTGGAAGGCAAAGCATCCTTCCTCTGGTATTGGCACCCCTCCCATTTATCCTCAGGTGTTTTAATTAGCTAGGTTCCTGCATTTCAGATCACACATTGAAATGGCACTATTTAGAGGTAAGTCCTGTATAAATTTATATAATGTGATAGTATTAGGAATGTTAGGGATCCATGTGATGAAGTCACCTGGCCGCGGTACATGGGCTCGCATATTTGGGCAAATGTGTGCTAAGAACTTCAATTATACTCCATTTTAATTTTGAGAGTTTATTTAAATTATTTTTACTATCAGTGTTAGTGCTAGGAGTGTGCATCTGCATATCTCTTCCTCCAGCATAGTATTAGAAGCCTCAGCATGAAAACACCTCTTGAAATCTTTAGTATTAGGGTGTGCAGTCCAGGCCCCCCTTTTTTCCTCTCTATTTGTGTATATATTGTACACTGGAAGGCAAGGCTTCCTTCCTCTGGTATTGGCACCCCTCCCATTTACCCTCAGGTGTTTTAATTAGCTAGGTTCCTGCATTTCAGATCACACATTGCAATGGCACTATTTAGAGGTAAGTCCTGTATAAATTTATATAATGTGATAGTATTAGGAATGTTAGGGACCCATGTGATGAAGTCACCTGGCCGTGGTACATGGGCCCACATATTTGCGCAAACGTGTGCTAAGAACTTAAATACAGACAAGTGTAAGGTAATGCACTGTGGTAACAAGAACAAAAATAACACCTACCTACTAAATGGGGTAAAATTAGGGGATTCTTTACTGGAAAAGGACTTAGGTGTCCTCATAGTTATCAAACTAAGCAGTAGTACCCAAAGTAGGACTGCAGCAAAGAAGGCTAATAAGATATTAGCATGCATAAAATGGGGAATTGATGCTAGTGACGAGAGTATTATACTCCCATTATATAAATCACTTGTGAGGCCACACCTTGAATACTGTGTAAAATTCTGGGCACCTTACTACAAAAAGGATATCCTGGAGCTAGAAAAGGTTCAAAGGCGGGCGACCAAACTAATTAAGGGTATGGAGACGCTGTAATACGAGGAAAGGCTTGCAAGACTAGGCATGTTTACACTGGAAAAGAGGAGATTAAGAGGAGACATGACCAACATTTACAAATATATAAGGGGACAATATACAGATCTTGCGCAGGACCTGTTTTTGGTTAGATCAACACAGAGAACTCATGGACACTCGCTCAGGTTAGAGGAGAGGAGATTACGCACAATACGGCGTAAAGGCTTTTTTACGGTAAGGACGATACATGTTTGGAATTCCCTGCCTGAGGGAGTTGTAATGGCCGACTCAGTCAACACCTTTAAGAATGGGTTAGATAAATTCCTAATGGATAAGGATATCCAGGGTTACGGGGCATAGTCACGCACTATGGTTATTATAAAAAAGAGGGGTAAAACGTAACGACAGTCATCAACTTCAGTCAAAATTTTATACAAAATAATTGTGCATAGGAGACCACAAATAGGTTGAACTCGATGAACAATTGTCTTTTTTCAACCTTAGATACTATGTTACTATGTTACTATGTATGTTCAATTATACTCCATTTTAATTGTGAGAGTTTATTTAAATTATTTTTACTATCAGTGTTCTTAGTGCTAGGAGTGTGCATCTGCATCTCTCTTCCTCCATGATCTGATTCTGCTCAGCCTATCCCAACTGGCCAAGGGGTATATGTTCCGATTACTGGCTCTCAGTCTTCGCTAGTTCATTGTCTAGCTCAGCTCTGAGTGAAGTTAACTGTGCTCCCTTGCATTCCGTTTCCCTGCTGGTGCAGTTTCTTCCCTAAGTGCTGCACAGCATCGTTATCCAGCTCTACACCTGTGAAGTCCTTTCTTTTGGTTGCACAGGTAATCTCATCAAGCTCCTGACTGCTGGTGCCAGCCAGCACATGAGACTCCAGCCTGTTCCAGTTCCCTGGATCCACTCCGGTTATTCACAAACTACCATCCTGTTCAGTGTTCAGTTTGCATCCAGTCCAAGTCATCTCAATAGGTCTTCCTGATCCAGTTCTACAGTGACCATCCAGTCCAAAAGCTGGTTACCACACTGCTAAGGTCAGCCACTCCACCATACTGGACTGCAGTTACAAGTAAGAAGAGTGTTGTACATTATTATTGTATCATCCCATTGTTATCCTGGTTACTACTAGCGCACTCTTCACTCTCCTCATACATCATCCATTCACCAACACTGAAACCCTTGGTGGTCTAGTGGTCACGATCCGGCATTTCCTTGCCGAGACCTGGGTTTGATTCCCAGCCAGGGGAAGGTATTTGCCAGCTTACTTACATACCTCTAAATACTTGCACAGACATTTCCAGATTCTGGATTCACAACCAAATACCAGTCTGACAGATAAGAAAAATTATGAAAATAGGACAATAAGTTATAACATAAGAATATGAGCTAGGGACACAACAACCTGAAATGGACGGAGCACACCTGGATGTATTCTGGAAGGATACAGCACAAAATATAATAAAAAGATGTCTTTTGTTTTGGGTGGGCTGACAGAACACATCTAGATGGACGTAACAGATGCAGTCCCTGGTTGAATACTGGGATGACATAGTATAAAATATTAATTTAAATCAAAATATATATATTATTTTTTATCACAAACTGCGGTTACAGTGTCACACAAATGAGTAAAAAATATGTAGAAGTATTTTTTATATCACACACTAGCGGTTATAGTATCGCACAAATTAATCAGAAATAAATATAATAATTACACACTGAGGTTGGCTACCTCGACCGCGTCTCACAATGCGTTTATGAGTAGGAAATAATATACTGCGGTCTGACCGGCAGTGTCACAATACTTATGAAAATAAAATAAAAATTGTATAGTACACTGGGGTATAGCACAAACAAAAAAATAGATTTTTTTTATAATTTTAATTTTAGGCTTTTTGTTTTTAGCTTTTATTATTAAAATTTTACACTGGGGCGGAGCCCCTGGATGGATGGACAGAGCACCTCTTAATGGACGGAGCAGCCCCTTGATGGACAGACACAGCAGCCTATGGATGATTAGTGGGGTACAGCACAAAACAGAATTAAATATATATATATATTTTTTAACCCTTGAGCAGAGCCCCTGGATGGATGGAAATAGCACCCCTTAATGGACAGAGCAGCCCCTTGATGGACCAATAGCAGCATCCTCTGGATGTATACTGGGGTACAGCACAAAATATAAATGTATATTTTTTTTAACACTGGGGCAGAGCCCCTGGATGGATGGATGGACGCAGCAGCCCCTTGATTGACGGATGCAGCAGCAGCCTCTGTATACTGGGGTACAGCACAAAATAGAATTAAACATATCTTTTTTTATTTTTTTTAACTCTGGGGCAGAGCCCCTGGATGGACAGATAGAGCACCCCTTAATGGATGGAGCAGCTCCTTGATGGATGGACACAGCAGCAGCCTCTGGATCTATACTGGGGTACAACACAAAATATAATTAAATATATATATATATATATATATATATATTTTTTTTTTTTTTCTTTTTTAACACTGGGTCAGAGCCCTTGGATGGATGGACAGAGCAACCCTTAACGGATGGAGCAGCCCTTTGATGGACCAACAGCAGCAGCCTCTGGATGTATATTGGGGTACAGCACAAAATATAAATGTAAACATTTTTTGGACACTGGGGCAAAGCCCCTGAATGGATTGATAGAGAGCATCCCCTTGACAAAGCACCCCCTTGACAGACAGAGCAGCCCCTGGAGGACTCAGCAGCCCTTGTATGAGGACACAGCTTCCCCTTAGATAACACAGCAGCACCTAAATGTGAGCCCACAGCATCCCCTTAGATATCACAGCAGCCCCTTAGATTGATGACACAGCAGCTCCAAAATTTTAAACCAAAGTAGCCCCTTAGATGTCACAGAAGCCCCTTAGATGTCACACCAGCCCCTAAATGTAAGACCACAGCAGCAGACAGCACGGACACATCAGTGCTGTACAACATCCAAAACCGGAGTGAAGATGGCGCCAATCACTGGGACTTATATAGTATACAAAACCTGTGAGAATCTGATAGCGGGAAGATTATGTTTTGCCTCGTTTTGGGATCTGAGGAATGCGGTAAATCCTGAGTTGGACTCGAATCCCAGCTCTGATCGCAAAGTTTGAGGGTGTTCAGTTCCTCGGGAACCGAACCTGCTCATTTCTACTTCAAAGGTTTTATAGATCACACCTCAACACAGTCCAGCAAGGGGCTTATTTAATGTAGATACAGTTCTGGACGTAGCAAAAAAAAGACATAAAACACACATTTTGGGAGCCCTCTTATAGTTCCCGTGCTTATCACAGCCAGGTTATTATTAAGGATGTGGTTTTGGATCTGTATCTCCTTCATGTTTTGAATCTGTTTTGATTTTGCCAAAACCGCCCTAGTGGATTTTGGGTTTTGGACTGTTTTTGTTCCTACAGTACTATTAACCTCAATAACATTAATTTCCACTTATTTCCAGTCAATTTTGACCACCACACAGCTCATAATATTATTTTCATCCACTTTAGGGCAAAAGGTTGCACCGAGGTAGTTGGATGACTAAGCTAAGCGACAGCAGTGGGTGGCACAAACATGTGGTGCTTAAACTTCCAATATGGCACATCTAGGAGTGGAACTGCAATGGCATGCAGGATGGCAGTTTAATAAGCGATGTAAAAAAAAACCAGTCAGCAATGCTCCAAACAGCGCATAATGCAAAGAAAAGAGGTGCAAGATGAAATTGTCCTTGGGCCCTCCCACTCACCCTAATGTTATATATATTAAACAGGACATGCACAATTTAACAAACCAATCATTTCAATGACAGGGACTGTCACTTGTGGCTGAATTGATTGATTTGTTTGTACCTCCTAAAAACAAGCTGGCAATGGGCAGTGCCCAAACTTGCTCTACACATGCAAGATGTCATCAGCATATGATTCCTCATCCCCATCAGTGTGTACATCCTCTTCCTCACACAATATTAATTTGTCCCCACTGGAATCCACTGTATTACTTTTTATTTTGTGGAGGTAATTGTTGGTAAAGGTCTTCCTCATGGAATTGGTAATTAATTTTGATAAATGTAATCTTTTCCACATTTTGAGGAATTAACCACCTACACCGATCGCTGACAAGGTTCCCAGATGTGCTGAAAACTGTTTCTGAGTACACACTGGAGGGTGGGCAACTTAAGTAAAGCAAAGCCAGTTTGTGCAAGGACCTCAAAATTGCCTTCTTTTTCCTGCTAGTGTTGAAATGAACTGTCTGACGTGCCTATTTGGATGCCATCACTGAAATAATCATCAACCATTCTTTGAATGGTGACCGTATCATAAGCAGTGACAGTAGACCTGTCAGTAATTGTGGGCAGCTCCTTCAGTCAAGACCGGATGTCAAAAATTGTTCCTGATTGATCTGCATCACTGCCAGTGGGTCTAAGGAAAATATATTTTATCCTCACAGCCGAGGCCACATACACCCATGACATTTAAAAAGAAAATTGCACCACCAAGTTAATTGTGTGAGCAAATCATGGGATGTGTTGGAATTTACCAAGATGTAAAGCTCTCACAATAGTGGTGGCATTGTCAGATATCACAAATTCCAAGGAGAGTCAAAGTGGGTAAGCCATTGTGCAATGATTTTCCTAATGAGTTTTTCTAAATGTTGTCAGCAGTATGCCTCTTAGTGGAACCGGTGATACACAGAGTAAAGAAAAAATGGTACCAGTACATACGACCAAGCGCGTAACAATAAGGAACTGTTGAAAACCAGAGCTTGCTAAGCTCAGTAGTCCATTCCCACAGATTTTGAATGTAATCCCAGAGGAAGAAAGAAAAAAGCGCATACAGTGAAGCACAGTTATATAAAGTGTCAGGATGTTCACATAATAGAAAACATTTATTCAAATTAAAATCACAACAAGTTCTAAAAGTGATAGCTTCTGGTTATGACATGAGGTAGACTGTCAATAGCAGCAAATGGAAATGGTCACATAAAATCATAGACAAGAATGATAGCAGCATATGGATATAACACAAAAGGCAATGTGTACAGCCACAAATGATTTGTCCATACAGGGAGTCCAATATTGGTAATTACCGGAGTAAGGTGAGAACTGTCTCACGACAGTTCTTAAGAGCGTTTGAGTAGAAATGTTCCACGGCAACCGCAGCGCCTTCTCCACCTCTCGTCCGGTATGCAGCCCAGGCTCTCCCCGCAGTCCTAGAATGGATATGGCCAAAGCGTTTCAACCATTTGCGTTTCAACCATGCAACTGGATGTCTTTGTCAAGGCATCCAGTTGCATCCTGTTCCCTTGCTTCACCTTTTAAATGCAGGGTAACCAGTCATAATGCGGCGAGTGTAGGTGGCTTTAATCAACTCCTAAACTACATATACCACAAGCCTCCACGCGCCCCCGGCGTCACTTCCGCTCTGTACATCCTCTGTTGTTCCCCGGTGGTGAGGCGGGCACTAGTGGCTCCTATACATGGAAAAACTACCAGTCCCATGAGCCCTTTAGCGCCCCGCCATCACTTCCGCTTCCCGTCTGGTGTATATACCACATGCTCTGGATTTTCTACAAGTCCCATGAGTCTCCTTGTGTTGCATCGTCACTTCTGACACATTGTTGCTATGGCAATGCGTGACTTAAACATAAATATCCGTTCTTTAAAATAGAATTGAGCCCATAAACTTCTTTTAAGCGGCCCAAACAGCAAATGTATGCGGAAAAACATAAGAAAAGAGGGGGTTGTTAATACATATTAAGAGATATACATAAAAGCTCACAAAAAAGGTTTTAAAAGGGAGGGTAAAGTGCAATTCAAACAGTAAAGTGCAGCACCACAGTGACACAATGGAATGACAGAACCTTGGTTTAAAGAAACCCTTTTACCTCAAAATCGAGGTTGAGACCGCCTGGTTTCAAAGTATTGCACTCATAAATTTGTCTCATCTCCGCCTTTGCCAATTGTGTGGGGAGATCCCTCTGTCTCCAGTGCCCCTTTATCCATTGTATCCCCACAAACCCCCAAATCGCAGATGGACATTTATTATGCATTAAGCGAAAATGATCGGATAGGGCATGTGTCGATAGCCCATTCCTGATGTTTCTTACATGTTCGCTTATTCGGACCTTCAAAGGTCTTGAGGTCTTACCAATGTAAAAAAGGCCGCATGTGCATTCTACAGCATACACCACATTCTTCGTGTTGCAAGTCACAAACTCTTTAATAGTGATCTTTTTTTCATTAATTGTCACATCACTAGTCTTGCTATTGCCATCCCCTTTTATGGTTCGGCATCCAATGCACATGCCGCATCGAAAGAACCCTTTCGATTTAATGTTAGGTAGTGATTTTACCGGAGGTAAGGCACCTTAGACTAAAGCACTACTGATGTTGGGTGCCCTCCTATATATACACTTGGGTTTAGTGGGCAGTTTATCACCAACTATAGGATCCCTTTTTAACGCCCCCATTGTCTCGCCAGAATTCTTTCAAGGTCTCTATATTGGCTGTTGAACGTCGTGATAAACGCCCATTCAAATGGTCTATCTTTAGCTCTCAAATCTTTTTCTTTGTTAGAAAGAAGTTCTGCCCTTGAAAGCCAATCTACTTTCAGGATGGTGTTTTTAACCCTTTCTGGTTCATAACCTGAACTCAAAAAATCATCCTGCATTTCTTTAACTTGTTCTTTGTAGATAGCTGTCTCTGTGCAATTTCTCCGTAGAAGGCGTATTTGTCCACAAGGTATGGACCCAAGCCAGTCTGGATGGTGACAACTATTCTGTTTTAAATAGGCTCTAGAGTCTGTAGGTTTTTTTTATAATTCCTAGTGTGGAGCCTTCCATCATGGGAATATATTGTCACATCCAAGAAGTGCAGTTCCTCACTGCTCTTCTCGAAAGTGAAGGCCACATTGATCAGGTTCCGATTCAGATAGTTACAGAACTCGCTCAATGCGGGGGGCATCACCCCTCCACACAAAAAATACATTGCCTATGTATCTAGTCCAGGACACCAGGTTCGCTCCAAAGGGATTGTTATTCCAAATTTATTGATCCTCCCACAACACCATGAAGAGGTTGGCATAACTTGGAGCGAACCTGGTGCCCATGGCTGTGCCCACTTTCTGCAGATAAAAAGTATCTTTAAAATGAAAATAATTATTTGTCAAAATAAACTTTACCCCCTCCACAACAAAATCCTGTAAACCTTGAGCAATTTCACTTTTCACCAATGCCTCCGTAACTGCTAAAATACCATCCTCGTGTTTTATCACGGTATAAAGTGACTTTACATCAGCTGTCACCATCGTATACGAATCTGCCCACTCCATGGTAGTGAAGATGTTTAAAAAATCTGTAGTGTCCCTCAAATGGGACCGATTTTTTAAAACTAATGACTGTAAATGAAAATCTAAGTACTCAGACAAATTGGAGGTCACAGAACTAATTCCCGACACAATCGGCCTCCCTGGTGGTCTTAGTGGATCTCTATGTATCTTAGGTAAGATGTAAATAATAGGGATGACCGGTTCTTCATTGAGAATACATTTAAATTCTCTTTCCTCCAAGACATTTTGCTCCAAATATCTTGTTAAAAAACTTTGGAGTTTGTCTAAAATTTCCTGGGTCGGGTCTTTTTTTAATTTAATATGTCTCCTGATCCTCCACCTGCCTACGTATTTCCTCCTCGTACATCCGTCTACTTAGGACCACCAACCCCCCGCCTTTGTCGGCGGGTTTGATGACCAATTCAGTGTTTTCTTTTAATGATTTTAGGGCCTGCCTCTCTTTCCAGGACATGTTAAATCTGATATTATTATTAGGTAGTTCTTTAAGGTCCTGGTACACTAGGTCATAAAAGGTGTCTATGAATTTCCCCTTACTATGAATCGGATAAAAAAACGATTTTGGTATAAATGGTGTTATTTCCGCCCTAGGTTGGGTGCACTCTTCACTTTCTTTATTCAAAAAGAAGCGTTTCAGAGTTAATTTCCTAGTGTACTTATTTAGGTCAATAAAGGTGGAGAATTTGTTCAAAGGGATGGAGGGGGCAAATTTGAGTCCTTTTTCTAGGACTGAAATTTCTTCCTTAGCTAACCTGTGGTCACTCAGGTTGAAAATCTTAACCTTGCCCCCTATACTAATCTCATCTCGTACCTCTGTCTCTTTCCTCACCTTTGCCTTCCTTTTTCTGGAGTGGTTATTTCTTTTAGATTTAAGATTATTTCTTCTTTGTTTCCCACCCCGGCAGCCCCTTTTGGTTATTTGTATCGGTGGGAGGTGCGTCCCACCGCTAAAAAAGGTGACCCTACGTTTCTGCCCGGAGAGTGGGTCTGCTCTCCCATTTTTTGAGACAGCATTCCTCCTTTCCTTATATGGTCCGAGTAATTGTGGTGGAGTTCTCCACGTATTCTCGGACTTTTCATCGTGAGTCAGAGTTCTTGTAATTGGTGACTGACGTATTTGTCTCCTATCTCTCTGGTGGTTCAGTCTCTGTGGGAGGGGTTTGTTCTGTGGCCAGTGGTGATTAGGGGTATTTTTAGTGCCACGATTGCTCCCACCCCGTCTTTCCATCTCCTGTTCTCGTCTGACCCCATGAGACCTATTTTTTGGCCATACTCTGTGATTGGAGATATTCTGATTATATCTCACATGTGGGGATTCATCCCGTTTTGGGATATTAGTGGGGGTATAGTAATTACGATGAGTATAGGGAGGTTCATCCTGCTGTAGTCGTTGTTCTCCAGTCCTATCTCTATTACATTTTTTAACCTTTCTCTCCATAAGCATTTTCTCGTTTTTCTTTAAATTTATTTCAATTTTATTCTCAAAGTCCTTATACTCCCTAGTATCCACAAAACGGGCTGTCATGTCTTTTTGAGTTGTGATAGCCTCCTCTAATTTGCTAACTCCTTCCTTCTGTCATCAATGATTAATTTCATTAACGAGAAGGAACAAGTCTGCAATATTTTGTCCCAATCCTGTTTGAATGCGTCACTTGCAGATGAGAAGGAGGCACTCTTCTGGATCTTAAGCCCTTTCGGTACTATTTGATCTTTCAGGTATTTTTCCAGTGTGAGGACCTCCCACCATATGTGACTTTCTTTTAGTAAAATGTGCTCTAATTCTCGCATAGCTTCCCCCAAATTGGTATCTACCACAATTGGGGGTGCTCCCTCTTCTTTGAAGGCGTTATCAAAAACTGCCCTCCGATTATCTCTATATTTAAACAAAGTGCTTGTGCAGCACCTATAGAGGATCTACCAGGAAGTTTTGGATATATGGAAAAAATTGCAATATAGATCCTTTGGTAGGTGTACACTGGTATAGCAGCTTAGTAACATACAATGGTGACTCAGAGGCAACTCCCTGAAGAAAACCTCCACCCTATTAGATAGGATAAATGCAAAGAAAAATGGTACCAGTACATACGACCAAGCGAGTAACAATAAGGAACTGTTGAAAACCAGAGCTTGCTAAAATCAGTAGTCCATTCCCACAGATTTTGAATGTAATCCCAGAGGAAGAAAGAAAAAAGTGCATATAGTGAAGCACAGTTATATAAAGTGTCAGGATGTTCACATAATAGAAAACATTTATTCAAATTAAAATCACAACAAGTTCTAAAAGTACCGGACGAGAGGTGGAGAAGGCGCTGCGGTTGCCGTGGAACATTTCTACTCAAACGCTCTTAAGAACTGTCGTGAGACAGTTCTCACCTTCCTCCGGTAATTACCCATATTGGACTCCCTGTATGGACAGATCATTTGTGGCTATACACATTGCCTTTTGTGTTATATCCATATGCTGCTATCATTCTTGTCTATGATTTTATGTGACCATTTCCATTTGCTGCTATTGACAGTCTACCTCATGTCATAACCAGAGGCTATCACTTTTAGAACTTGTTGTGATTTTAATTTGAATAAATGTTTTCTATTATGTGAACATCCTGACACTTTATATAACTGTGCTTCACTGTATGCACTTTTTTCTTTCTTCCTCTGGGATTACATTCAAAATCTGTGGGAATGGACTACTGAGTTTAGCAAGCTCTGGTTTTCAACAGTTCCTTATTGTTACGCGCTTGGTCATTTGTACTGGTACCATTTTTTCTTTGCATTTATCCTATCTAATAGGGTGGAGGTTTTCTTCAGGGAGTTGCCTCTGAGTCACCATTGTATGTTACTAAGCTGCTATACCAGTGCGCACCTACCAAAGGATCTATATTGCAATTTTTTCCATGATACACAGAGTAGCCTGCCTCTTAATGAGCTGCCATTTGTGAGATGCTGCTGCTGTTGATGCTGCTGAAGGCAATACATATACCCAGTGGTCTGTCACAGTGTCACGAGCCACAGCCTGCAGCATCCGTGTCATTGCTAGGCGACCGGGACTCGTGCGAGCTTCCACTCCCCAGCTGCTGGTTCCATTACAACCAGGATGCAGAGCATATGCGGAGACCGGGGTTTCCAGGCAGCAGGGATGCCGGAAGTCTTCTGTGAGATATTCACTGGAGGCTGGTAAACATAAAGAAGCATGATTAACATAGTAACATAGTATTTGAGCTTGAATAGAGGCAAATTGCCCATCGTGTTCAACCTGTTTTAAGTTGTGATGATTCTACATACTTGCTAAATAATGTTTTATGACTAGTTAGCTACTATAACTCATGTTACCCCCGGATTAACCACGTTGATATTTTAAGTATTATATCCTTGGATAGCTTTTTCATTCAGAAATGTATCTATTCCTTTTTTAATCCAATTACAGAGTCCGCCATTACCACCTTCCCTGGCAGGGAATTCCACATTCTGATTGCCCTAACAGTGAAGAACCCTTTCCTCCGTTGCGTTTGGAACATTCTCTCCTCCAGTCGCAGCGAGTGCCCATGTGTCCTAAACTGTGTTCTTTTAATAAATAATTCCTCTGATAACTCTTTGTGATGTCCCTTTACATATTTTAGATATTAATAATATCTCCTCTTAGGAGCCTCTTTTTTAGTGTATACATATTCAGCCTAGTAAGTCTTTCCTTATAGTCCAGTCCTTCTAGGCCTTTAATCAATTTAGTAGCTCGCCTTTGAACACTTTCGAGTTCATTGATGTCTTTTTTATACAATGGTGCCCAAAACTGAACACAATATTCCAGGTGCGGACATACCAATGCTTTATACAGCATCATGATCACATCCGAGTCCCTTGTCTCAATTCCCCTTTTTATGCACGCTAGGACCTTACTTGCTTTCTTTACTGCATTTTGACATTGTTTACGGTTATTAAGCCTATTATCAATGAATACCCCCAACTCTGTTTCCCCTAGACTTTCCCCATTTAATATGTAGGATGCAAGTTTGTTTTTAGTCCCAAAATTCATAACCTTGCATTTGTCTGTATTGAACTTCATTTTCCATTTAGACGCCCAGAGTTCCAGTTTAGATAGATCATTCTGCAAGGACTCCACATCCAATTCTGAACTAATTACCTTACACAGTTTAGTATCATGTGCAAAGATTGACACTGTGCTTTCCAGGCCTATTTCTAGGTCATTGATAAATATGTTGAACAGTAGTGGTCTGAGTACGGACCCTTGTGGTATTCTGCTGACTACTGGGGACTAGGTTGAGGACTTCCCGTTGACCACTACTCGCTGCACCCTGCTATCCAACCAGCTGCTTATCCATGTGCAAATATTTTTTCCTAGGCCAATCTCCTTTAATTTGATCATCAGTCTCCTGTGAGGAACTGTATCGAAGGCCTTTGCAAAATCTAGGAAGACCACATCCACTGCTTTTCCTTGATCAAGATTATTGCTCACTTTCTCGTAGAAGCTAATAAAGTTAGTCTGACATGACCTGTCCCTCGCAAACCCAAGCTGGTTCTTGCTAATAATGCTAGCGGACTTTAGATACTTCTGTATGACGTCCCTTAGAATTCCTTCCAATATTTTCCCCACTATAGATGTTAAACTAACTGGTCTGTAGTTTCCCGGAAGATTTTTGGATCCCTTTTCAAATAATGGCACTACCTCAGCTATACGCCAATCCTTCGGTACCATGCCTGATCTAATTGAACTATTGAAAATCAAATATAGGGGTCGTGCTAGTTGTGAACTAAACTCCATAAGAACCCTCGGGTGAAGTCCATCAGGACCAGGTGATTTATTAATCTTAATTTTGCTTAGTCTCTCCCCGACTACTTCTTCGCTTAAACAAGTATCTAACCATGAATCATTACTGTCACAATTGTTATGCTCTACTCCCACCATCAGTTCTTCACTGGTGAATACTGATGAAAATAATTTGTTCAGTATTTCCGCTTTTATTTCGTCATCATTTATCAATTCTCCTAATTCATCTTTTAATGGACCTATATTATCCTTTTTTAATCTTTTACCGTTTATGTATTTAAAAAACTTTTTAAGATTGGTTTTACTCTCTATAGCGATTTGCTTTTCATTTTCCATATTAGTTGCTCTTATTGCTTTTTTGCATTTCTTATTACACTCCTTGTAATACTTAAAAGACTCGTCCTTTCCATTAAATTTAAATGCTTTGAAAGCCCGCTTTTTTTTAAATCTATTTCTGCCTTAACCTTCTGGTTAAGCCACATCGGTTTGAGTTTAATACTCCTGCGTTTACTGCCCATGGGAATAAAGTTATGAATATTGCTATCCAGCAACCCTTTTAAAACATCCCACATTTCCAAAGTGTTCTTGTTATTAAACAGAACCTCCCACTCTATGTCGTTAAGTGCACATCTAAGCATACTGAAATTAGCCTTCCTAAAGTTAAAAGTTTTGGTGGAACCCCTGTAGCTATGTTTCCTGAAACTGATGTCGAATGTGATCATATAGTGATCACTGTTACCCAAAGTCTCCCCAACTTTAGTGTTTGATATAATGTCAACATTATTAGTAATTACTAGATCCAGGGTAGTTTTACCCCTAGTTGGGTCCTCGACTAATTGAGACAAGTAGTGATCCCTAATCATATTTAAGAACCTGCTGCCCCTCGCATTAGCACATGAATCGTTATTCCAGTTTATATCCGAGTAATTAAAATCCCCAATGACAAGGATGTCCCCCAATCCCGCAGCCATTTTGATTTGCTGCAATAGTTGCTCTTCCTCATGTATGCTAATATCCGGCTGTTTATAGCATGTGCCTATGACTAGTTTTTTTGCATCAATTCCCCCACTTGAGATTTCTACCCATAGTGACTCCACATTATCGCCAGTCTCCTCATAGATAACCTCCTTTAGGTATGGTTTAAGTGATGGTTTAACATAAAAATATACACCTCCTCCTCTTTTGTTAGCCCTGTCCCTCCTAAAAAGAGAATACCCCTCCAAGTTAGCAACCCAGTCGTGAGAGTCGTCCCACCATGTTTCCGTAATACCTTAATGTCATACTCAGCCTTTGAGGCTAACAATTCCAATTCCCCCATTTTACCTGCTAGACTTCTTGCATTTGCAAGCATACATTTTAGTTTATCGGTTCCTTTATTTGTTTGTTTTCCTAAAGATTTCCCATCCTGGTTAACTAGTGCATCCATAGAGTTACTGATACAGACTGTGCTTCTCGCTCCCTCTCCAACCCCACCATACTTAGCATTGCCCACCTTACTTTTCTCTTTGGTCAACCCAATGTTCCCATCTAAAATCACCACCCTGACATAAGTATTTTCCCTTAAGTCCCGTACAACATTTTCTATAGTCTGTAATGATGACACATAATTGTTATTATTTAATGCTTTAGCAATACCTTTCTTAACACCCTTAATAGAACCCATGTAAATACCCTTACCGGCTGCACTTTCCCTCCCCCCTTCTCCACCCCCATTTATCTCACTACCACTATCCCTACTATACTAGCTGCATGAGCCATAGTTTCTAGCTAAACCCTCCCCCCAGGCTCCTAGTTTAAAAGCTCCTCCAACCTACTAACCATCCTGCCCCCCAGCACCGCAGCCCTTTCCTCATTCAGGTGCAATCCATCATGAGAAAAAAGATGGCACCTGACTGAAAAGTCCGCCCAGTGTTCCAAGAACACAAACCCCTCTTTCCAACACCAGTCCCTAAGCCACACATTTACCTCCCTAATCTCCCTCTGTCCCCTGGGCTAGTGCGTGGCACTGGTAATATTTCAGAGAAAATTACCTTAGATGTCCTTTTTTTAGTTTCTTGCCTAAGTCCCCATAATCTTTCTTAAGGACATCCCACCTACCACTAACTTTGTTGTTGGTGCCAACGTGCACCAAGACCGCCGAGTCTTTCCCAGCCCCTCCCAACAATCTATCTACCCGTTCCGCGATGTGCCGTACCCGAGCACCCAGGAGACAACAGACCGTTTGGCGATCATGGTCCCGCTAGCAGATTGCCCTATCTGCCTTCCTAATGATAGAGTCCCCTACCACCACCATCTGCCTGGGCACCTCTCTAGCTTTCATCCCATCTGAGCCAGAGGGACCACTCCTCCGGTTGCTAGAGGGAGCAGTTTCCTCCGGCTCCGTCATTTTGTCGCTATCATCCACCAAATCTTCGTCCAATCGGGCAAATTTGTTTGGGTTTGATAGATCCGAGATGTCGTGCCTCCCCCTCTTTTTCTCCCTTCTAACAGTGACCCAACTGCCTACCTGAATTTCCTCATCTACCAGTGACCCCTGCTGCAACTCCTCCACCATTCTATCTAAACTTCGCTCGAGATTGTAAATATCCCTCAGTCGCATAACGGTCTGCTCTAGATCAGTTACCTGGGCTTCCAAGGCAACCGTTCGCTCACATCTCGTGCATATGTATTCGCCCTGGGTCGGCTGCTCCAAGTGCGCAGAGTATTACTAATTAAGGGAGGCTTGGCTACTCTGTGGTTTTCATTGGCTCTTGCCTCTTTTATTTTCCCTGTTTGCCTCTCACTCTTTTCTGGTCATAGGTTTTGGTCACAGCAGGAGCCCTTGTCTCTCAGTACAAATCCTAGTTGGTGGATACCTTTCTCTGGTTTCCATAAAGACTATCTTTTGAAGAAATCTGTGTCCAACCCATGGTCAGCTCTTATACTAGTCACGTTGTTCATTTTCAGATTTCTAATAGTATTTTCTCCGTCCTCTATTTCTGTATTACATACCCCACATGTGTACATGTTCTCCTGCATAATTTATGTACTCTATCTATTGGAAGCCTTTCCTGTGGTTAAAAGTGTTGTGTGCTTTTGTGTTTTTGTTTATTCTCATTGTCTTTAATATATCTTTTATTTCTCTCAGACACGCTTGTCATTACTTCAGATGTTTTTCTGATATTTCTCTGTCCCCACAGTTTGGTCTTTCTTGTCCAGTATTTTCTAGTCTTTTCTTATAGCCTTGTCTTGTGTCTTTCTCTTTACCGGCATTGATCCGGGTCACTCAGGGTTGAGCTCATATTTCTATCAGCGGTGTAAGTCCTGGTGGCAAACCAAGTACCGATAGACATGTCTCGCCTTATGGGAAAAGTGGCTATTATAGGCAAGACCCGCTGGTGAGTTCTCCGAGTCTCAGTCTTGGGTGTACAAGGGTCATGGCCCAGAAGAGCTCCAATAACCTCAGCTTCCTTGGAAAGAAGATTCTCAAGTCGAAACACAGCCATGTAGTCTTTAGTTTACCCTGTTCCGCTTGTTCACATATCCGTGGGTACAATGGCATTTCTGAGGACACTAATAATGCTTTTTTTTAATGTCCTTGTAGAGGCTGGGAATTGCTTTTCTAGTGAATTGGAATCTAGATGGGATTTGGTACCGGGGACACAGGACCTCAATCAACTGTCTAATACGACTATAGTTGTTATGGCATCAGTAATCCACTGTGTAACTGGGTAACTGCTGTCATACTTGCTCCCCCTTGCAAAGGATTGTTTAACAGTCAATTGTTTTGGTAAACTACTACAAGTAGTCTTCCTGGTCCCCTTCTGAACAGCAGCAGCATCAACAACAGGCATAGCACTCAATGATGCTTCTGAAGAAGCACGGATAGGAGAGGAGTCAATCACGCTTATGAAATTGGATGCAGGACTTCTTGCCATTATGACTGAGGATGTTGATGATACTAGTGTTGGTGGTAGAGATTGCAGGCCGTTGGATCTAACAGAGAGAAAGGAGCAGCTAGGTGATGCTGGACTGGTTGTTACCTTTTTTTAGCCAAAATTTCTGAATTTGACAATAACTTTTGATGCAAGTGATGCAACAGGGAGGATGTTCCTAGGTGGTTAAGTCCTTACCTCTACTTACTATGACTTTACAAAGGCTACAAATGGCTTGGTACTTGTCAGGATTTGGGTAGAAATAATTCCACACGGAAGAGGCAGATTTTTTTTTGTCTTTTGCCCAGGGATGACAATGGGCTTTTTTATATTATGGGCAACAACTGTTTCCACTTGTGCCTAATTTACACAAACAACATCCTCATCAACATCCTCATTATCAACATCCTTATAAGCATCAGTTACACAAATATACTCCTCATGTTAGTGCACTAACACAGAAGCATCCTTAATTTCTATGTCAGCATGTTGACTTGTACTGCTCATCCCCACATTTGCAGAGGGTGCACAAATAGTGGAAGGAGCCTCTTCTTCAAGTACAGTATTGGAAAGTTCAGGCTCACACATGGCACCTGTGGACACACTCTCTTGAGGGATTTGTGATTTTTCTGAACACAGCTGGTTTCTGTGCCTTAACAAGTTTCATTTTTTTACGCTTCTACAGAGAGAAGTGCTTTTTCATCCTAAGAGGCAGAACTACCATCCATAAAGGCCAAGGCTTTAGCCTTTCCTTGCCACTTTGTGTGGTGAATGGCTTATTGACAATTTTATCTTTCTCTGTAGCTAACTTTAGATGTTTTTTTCTTTGCCACTGTAAATGATATTGCTTCTTTGATTTAACATGCCCTGACTTAAGCTGTCTATGCCCTTGTGCATTGGCCTTAGTAGATAATGTTGATGGCTTGTATCGTCAAAACTGGTGGAAACACCTGCAGCACTAGTATGTGCTTCCTGCTCTCCTCTCAATTGTTCATCCTGAAGTGAGGCACAGCACACACCACAATTTGTACAAAAAATTCACCGCCTCCAGTCTTACAATATGTGTATGAGTCAGAAGTAGTAATTGAACACTGCAGTTTAATTTTACCAACAGTGTCCCACAATACATGTATGAGTATAAAAATATATTACTGTGGTACCACCTTCACCCACAGTGTCACACAATACACATATGAGTACAAAGTAATAATATACAGCAATGTCGCAGTACTTGTATAGTACACTGAGGTGCAGCACAAACAAAGAGAAACGGACCCGTTCATCTCTAGTTATTATTCATAACACATTATCAGTTTACCTGGGACAAACAGAATGCATATAGTCATGGTAGTAACCAATGGCAATGACACATCCCCCTTTTAAGAATTATTAAGGGAAATGGTGATCATCCATCACATACTTCCCTGTATCATGGGGACTACCCCATCACCCATGATATGCCCCTTTCTTGTGTTGAATCATGAATGTGTATTGTTGCTAAATCATACTCCATCGAAGCAACTTTCCAGTACCCCTGGCAACCTTCTTCAACCAGCTGAGTGGGCTGTGGTCAGAATTTACTGTGAAGCCTCTCCCATAGAGGTACGGCTGCAGTTTTTGCAATGCCCACACAATAGCTTGGCATTCCTTCTGAATAATGGCATATGCCACATCTCTAGGGAGTAGTTTCTTACGCATGTAGAAGACTGGGTGTTCAATTCTCTGCCCTTCCGCTTGACTGAGGACCAAACCCAGACCATAGTTAGAGACCTCAATGAATATGTGTTTGAAATCTGGAGCTTGCAGCACAGGAGATTGAGCTATGGCAGACCTCAGAGCCCTGAATGCTTGCTCACAATCTGCTGTCCATGCAAACATATTTGGATGCTTCTTTTGGGTTAGGACTATACATAAACTCAACTTGCTCCTGCTGCCAGTTGGCCCTCTTCTGCAGTAGAATCCTGCTTAATGGGAGGGGGGGGGACATACTAACCTAACCCTTGCACAGGTCTGTCTTCTACTCTAGTAACATTCCAGGGCCAATAAATATGAAAAAAAAAATGAATCCCCTGATCCACAATGGACATAGAATAGTTATATAAGTATACACATATACTGTAGCTCTTCTCCATAAGTTATGGAACCCTCATGATTTCTGTCACTTGTATAGCTGCCAGCCAATCGGCATCCCAGTGGCGTAACTAGACATTTTGCTCCCCCCAAGCCAAAAAAGGTTCTGGCACATTAAGCCACACACCACAATGCCACTGACACATTATGCCACACCACAATGCCCCTGACACATTATGCCACACACCGCAATGCACACATTATACCACACACTGTATTGTCTGTGATACAGTATACCACACACTGTAATGCCTGTGACAATTTATGCCACACACCACAATGCCTCTGACACATTATTCCACACCCCACAATGCCCCTGACACATTATGACACACACCACAATGCACCTAACACATTATGCCACATCCTGCAATGCCAATAATAAATTATGCCACACACGAGACTTCCGGTTCCGGGACCCATGGGATAGGAATCGTGCTGCCGGAGCTCCGTCCCCGCCGCCCGCTAACATAAACCTTTTCTAGGCTACCGCAGCCACCCTCTCTGTAGCACCCGCTGTTGTCATGGATCGCTATGTGACACCCATAGCCGCGGCCCCGCAGGCTTCTGCCGGTGCCTCCACAAGGCAGGAGAAGCGCCGTGCGGCCAGCAACATGGCGCCAGACACCGGCCCTGAAGTAATCACTCCTGCCTCCAAGAAAGCTGCGGCGGAGGGCTCAGATACCACGGGATCACAGGTATGCCGCGACCCCAAAGCCCCTGTAACATATGGGGATGTAGTGGCAGCGATAAAAGCCACAATGCCCCCCCCTGCTATCCCAGGCTGTGTGTGATATTTCTTAGCAGCTGCAGCACCTGACACAGAGAGTTACACACACAGAAACTCAGCTGCAGGCTGCCACACATGACATAGAAGGGTTGCATCATTCAGTGAAAGCTATTACTACAGAGAACTATCAAATATGGAATAAATTCGATGATATTTAAAATCGCTCAAGAAGAAATAATATAAGATTAGTAGGATTGCCAGAATCTATTAAAGGCACGGCACTGGCTCATTTTGTACGTACTACCCTTCTGGAGCTTTTGGGTATAGAACGGGACTGTTGTGATCTTGTGATTGAAAGGGTTCATCGTGTGGGTCCTGTTCCCACTCCCAACAGACCGCACTCACGTGTGACTTTGTTTCGTTGTCTAAACTACCTTCACAAGATGGCTTTTTGGTCCGCATCACGCAAAGTGAAGGACATCCTATGGGAGGGTAATAAGCTTTTCATATTCCTGGATTACTCTGTGGAATTGACACGGGCCCGTAAAGCCTTTTCTCCTATTTGCACTCAACTTGTGTCAGAGGGTCACAAGTTTGGTCTGCTCTACCCCGTACGACTACGTATTTATGAGGGCACCTCCCACAAAGAGTTTTTGTCACCTGCGGATGCTGCAGCGTACCTGAGGAATGTCTCAAGAGAAGACAATGCGGATATTACTGATCTCCCTTCAGCGGCAACTTAATTCTGTTTCACCGGTACTCCCCCCTGCTATTTTCTAGTATCTTTGGCATGGACTGTTTAGGTCACTTTTATGGCAACGATTGTACTTCCGGAATACAGGACTGCTGCTGTCTAGTATTTGTTATTCCTATTATGCAGTCCTACTTGGATCTGTTTTTGATATATTCTAATGTTTGAATTTGTTCTACTATTGTATGCTGTATTGCCCCCCACCATCTGGGGAATACTCCACTAACACAGTCCTCCTCTTTGACAGTATTGTTCGATAGTTCATGGACTGTGAAATAAGTTTTCTGTTACACACTGCTCACTACATCTCGTATATGATTAATTCTTTTTCACTAAGGTATACGGTTATCCCTCTTCAATTTTTGAGGGATCCTGGGTGGGGTTTTTGTTAATTATGATGTGGTGGCAAGGAGGGGCTCCTCCTTTCTGTGACTATCCACCCTCTACTGCCCGTGTGTGAGGCCACTGTCACTGGCGCTCGCCCATGTTCGTTAGCTGGAAGTCACTGGTCATTGGTATTTTGGCTATTAATGACATGTTCTATTTACTATTGTGCGACCTGTTATTCATTTGCATTTTCTTTCTCAGTTTTTCCTTCTCTCCCCCTGTTTTGTCTTTTTCCCACCCCTTCTTTCCCACCCCCTCCTCAACAGGGTGTCAATATATGTATTTTTTTGGTAATGTTTGTAATTGGTGCATTAATTTTGCCTTTTCCTCTGTAACATGCCTGACATGACAGTGGGTTCTTGGAATGTTGGAGGTTTTAACTCCCCAGCAAAAAGGCGGAAAATACTCCCTTATCTTACTAAACAGCGGGTAGACCTGGCGTTTCTACAGGAAACACATCTGACTCCAGAGGAGACGGCAAAATTGAATACTTTAAACTGGCAGGTATTGGGCTTTAGTTCTTTCAACTCTAAAGCAAGAGGTGTTGTTATATTAATCAAACGTCATATCCCAACGGAAATTTTATCCACTGTTACTGATCCTAATGGTCGTTATGTAATAGTGTCTGCCAAAATTAACGGTAAAACTTATTCACTGTGTAACACATATGCTCCTAATGTTTACTCTAAGACATTTTTTTCAGTCCCTACATGCTAAGCTAGCTCCTTTTCTCACAGACCCCCTAGTCCTCTATGGGGACTTCAACCTCGTCTCCTCCTCATATCTAGATAGATCTCATTTACCAACAAAACATCTTTCATTACCTAAACTCGGGGTTCCTCTTTTGGCAGAAAGACTGCAGGTAGTGGATATTTGGAGGGCTCTACATCCCACAGAAAAGGAATACACTTGCCTCTCAGTGGCCCACCACACATTATCTAGGATAGATTATATATTCTTAGCTCATTCCCTATTGCCACATGTATCAGACTCCCAAATAGAGGCGATATCCCTATCGGATCATGCCCTGGTTATAGCGTCCCTTCACTTTCCAGACATTTACTCCTCTCCCAAGCTTTGGCGGTTTCCTTCACACCTATCAAACTCCTTGAAATTTCAACAAAGATTGGAATCCTCTTGGGAATCTTATAAAATAAATAATGCATCCCATCTGGAAGAGGATCCTATATTGTTCTGGATGACTGCAAAATCGGTCCTCCGGGGTGATATTATCTCCTATGTCTCAGCCAACAATAAGAAATATGCCTCTCAGTATTTGGAGTTTCAGAGGCCCCTGTCGACAGCCTATCAGCAGTATAAATCTCTTCCCACTCCACACAATTGCCTTATGTACCTTAATGCCAAAACACACTTTGATGAATTCATATCTTCCATGGGTAATAGATTCTCTTTCTCAGTGAATTATAGGTACTATAAATTTGGTAACAGGACTGGAAAATTATTAACGTCACTGCTCCAGGGCTCCCGTCCTCCCATGGTCACCCATCCATTACGTACCAACATGGTCGTATTAACCACTAGTAACTTGGAGATTTCCGATGTAATGAGATCCTTTTACAAAAACCTATATTCCTCAACCCAGCACTCCTCCTCCTCTACATCTTCTGTTTTTCCACCATGGCCTGATAATTTCTGGGACAATCTTCTTGTTCCACAACTTCATCCCTCTATGGTACAATCTTTGCTTGACCCTATCTCGTTGGAAGAGGTCCGAAGTGTCATAGGGCAATTTGGTAAAGATAAGGCACCAGGACCGGATGGTTTTAGTGCCGATTTTTATAAAATACTATCTGGTGCATGTCTTGATTGCCATTTTGTCGACACTCTCCCCAGGCACTTTAATACGGCCATTCTCAAATTCTTCCAAAACCTGGAAAAGACCTCTCCCAACCGGGATCATATCGCCCGATCTCACTGTTAAACCTTGATTATAAGTTACTTACCAAAATTCTGGCAGAACGTATTAAATTATTACTTCCTCAAATCATACACAAGGATTAAACTGGATTTATCTGGGGTAGACACTCAGAGATTAATGTGAGAAGGGTGTTGTTGGCCATCTATGCTTCTTCTACTTCATCCTCCCTTTCCCCTCCTCCCGTTATTCTTTCCCTCGATGCTGAAAAAGCGTTCGACCTGGTGGACTGGGAGCATCTCTTTTCTACTCTCCTACATTTCGGTTTTCCTGCTATCTTTGTGAATCTTCTGAAACTCCTTTACACTACCCCACAAACCCAGGTATCCTGTTATGGGATACTCTCTTCGCCCTTCGAGATTCAACGTGGAACCAGGCAGGGCTGCCCTTTATCGCCTTTACTTTTTCGCCATAGCACTAGAGCCTCTGGCGATAGCCCTGCGTCAATCGGTAGTGTTTCAGGGTATTAAAATTGGTGGTATTGACCTCCGTCTCGCTCTTTTTGCCGATGATATGCTCTTATTTGTATCAGATCCATTGAACTCCATTCCGGAGATCCTTGGACTAATCCAGGCATTTGGGAATAGAGCGGGATATAGGATTAATATAACCAAATCGGAACTTCTACCCTTGGGCCCCTCTTCCCATACTGTCTCTAGATTTCTCCCTTCTCTTTCCTTTAAAATTGCCCATACAGAAATTACTTACTTAGGGATTCAGATCCCGGCTAATCATTCCAGACTATATGAGGAGAATTACACTCCCACTCTAACACGCGTAGCCTCATTACTAGACAATTGGAAATTATTGCCCCTGTCTCTTCTGGGGAGAATAGCTGTATTGCAAAGCATAGTTTTCCCAAAATGATTTTACCTCATGCATATGCTCCTGATCCGCCTTCATAATTGTGACATTCAATACATACAGAAAGATCATGTCAACATTTTTGTGGAAAGGGAAAAAGGCGTTTATTGCGTTAGACAAACTGATGGCCCCTAAATCTGCGAGTGGATTTGGAGTACCTGATTATGTATCCTACTCCATGGCGACTCTATTCCGCTGCACTGCTGACTGGCTGTATGACAGGGAACTGTTCACAGACTCTGCTCTAGATGAGGCTTTATTTACTCCCTATTCCCCGGGAGCACTCCTACTATCTAAGCCCTCGCTGATCCCAGCACATATTCTCAACAACCCCCTTTTTCATGATGTTTACTTTAATTGGCGCGCTTTACATAAGAAATTTAAATGTAACCCAGAGACATCCATGTGCATCCCACTGTGGGGTAACCCCGCCTTTCCCCCATCTCTTACTAACTCTAATTACAGGCTCTGGAAAGAGAAAGGTCTCTCTAATTCCTCCAAAGTATTTGATCCGGGAGGCTCCTTATTTTCATTTTCGTCCCTCCAAGAGAGTTACGACTTACCACATTTTCACTTTTACATGTATCTCCAGACTCGACATTACCTAGATTCAGTCACTCACATACGCACTGCATCACGGGACACACCCTCTCCTTCTAACCCATTGCTGCTCTCACTTAATATTCATAAGGCTGGACCAACACGCATTAGGCAGATCTATACCATTCTAACATCAAATACGGCAGACTGTAGATGGGATAGACTGCTCGCTCAATGGCGTAAAGACATCCCTGGTCTGACCAGTCATCATCAACTTAGTGACCACTATGTCTTTACTTTAAAAGCTCTGGCTTCACCTTAACTACAGGAAGTCCATCTCCGTACTTTTCAGAGAGCCTACATCTCCCCAATACAACATGCTAGGTTTAACCCCACGAAACTGGGGAATGCCCCAAGTGCCATATCCGCATAGCTTCTTTTTATCATATGTTTTCTGAGTGTGCTCTGATCTGATGTTTTTGGCATAAATTAGTGGCTTATATTAATCAGCTGTTACATATCTGTGTAACGGCGACATCCTTTTCCTGCCTGTGTGCAAATTTTTCTGAGTGGGACTTAAATTCTAGGCAACGGCGGGCTCTGCCGTTTCTCACAATTTTGTAACGGTCTCCAAAAAAATTATTTTATCCCACTGGCTCTCGTCATCATCTCCAACTTTAGTAGAGCTGGGTGTTAAATATTTTTACAAAAAAGGGGGCCTCTATATTGACTCGCGGGATCAGGCCACACAAAATCAAATATTTAAAGTGTTTGAGCATACTGAATGGTTCCTTCACAGGAAGATTTTGGAAGACTCTACAATATGATAATCTTCACCTTTGCATTATAGTACACCCAAGGGGAAAATAGCAAAAAAAAAAAAAGCTCTAATGCTTTTCGAGTTTCTACCAATGTATCAATTGCTGATGTTTCGCCTGTCTTGTGATAGGACACCCACCCCTCCCCTCCCTATTTGCCCTTCTGTGTGTCCCCACCCCCCGCTTTCGTTCTTCGTTCTTTGTTACTCATCTCTCTCTTCTTCATTCCTTTCCTATATAGTTTTATCTACTGTCCCAAATAATTTGCTTCAGGAAGTGATGTTCTATCTGGTTTATATAATCCATTGTGAGCGAACTTCTCATAGGGATTTGTGCACCTTATCCTACTCACATGCTACTGTGAATCTGATGGAAGTCTCAGAATATTTAGCTTCTATGATCTTTCATTCATTATTGGATCGCTAGTTCTGTCTATGTTAATATACTACTGAGGACTTAACGTCTTTAACAAATGGGACGACTAACTACTATGCGATTTATATCTTAATTTTTCTATGATATTGAATGTTCACCCTCTGCAATGGTTAGGTGCACACCATTATGTTGTTCATCCACTTCGCTTATTGCCTGCCTATTGGTTGTTTATGTTTTGTATTGTATCTCCTGAAAATTACAATAAACAGATTTTTTTTAAAAAAATATGCCACACACCATCATTTCTGTGATACATTAGGTCACATATCACAATTCCCCACAGTAAGGCTTCTAATTACTTTTAAATTACATGCTCATCGCCAGGGTTTTCATGCTCTGGCTTCCATGCTCATTGCCAGGGATTTCATGCTCTGGGTTCCATGCTCGCTGCCAGGGGTTTCATGCTGTAGGTTCCATGCTTGTTACCAGGGATTTCATGCTCTGGGTGCCATGGTCATTGCCAGGAGTGTAATGCTCATTGCCAGAGGTTTCATGCGCTGGGTGTTTAGTGGCCATTGCAAGAAGTTTCATGCTCTTGGTGTAATGCTCGTTGCCAGGGGTGTATTGCTCGTTACCATGGGTTTCATGCTATAGTTGTAATGCTCTTTGCCAGAGGTTTCATGTACTGGGTGTCATGCTCATTGCCAGGGGTGTTATGCTCGTTGTCAGGGGTGTAATGCTCATTTCCAGGGGTGTAATGCTCATTGCCTGGGGGTGTCATGCTCATGGCCGGGAGTGTAATGCTCATTACCAAGTGTGTAATGTGTTGGCACCATCGCCCCCAGTGCTGAGTGCTTCCTTCACTTCTGGGTAATGCTGTAGCGCTGCACATTGACAGGGGAGTCAGACGCTAGAGGTCAAGTATGACCTCTAGCATTTGTCTCCTCCAAGGTGGTGGCCATTTTAGGAGGGACATTAGAAGATATACATTAGGACAGCTTGTCTGCATGTAAATCTGCTGCATGCCGCCCAAGCCTGGTGCCTCTCAGCCTCATCAGTTGCTGTGGGGCTGTAGTTATGCCAGTGCAGCATCCGCTACAATGGTAACTAGTCACAGATTGACTGTGAGTGGCTGTCTGTCAGCCAATCTGCAATTCTCTATAGACTTCAATTGCCCATTACAGACTATAGGGAAGCACAGATTGACTGAAAGGCAGCCCTGCAGCAAATCAGTGGCCAGTTACTATGATAGCAGTCACTGATTGACTGGTGGCTCTGCAAGTGACATAAACTGTGAGTGGTCTGTTTCTTGCGTGGAAGAGATATATGTGTTACACATATAGGCCCTCATTCCAAGTTGATCGCAGCAGTTCATCGCATCGCAAACGGCAAAAAATCGCAAACTGCGCATGCGCGACAGAAAAAATGCGCATGCGCAAAGGGAGCGATACGACGCTTGTGCAAAATTACTAATTGAAAATCAGCTCGTACTACATCACCAAAAACAGGGAGTGACTGAGGCGTGGTAGAGGCTCGGCTTCGCTATCTAACGAAATGGGCGTGAAAGTGGGCGGCTAGTGTGGGAGTAGGCAACTGGCAGTAGGCGTGTTTTGTGCATAAATGCGTAGCCGATGGTAAAAATTACACAACAAATGTTCGCTATCTTGTCGCAGCCGAGGAGTAAGTCTGCAGCTACTCAGCACTTGCAAAGTACTGTTACAAGTGTGTCTGCCCTAATTAGCAATTAATTGGCCAATTAATTCACCTGTTGACCAATTACTTGCCAAACACTGCAGTTACAAAAGACTACAAACAGCAATTGTATGCCCACATAACATTTTTTTTTTACCACGTATAAATCTGACACACTCACAAATAATGCACTGTATTTTATTTATTTGGTTAAATACTTTGATGTTAACTGCATGTTTTAATTATTTTCTCAATACTTTCAATTTAATAAAGTGTGAATAAACCAACTTATAAACTACATCAGCTAAATGTTCTTGACATAGACATATTCATTTGTACATACCAAATAACATGAGCAACATAATGCAGCCTACACTTAATGTTACTTAATACCATTTTTTTTTTTGTTTTTTTGTGGGAATATGTGTCCATATCTAATACTATGCCATGTTGCCCCTAGTAACCCAAGTTCCAAAGGTTTTTTTTTTTTTTTATATGGCCTCTTAAGTGTTGTGCAAGGCATACATGTTTTAAATTACAATATTCAATGTTTGTATGAATATTCTGATTGTTCCCTTGTTCCACAAATGTCAATATGCCATGTTAAAGTTTACAGGGCACAGTTTTCCAGAGTGCATAACCTTTAATAAAACACACAAACAAGTTTATTTTTTTTATTTTTTTTACTTCAAAAAATAAAGTAAAGCAGCAACACAACATGGCTACAAATGAGCATCACATACAAAGATGGACATAGCAACAAGCAGATGCCAGTGAAGAGGAAAAAAGGAAAAAAGTACTGCGCTATAAAACCAGCAGCTCCATTGAATATAAATGGTATATTTAATGTGTATATGGAGCGCTTGATAATGTGTCACTGTCTAATGCTGAAAAAGAAAAACAGGTTTAAACACAGTGGGTTAGTTGTAAACTCAGGGTGCCCTGTAATGTTTAAGCTCTTTTTTGAAAATTTTAAAAAGTCCCGATCTCCAGCTTAATGTGGACCCTCCAGGCACAATAGCAAGGTCCCCGGCAGGTGTACTAGCTGTCCCTATCCTACCTCTGGGTCCTCTGGTCTGTGGATCTCACACTGGTCAGTTCGTTCTCGGTGGCCGGAGTCTCTTCTTCCTAACCGGAAGTTGATGAGGCGCCGCGGGACGTCACTTCCGGGTGACGCGGTGACGGGAACTTCGTGTATCGACGCGTTTCATGCACTGCGGCACTTCGTCCAGGATACTGAATGTTATTAGGGAGATTCCTTTTATCCTCCCTGGTTTCAATAAACTTTATTAAAAACGGCTTTTAAAACCGGAAGTTGTCAACAGGAACTTCCAAAAATTAGGCGGCAAGCACCTGCTTCAGCATTAGACTGTGTATGTATGTGGTGTAGCTGAAAAGGTATCTAGTGTGGCTGGAATGAAAAAATGGAATGTATAGAAGGATGAACTATATTTAAAGAAAGACATTTAAATCAATGTCAATATTGAGACCATGTGGTTTTAAAGTTCTCAGTTCATAGATCCACTTCGTCTCAGCTTTTCTTAATTCTGTTGATATATCACCCCCTCGCCAATTTAAATTCACTTTTTGTATGGCCATAAATTTCAGACCATCCGGATTTCTTCCATGTCGTTCCGCATAGTGTTGAGAGACACTGTGGGTATCCAATCCTCTTTTGATATTATATACATGTTCTGCTATACGGATTTTAAGTTTTCTTTTGGTCTGTCCTATATATTGTTGCCCACATGGGCATTCCAATAAGTATATGACGCCCTCTGTTGCGCACGATATCTGCTGTTTGATGGGATAATTTTCTTTGGTGTGGTTTGATGTGAAAGATGTTATTGGTTGGGTTATTCTTCTTCCTGATTTTTTGCATCCCAGGCATGTTAAGCATGCATGGAATCCGTTGTTTCCCTTTATCTTCTGATGATTCTCTATTGGAAGGAAACTATGTGTTAATTCTTGTTTCAGATTCCTTGCCCTCCTATAGATCACTTTCGGAGTTTGCGGTATAATGGTTTTGAGATTTTCATCAAGCATCAATATGTGCCAATTTCTCTTGATGATGTCTTCAATCTCCTTGTGGTGTGAATTATATTGGGTAATGAAGGAGGTTTGGATGCTGTTGTTCTCTGTTTTCTTTTCTTTATATTGCAACATTGTTTTTCGATCCAGGTGTAATACTTTATCGACTTCCGTTTGTAGTTGTTCTTCTTTGTAACCTTTCCTTATAAATTTTTTCTTCATCTCTATACTCTGTATTTCATACATTTCTTTGTGCGTACAATTCCTCCTGATTCTTCGTAGTTGGCCGCCTGGGATGTTTTTCAGCCATTGATTATGATGATTACTGCTATATGGAAGAAAGTTATTCGAATCCACTTCTTTTATATGTGTTTTTGTGCTAAGTCTTTCTTTATCTACATAAATTTCTAGATCTAGAAAGATAGCTTTCTCTTTGCTGGTGGATGTGGTAAATTCTAGACCAATATTGTTCGAGTTCATGTATATCTTGAATTCTTCAAGTTCTTCCTGTGGTCCTGTCCAGATGAATATCAGGTCATCAATGTACCTGTGCCAGCATAATATGTGTTTCAGGAATTTGTTGTTCTGCCAAATGTGATGGTCCTCCCAGTATGCGACAAAAAGATTCGCATACGCTGGTGCGAAGGACGTCCCCATCGCAGTCCCTTTTATTTGTAGGAAGAAGTCCCCTCCATACCAAAAATAGTTGTTGTAAAGTATGAACTCTATTTGCTCAATGATGAAATTAATCTGTCTGCTGGGGATGTTGGATTGTGTAGTCAGATAATGTCTGGTATATTCGCATCCCAATCTGTGTTGGCTGCATGTATACAAGGACTTCACATCGCTTGTGCAAATGAAATATGACTCCTCCCATTTGAGTTCTTCTAAGATTTGTAAAATGTGTAGTGTATCTTTTAAGTAACTTTTTTGTTTCTGTGCTAACGGCTGTAGATAGTGATCTATGTAATGTGAAAGATTCGCGGTAAGGGATCCAATTCCTGAAATTATCGGACGGCCCGGAGGTTCTTTAATATCCTTGTGGATTTTGGGAAGGTGGTAGAAGGTTGGTATTTTCGGGTTCTTTATGCAGATGTAGTCATACTCTTTTTTCGTGACTATTCCCATTTCCAATCCCTCATCCATTTGTCTAACTAGCTGTTTCTGAAATTCTTTTGTCGGGTCCGTAGGTAATTTCTTATAGGTCGATGTATCCGATAGTAATTTTTGAGCTTCTCCATCATACTGGGATTTATCTAAGATGACGAGGCCTCCGCCTTTGTCCGCGGGTTTTACAACAATACTTTTATCTTGCTTTAGCTCTTTAAGTGCAATTTTTTCTTTCTTTGTCAAATTGTATCGTTGTTTTCTCTTATTGGGTATAATCCTTACTTCTTCTTCCACCGCTTTCTGGAAGGTCTCTAGATGTGGTCCTTTCACGTGAGCCGGGTAAAACGTAGAGTTGGGTTTAAAGTTGGTATGTTGGTATTCCATCTGAATTTCTGCTTGATTAATTTTTTGTTCTTTATTGAAGAATTTTTTAATACATAATTTGCGTATAAATTTTTGTATGTCGATGAAGACATCGAATTTGTTTATTGTAGAGTGGGGAGCAAATTTCAAACCTTTCTTCAATAGGCTTATCTGATCTCCTGTAAGTTGCTTCTTACTTAAGTTGAAGATGGTGGTGTCCTTATCTTCTTCCAGATCGTCTAGTTTGTTTAGTGGTTTGTTTTTCTTCTTGCCCCCTCTCATTCCTCTTTTGTTTTTGCCTCGTATATTTTCATTCTTTTGCAAGGTGTTTCTTTCTCCGGTGGTTTGCCATCTCCCCACACCAGATCTAAAAAAACTTCTTCGATTTCTTCATTGTCATCGTGATCATCTGTGATGCTCCTCTTCCTAGGGTTTTTCAGATGGTTTTTGTCTGTTTCTATGTTTTCCATTAAGTGGTGAAATTGATCTCTTTCTTCTATTCTAGCTGCTTGTTGTCCTGCTTTATATGAGTCTTTTATTAGTTTGTATTGATTCCGATTTTGTTGGTTTTGGTATGATACCAACTTTTGGTTATATGGTTGGTATTGTCGATTCTGAGCTGTATGTAAGGGAGTATTTTTGATAAGTGGTTCTCTGAAGGTAACCTGATTGCGTTGGTATTTATAAGGCTGATTTTCTTGTCTTTTGTGTGGACGGTACTGTCGTGTTGGTCTTTGATATCTTTGTTCTTGTTCTGTTGTGTTCTTCCAACTTGTTGTTCTTCTTTTATCGGAGTTGTTAAGTATAGTGGTATGTTCTGTAATGTCCCGGTGAAATTTTTTCTGTTTTGTTTTTATGATATTTTCTTCTAATTTTGCAATTTTGCTGTTGGTCATGGTCATCAAATTATGGTAATCCTCCATTTTATGCAGTGGCTTGAATTCTTCTTCTGTTTTTTTGATGGATTTGTTTATCTGTTCTAACGACATTTGTCTATCCTCAATAATGAGTTTAATGAGGTTCTTAGAACAGTTATCCAATTCCTCATTCCACTTAGTGAAGAAATTTCTACTTGAAGGTTCAAAAGTTGGGTTTTTCTGTATTCTTAAACCCCTAGGAATGAGGTTATTATCCAGATATTTTTTCAATGTAGTAATCTCCCACCATTGCTTTACTTCCTGGGTATAATTTTTTTCCAGTTTCAGGAATTTGGTACGAAATCCTTCGTCTTCAACTGGTTCTTCAATTGTTTCTATGGTTGGGCATACTGAAAAAATACTGTCAATTTCATTTCTTTTTGATGAGTTTGTAATGTGTATGGCCATAATGTGCTATAGCTGCAGTTGCTTGGTGCTACGTTAAGAGGAAAAAAGGAAAAAAGTACTGCGCTATAAAACCAGCAGCTCCATTGAATATAAATGGTATATTTAATGTGTATATGGAGCGCTTGATAATGTGTCACTGTCTAATGCTGAAAAAGAAAAACAGGTTTAAACACAGTGGGTTAGTTGTAAACTCAGGGTGCCCTGTAATGTTTAAGCTCTTTTTTGAAAATTTTAAAAAGTCCCGATCTCCAGCTTAATGTGGACCCTCCAGGCACAATAGCAAGGTCCCCGGCAGGTGTACTAGCTGTCCCTATCCTACCTCTGGGTCCTCTGGTCTGTGGATCTCACACTGGTCAGTTCGTTCTCGGCGGCCGGAGTCTCTTCTTCCTAACCGGAAGTTGATGAGGCGCCGCGGGACGTCACTTCCGGGTGACGCGGTGACGGGAACTTCGTGTATCGACGCGTTTCATGCACTGCGGCACTTCGTCCAGGATACTGAATGTTATTAGGGAGATTCCTTTTATCCTCCCTGGTTTCAATAAACTTTATTAAAAACGGCTTTTAAAACCGGAAGTTGTCAACAGGAACTTCCAAAAATTAGGCGGCAAGCACCTGCTTCAGCATTAGACTGTGTATGTATGTGGTGTAGCTGAAAAGGTATCTAGTGTGGCTGGAATGAAAAAATGGAATGTATAGAAGGATGAACTATATTTAAAGAAAGACATTTAAATCAATGTCAATATTGAGACCATGTGGTTTTAAAGTTCTCAGTTCATAGATCCACTTCGTCTCAGCTTTTCTTAATTCTGTTGATATATCACCCCCTCGCCAATTTAAATTCACTTTTTGTATGGCCATAAATTTCAGACCATCCGGATTTCTTCCATGTCGTTCCGCATAGTGTTGAGAGACACTGTGGGTATCCAATCCTCTTTTGATATTATATACATGTTCTGCTATACGGATTTTAAGTTTTCTTTTGGTCTGTCCTATATATTGTTGCCCACATGGGCATTCCAATAAGTATATGACGCCCTCTGTTGCGCACGATATCTGCTGTTTGATGGGATAATTTTCTTTGGTGTGGTTTGATGTGAAAGATGTTATTGGTTGGGTTATTCTTCTTCCTGATTTTTTGCATCCCAGGCATGTTAAGCATGCATGGAATCCGTTGTTTCCCTTTATCTTCTGATGATTCTCTATTGGAAGGAAACTATGTGTTAATTCTTGTTTCAGATTCCTTGCCCTCCTATAGATCACTTTCGGAGTTTGCGGTATAATGGTTTTGAGATTTTCATCAAGCAACAGAATTAAGAAAAGCTGAGACGAAGTGGATCTATGAACTGAGAACTTTAAAACCACATGGTCTCAATATTGACATTGATTTAAATGTCTTTCTTTAAATATAGTTCATCCTTCTATACATTCCATTTTTTCATTCCAGCCACACTAGATACCTTTTCAGCTACACCACATACATACACAGTCTAATGCTGAAGCAGGTGCTTGCCGCCTAATTTTTGGAAGTTCCTGTTGACAACTTCCGGTTTTAAAAGCCGTTTTTAATAAAGTTTATTGAAACCAGGGAGGATAAAAGGAATCTCCCTAATAACATTCAGTATCCGGGACGAAGTGCCGCAGTGCATGAAACGCGTCGATGCACGAAGTTCCCGTCACCGCGTCACCCGGAAGTGACGTCCCGCGGCGCCTCATCAACTTCCGGTTAGGAAGAAGAGACTCCGGCCGCCGAGAACGAACTGACCAGTGTGAGATCCACAGACCAGAGGACCCAGAGGTAGGATAGGGACAGCTAGTACACCTGCCGGGGACCTTGCTATTGTGCCTGGAGGGTCCACATTAAGCTGGAGATCGGGACTTTTTAAAATTTTCAAAAAAGAGCTTAAACATTACAGGGCACCCTGAGTTTACAACTAACCCACTGTGTTTAAACCTGTTTTTCTTTTTCAGCATTAGACAGTGACACATTATCAAGCGCTCCATATACACATTAAAAGCAGATGCCAGTGCCAAATTTGATATAGCAGAACCCAGTACTATGGTAACCCCGTCTTCTGACAAAATATGATGTTTAATATTTACTAAGTGTTAGTGATGAGCGGGTTCGGTTTCTCGGGATCCGAACCCCCCCAAACTTCACCCACTTTTGCATGGTTCCTAGCAGACTCGGATCCTCCCGCCTTGCTCGGTTAACCCGAGCGCGGCCGAACGTCATCATCCCGCTGTCGGATTCTCGCGAGATTCGTATTCTATATAAGGAGCCGCGCGTCGTCGCCATTTTTCACTCATGCATTGGAGATGATAGTGAGAGGACGTGGCTGGCGTTCTCTCAGTTTCTGTGTTCAGTGTGCTGCAAATATCTGTGCTCAGTGTGCTGCAAATATCTGTGCTCAGTGTGCTGCAAATATCTGTGCTCAGTGTGCTGCAAATATCTACGTTCTCTGCCTGAAAAATGCTCCATATCTGTGCTCAGTGTGCTGCAAATATCTGTGCTCAGTGTGCTTTATTGTGGGGACTGGGTACCACCAGTATTATATAGTAGGAGGACAGTGCAGAATTTTGCTGACCAGTGACCACCAGTATTATACGTTCTCTGCCTGAAAAACGCCCATATCTGTGCTGCATTGTAGTATATAGTAGGAGGACAGTGCAGAATTTTGCTGACCAGTGACCACCAGAATTATATCAGTACGGTACAGTAGTCCACTGCTCTACCTACCTCTGTGTCGTCAAGTATACTATCCATCCACACCTGTGGTGCATTTAAGTTTTGTGCGCAGTATATATATAGTAGTAGGACAGTGCATAATTTTGCTGACCACCAGTATATAATATATAGCAGTACGGTACAGTAGGCCACTGCTCTACCTACCTCTGTGTCGTCAAGTATACTATCCATCCATACCTGTGGTGCATTTAAGTTTTTGTGCGCAGTATATATGTACAGTAGTAGGACAGTGCATAATTTTGCTGACCACCAGTATATAATATATAGCCGTACGGTACAGTAGGCCACTGCTCTACCTACCTCTGTGTCGTCAAGTATACTATCCATCCATACCTGTGGTGCATTTAAGATTTTGTGCGCAGTATATATATACAGTAGTAGGACAGTGCATAATTTTGCTGACCACCAGTATATAATATATAGCAGTATGGTACAGTAAGCCACTGCTCTACCTACCTCTGTCGTCAAGTATACTATCCATCCATACCTGTGGTGCATTTAAGTTTTTGTGCGCAGTATATATATACAGTAGTAGGATAGTGCATAATTTTGCTGACCACCAGTATATAATATATAGCAGTACAGTACAGTAGGCCACTGCTCTACCTACCTCTGTGTCGTCAAGTATACTATCCATCTATACCTGTGGTGCATTTAAGTTTTTGTGCGCAGTATATATATACAGTAGTAGGACAGTGCATAATTTTGCTGACCACCAGTATATAATATATAGCAGTACGGTACAGTAGGCCATTGCTCTACCTACCTCTGTGTCGTCAAGTATACTATCCATCCATACCTGTGGTGCATTTAAGTTTTTGTGTGCAGTATATATATACAATAGTAGGACAGTGCATAATTTTGCTGACCACCATTATATAATATATAGCAGTACGGTACAGTAGGCCACTGCTCTACCTACCCCTGTGTCGTCAAGTATACTATCCATCCATACCTGTGGTGCATTTAAGTTTTTGTGCGCAGTATATATATATATACAGTAGTAGGACAGTGCATAATTTTGCTGACCACCAGTATATAATATATAGCAGTACAATACAGTAGGCCACTGCTCTACCTACCTCTGTGTCATCAAGTATACTATCCATCCATACCTGTGGTGCATTTAAATTTATGTGCGCAGTATATATATACAGTAGTAGGACAGTGCATAATTTTGCTGACCACCAGTATATAATATATAGCAGTACGGTACAGTAGGCCACTGCTCTACCTTCCTCTGTGTCATCAAGTATACTATCCATCTGTACCTGTGGTGCATTTAAGTTTTTGTGCGCAGTGTATATATATATAGTAGTAGGACAGTGCATAATTTTGCTGAAAACCAGTATATAATATATATCAGTATGGTACAGTAGGCTACTGCTCTGCCTACCTCTGTGTCGTCAAGTATATTATCCATCCATACCTGTGGTGCATTTAAGTTGTTGTGCGCAGTGTATATATACAGTAGTAGGACAGTGCCTAATTTTGCTGACCACCAGTATATAATATATAGCAGTACGGTACAGTAGGCCACTGCTCTACCTACCTCTGTGTCGTCAAGTATACTATCCATCCATACCTGTGGTGCATTTAAGTTTTTGTGCGCAGTATATATAGTAGTAGGCCATTGATATTGATATATTACTGGCATATAATTCCACACATTAAAAAATATAGAACAAAAATGTGGAGGGTAAAATAGGGAAAGATCAAGATCCACTTCCACCTCGTGCTGAAGCTGCTGCCACTAGTCATGGCCGAGACAATGAAATGCCATCAACGTCGTCTGCCAAGGCCGATGCCCAATGTCATAGTAGAGAGCATGTAAAATCCAAAAAACAAAAGTTCAGTAAAATGACCCAAAAATCTAAATTAAAAGCGTCTGAGGAGAAGCGTAAACTTGCCAATATGCCATTTACGACACGGAGTGGCAAGGAACGGCTGAGGCCCTGTCCTATGTTCCTCATGACTAGTGGGTCAGCTTCACATGAGGATGGAAGCACTCATCCTCCCACTAGAAAAATGAAAAGACTTAAGCTGGCAAAAGCACAGCAAAGAACTGTGCGTTCTTCTAAATCACAAATCCCCAAGGAGAGTCCAATTGTGTCGGTTGCGATGCCTGACCTTCCCAACACTGGACGGGAAGAGCTTGCGCCTTCCACCATTTGCACGCCCCCTGCAAGTGCTGGAAGGAGCACCCGCAGTCCAGTTCCTGATAGTCAAATTGAAGATGTCACTGTTGAAGTACACCAGGATGAGGATATGGGTGTTGCTGGTGCTGGGGAGGATATTGACGAGGAGGATTCTGATGGTGAGGTGGTTTGTTTAAGTCAGGCACCCGGGGAGACACCTGTTGTCCGTGGGACGAATATGGTCATTGACATGCCTGGTCAAATTACAAAAAAAATCACCTCTTTGGTGTGGAATAATTTCAACAGAAATGCGGACAACAGGTGTCAAGCCGTGTGTTGCCTTTGTCAAGCTGTAATAAGTAGGGGTAAGGACGTTAACCACCTAGGAACATCCTCCCTTATACGTCACCTGGAGCGTATTCATCAGAAGTCATTGACAAGTTCAAAAACTTTGGGTGACAGCGGAAGCAGTCCACTGCCAACTAAATCCCTTCCTCTTGTAACCAAGCTCATGCAAACCACACCACCAACTCCCTCAGTGTCAATTTCCTCCTTAGACAGGAAAGCCAATAGTCCTGCAGGCCATGTCACTGTCAAGTCTGACGAGTCCTCTCCTGCCTGGGATTCCTCCGATGCATCCTTGAGTGTAATGCATGCTGCTTCTAGGGTTGCTGTTGTTGCTTCTGGGAGTCTATCGTCATCCCAGAGGGGAAGTCGGAAAACCACTTGTACTATTTCCAGTAAGCAATTGACTGTTCAACAGTCCTTTGCGAGGAAGATGAAATATCACAGCAGTCATCCTTCTGCACAGCGGATAACTCAGGCATTGGCAGCCTGAGTGGTGAAAAATGTGTTTCCGGTATCCACCGTTAATTCACAGGGAACTAGAGAATTGATTGAGGTACTGTGTCCCCGGGACCAAATACCATCTAGGTTCCATTTCTCTAGGCAGGCGATACCGAAAATGTACACAGACGTCATAAAAAGAGTCACCAGTGTCCTAAAAAATGCAGTTGTACCCAATGTCCACTTAACCACGGACATGTGGACAAGTGGAGCAGGGCAGACTCAGGACTTTATGACTGTGACAGCCCACTGGGTAGATGTATTGCCTCCCGCAGCAAGAACAGCAGCGGCAGCAACAGTAGCAGCATCTCGCAAACGCCAACTCGTTCCTAGGCAGGCTACGCTTTGTATCACCGCTTTCCATAAGAGGCACACAGCTGACAACCTCTTACGGAAACTGAGGAACATCATCGCAGAATGGCTTACCCCAATTGGACTCTCCTGGGGATTTGTGACATCGGACAACGCCACCAATATTGTGCGTGCATTACATGTGGGCAAATTCCAGCACGTCCCATGTTTTGCACATACATTGAATTTGGTGGTGCAGAATTATTTAAAAAACGACAGGGGCGTGCAAGAGATGCTGTCGGTGGCCTGAAGAATTGCGGGCCACTTTCAGCATTCAGCCACCGCGTGCCGAAGACTGGAGCACCAGCAAACACTCCTGAACCTGCCCTGCCATCATCTGAAGCAAGAGGTGGTAACGAGGTGGAATTCAACCCTCTATATGCTTCAGAGGATGGAGGAGCAGCAAAAGGCCATTCTGTTAGGGTCTCCTGCCCTGTGCTGCCACGTCGTCATGGCAACCGGGAGACAAGTGCTAGCGGAGTAACCTGAGCGCAGCTGATACTCCGGTTCGGGTCTTTTGCTGTGCAGTGGTTACAGGCTTTGTGCACGGCAGGGGATCCGGTGCTGGTTTTTGTGCTCACAGTCTGTGAGGTCTGAGTGGGGCGTGGACAGCACCTGCTATATAAACCCTCTTCTCAGGTTAAGCAGATGCTGCTGAATCTTTGTTGGTTAGTCAGTTCCTGAAAGTTAGCCAGTACTGTGTAGCTTTGTATTTGTTTGTTGCTTACTGCAAATAGGCCTTGGGATTTGGTACTACACTCTGCCAATCCAGACCTAGCAGTAAGACTGGAGTCAGTCGTTTAACTTGCTGGGGTTCTTTTGCTACTCTGTGAACTTAGCAAGTTTGCGGCTGTATTCTCAGACTTGCCTGCCAAAATCCTTTCTCAGTGTGCAAGGTGTTCAGGTGTCAGTTTAGTGGCAGTAAGCTGAACCAGTGCACTGCAAGTGAGGACTAGGATTGTGGAGACTCTCCTTGTGTCTATTATTCCATCTCTGATCAAGGAGTTTACTGCCACACCCGTTGGTAACCCTTTAGGGTTTTGCTGTTGCCCTTAGCAACGGCATTTCGGGTTCTCTACGTATTAAAACACAACATCTTGCTTCTTTCCATCTGAGCATTCCTAATACTAGGGAGACACCCAGTTTCTTAGCCTCTGGGCTTCTCTGTTCACTTTGTGTTGATTTTGTTACCCTATCACCTTCTGTGTACGTAATGTCATATTCCCCAGTCTGTCTGTGAGTTCATTTGTTTTGCATCCCTCTCCGTTCAGACACCAGTACATTCCTGCAGGCACTGGTGTGCATAACATATTCAGCAGCCCAATACTCCTGTTGAAATTTTGTGGGAATATGGAGCATACCCCTCAAAATACTTTGCAACAGGTGGTCGATCTGGTGCAGGTCTTGACTCGACAATTTAATGATTTGTCCATTAAAATGCACACCTCCCAGGCCGCTGGCGGAGCTCCCGCAGCAGCAGCACCTTCAGGGGTTAAGGAGCCGAAAGTAAATCTCCCGGATCGTTTTTCTGGAGATCGCTCGCAGTTTTTTTGTTTCAAGGAGAGCTGCAAGCTATATTTCCAGCTTAGGCCTCAGTCTTCTGGGTCGGAGATTCAGCGGGTGGGCATAGTGATTTCCTTGCTACAAGGAGACCCACAGGTCTGGGCATATGGGTTGCAGCCTGACTGTCCGTCGCTTAAAAGTGTTGATGCTTTTTTTACGGCACTGGGCATGTTGTATGATGACCCTGACAAGACGGCCTCAGCCGAGGCTCAGATTTCGATCCTTAAGCAAGGGCGAAGGCCAGTTGAGGTTTATTGTACGGAGTTTCGGAGGTTGGCCCATGATACCCAGTGGAATGACCCAGCCCTGAGACACCAGTACCGAAGAGGTCTTTCTAACCAGATAAAAGACCAACTGGTACAATATCCCTTGCCTGATAGCTTGGATCAGCTCATGCAGTTATCCATCCGGGTGGATAGACGGCTGAGAGAGCGTAGGCTTGAAAGGGAGACAGAGGTTTCCTTCTTTCCCAAGGGAACCTCAGACTCTGAGGAATTTTCCGAGGAGCCTATGCAGATTGGGGCTACACGCCTCTCCTCGCGTGAGAAGACGCGGAGGAGACAGCAGGGGTTGTGTTTGTACTGTGGGAATAAAGGTCATGTGGTAGTATCATGCCCAGAAAAGCCGGAAAACTTCAGGGCCAAGGGTGATGGGAAATATCCTGTCAGGCCAGAAGTCAGAATTTCCCAAGAAGACTTTTATCATTCCGGTGACCTTGAAGATCCTCGGTCAAACTGTCAAGACTGAGGCCTTTGTGGACAGTGGGGCCGACGGGGTTTTTATGGACCGCCAATTCGCCCTGAAACACTCTGTTCCCTTAGTACCCTTGGCATCGGAAATTGAGATCTGTGGGTTAAACGGGGAACCATTATCCCAGGGTAAAATTACCTCTTGCACTAGCCAGATTTCTTTGTTTATTGGAGCCACACACTCTGAAAAATTGTCCTTTTATGTGACTGTCTGTACTTTTGCCCCATTGGTGTTGGGGTTACCCTGGTTAAGGGCCCACAATCCTCAAATGACTGGGTCTCTGGGGAGATTCTTAGTTGGGGTACTGATTGTTTCAGGAGTTGCTTGAGCCTTCCAGTCAGGCTTTCGCAGCTAAGTTTGCCAGGATTGCCAGGATGTTATGCAGATTTTGCGGACGTGTTCTCCAAAAAAGTTGCAGAGGTACTACCTCCCCAACGCCCCTATGACTGTGCCATTGATTTGTTGCCGAATGCTAAGCTTCCCAAGAGCAGGTTGTACTCCCTGTCACGTCCTGAGACTCAGGCTATGGCAGAGTACATTCAGGAGAACTTGGCTACGGGATTTATCAGACCTTCACAGTCTCCAGTTGGGTCGGGGTTCTTCTTCGTGGGTAAAAAGGACGGTTCGTTGCGACCCTGCATCGACTTCAGGGAATTGAACCGTATCACGATTAAAAACTCATACCCACTGCCTCTCATTTCGGTCTTGTTTGACCAGCTTCGTACTGCCACCATTTTTTCTAAGATTGACCTACGCGGTGCGTACAATCTAATCCGAATAAGAGAGGGGGATGAATGGAAGACTGCCTTTAATACCCACTCAGGGCATTATGAATATTTGGTGATGCCTTTTGGGCTCTGTAATGCCCCGTCAGTCTTCCAGGATTTCATGAACGATGTGCTCAGGGAATATTTGGATAGATTCTTAGTTGTATACTTAGATGACATCCTAATCTTCTTCCCTGGAGGAACATCGGAAGCATGTACGCTTAGTCCTCCAGAAACTCAGAGACCACCGGCTTGGGGCGAAGCTGGAGAAGTGCGAATTTGAAGTTCAGCAAATCGCATTTCTAGGATATATTATCTCCCCAGAAGGTTTCCAAATGGAGGGTTCCAAGGTACAGGCAGTCCTGGATTGGGTGCAGCCCACTAGTTTGAAGGCACTTCAGCGTTTCCTGGGCTTTGCGAATTTTTATAGACGATTTATCGCTGGATTTTCGTCTATAGTGGCGCCCTTGGTGGCACTCACTAAGAAAGGGGCGGTTGTTGCTCACTGGTCTTGTGAGGCCAAAGCGGCTTTTGCCCGTCTCAAAAGGGCATTTGTCTCGGCCAAGGTGCTGTGACACCCAGATCCAGAGCGTCCTTTTGTGGTGGAGGTGGATGCCTCTGAGATGGGTATTGGGGCAGTGCTCTCTCAGATGGGAGTGTCTGATAATCGCCTTCATCCCTGTGCTTACTTTTCCCGTAAATTTCCGCCTGCCGAGATGAATTATGACGTGGGTAACCGGGAATTGTTGGCTATTAAGGATGCACTCGAGGAGTGGAGACACTGGCTTGAGGGGGCTAAGTTTGTGGTCTCAATTCTCACCGACCATAAGAATTTGGCATATTTAGAGTCAGCGAAGCGTCTCAATGCCAGGCAGGCACGATGGGCTTTGTTTTTTGCTCGCTTTAATTTTTTTATAACATATCGCCCTAGGTCAAAAAACATCAAGGCTAATGCGCTCTCGCGGAGTTTTGCTCCAATCCAGGAGACCACCGAGGAGCCATTGCCCATTGTGTCCCCATCATGTATTAAAGTGGGCATTACCCAGGACCTCTTGTCATTAGTCCTTAGAGCACAGGAGCAGGCTCCTCCAGACCTTCCGATAGGTCTTTTGTTTGTGCCTCCTAGGTTAAGACAGCGAGTGTTCCTGGAATTCCATGCCAAGAAGTCGCCAGGTCACCCGGGTATTGCCAGAACTCGGGAGTTGCTATCTAGGGCGGTGTGGTGGCCCTCGGTGGCTAAGGATGTGGATCAGTGGGTTCGGGCATGTGACATCTGTGCCCGAAATAAGACTCCTAGAAGGGTTCCTGTTGGCCCATTACATCCACTCTCTATTCCATCTAAGCCATGGACCCACATTTCAATGGATTTTGTGGTGGACTTGCCCAAATCCTCGGGGATGACAGCCATCTGGGTTGTCGTTGACAGGTTTTCGAAGATGGCGCACTTCGTTTCACTGGTTGGGCTGCCATCGGCCAGATGCCTGTCTGAATTATTTATGCTGCATGTTGTGCGCCTCCACGGGTTGCCACTTGATGTGGTCTCTGACCGCGTATCCCAGTTTGTGGCCAAATTCTGGAGGGCATTTTGTTCCGATCTCCAGATTTCTGTCAGCTTGTCGTCAGGCTACCATCCGCAGTCTAATGGGCAGACTGAAAGGGTGAACCAGTCCTTGGAGCAGTTCATCAGGTGTTATGTCTCCAAGTGTCAGACTGACTGGGTTGCTCATCTGTCCATGGCGGAGTTTGCCTATAACAACGCGGCTCACTCTGCTACAGGGATCTCTCCCTTCCTTTGTGTGTATGGGCATCATCCTAAGGACAATTCTTTTGACCCCCTGGACTCCACGCCTGGTGGTTCCTCTGTGGTTTCGGTCCTTAGGGGTATTTGGAGGAAAGTGAAGAAAGCCCTTGTGTCTGTGTCATTAGTGACCAAAAGGGTTTTTGATAAGCGGAAAAGACCCTGCAGCTTCAAATTAGGAGACTTCGTATGGTTGTCTACCAAGAATTTGAAGTTGAGACAGCCATCTCATAAGTTAGGCCCCCGGTTCATCGGCCCTTATAAGATCACTAGGGTTATCAATCCGGTGGCATTTCAGTTAGATCTGCCCCGTTCTTTGGGTATCAATAAAACATTTCATTGTTCCCTTTTAAAACGGGCGATTAGTAATCCTTCTTCCAGTGGAAGACCTTCTCCTCTTCTGATACGTGGCCAGAGGGAGTTTGTTGTTGAAAGGATTCTTGACTCCAAGATGGTTCGGGGTCGGCTGTCATTTTTGGTGCACTGGAAGGGGTATGGCCCGGAGGAGCGGTCGTGGGTGCGCAGTTCTGATCTTCATGCCCCCAGACTGATACGCTCTTTCTTCTCGCAGTTCCCCGATAAACCCGGTGGTAGGGATTCTTTGACCCCTCGTCAGAGGGGGGGTACTGTTAGGGTCTCCTGCCCTGTGCTGCTACGTCGTCATGGCAACCGGGAGACAAGTGCTAGCGGAGTAACCTGAGCGCAGCTGATACTCCGGTTCGGGTCTTTTGCTGTGCAGTGGTTACAGGCTTTGTGCACGGCAGGGGATCCGGTGCTGGTTTTTGTGCTCACAGTCTGTGAGGTCTGAGTGGGGCGTGGACAGCACCTGCTATATAAACCCTCTTCTCAGGTTAAGCAGATGCTGCTGAATCTTTGTTGGTTAGTCAGTTCCTGAAAGTTAGCCAGTACTGTGTAGCTTTGTATTTGTTTGTTGCTTACTGCAAATAGGCCTTGGGATTTGGTACTACACTCTGCCAATCCAGACCTAGCAGTAAGACTGGAGTCAGTCGTTTAACTTGCTGGGGTTCTTTTGCTACTCTGTGAACTTAGCAAGTTTGCGGCTGTATTCTCAGACTTGCCTGCCAAAATCCTTTCTCAGTGTGCAAGGTGTTCAGGTGTCAGTTTAGTGGCAGTAAGCTGAACCAGTGCACTGCAAGTGAGGACTAGGATTGTGGAGACTCTCCTTGTGTCTATTATTCCATCTCTGACCAAGGAGTTTACTGCCACACCCGTTGGTAACCCTTTAGGGTTTTGCTGTTACCCTTAGCAACGGCATTTCGGGTTCTCTACGTATTAAAACACAACATCTCGCTTCTTTCCATCTGAGCATTCCTAATACTAGGGAGACACCCAGTTTCTTAGCCTCTGGGCTTCTCTGTTCACTTTGTGTTGATTTTGTTACCCTATCACCTTCTGTGTACGTAATGTCATATTCCCCAGTCTGTCTGTGAGTTCATTTGTTTTGCATCCCTCTCCGTTCAGACACCAGTACATTCCTGCAGGCACTGGTGTGCATAACACATTCAAGCCTATACAGCTACCTACGATATAGGCAAAGGAGGGGGAATGCACCTGACTCTAGCGCAGTGGAGAATGATTTCAACGTTGTGCAAGGTTCTGCAACCCTTTGAACTTGCCACACGTGAAGTCAGTTCAGACACTGCCAGCCTGAGTCAGGTCATTCCCCTCATCAGGCTTTTACAGAAGAAGCTGGAGAGATTGAAGGAGGAGCTAAAACAGAGCGATTCCGCTAGACATGTGAGACTTGTGGATGGAGCCCTTAATTCGCTTAACCAGGATTCACGGGTGGTCAATCTGTTGAAATCAGAGCACTACATTTTGGCCACCGTGCTCGATCCTAGATTTAAAACCTATGTTCTATCTCTCTTTCCGGCAGACACAAGTCTGCAGAGGTTCAAAGACCTGCTGGTGAGAAAATTGTCAAGTCAAGCGGAACGTGACCCGTCAACAGCTTCTCCTTCACACTCTCCCGCAACTGGGGCTGCGAGGAAAAGGCTAAGAATTCCGAGCACAATTGCTGGCGGTGATGCAGGGCAGTCTGGAGCGAGTACTGACATCTGGCCCGGACTGAAGGACCTGCCAACGATTACTGACATGTCGTCTACTGTCACTGCATATGATTCTGTCACCATTGAAAGAATGGGGGAGGATTATATGAGTGACTGCATCCAAGTAGGCACGTCAGACAGTCCGTACGTATACTGGCAGGAAAAAGAGGCAATTTGGAGGCCCTTGCACAAACTGGCTTTATTTTACCTAAGTTGCCCCCCTCCGGTGTGTACTCCGAAAGAGTGTTTAGTGCAGCCGCTCACATTGTCAGCAATCGGCGTTCGAGGTTACTTCAGGAAAATGTGGAGAAGATGGTGTTCATCAAAATTAATTATAATCAATTCCTCATTGGAGACATTCACCAGCAGCAATTGCCTCCAGAAAGTACACAGGGACCTGAGATGGTTGATTCCAGTGGGGACTAATTAATAATCTGTGAGGAGGGGGATGTACACAGTGAAAGGGGTGAGGAATCGGACGATGAGGAGGAGGTGGACATCTTGCCTCTATAGAGGCAGTTTGTGCAAGGAGAGATTGATTGCTTCTTTTTGGTGGGGGCCCAAACCAACCAGTCATTTCAGTCACAGTCGTGTGGCAGACCATGTCGCTGAAATGATGGGTTTGTTAAAGTGTCCTGTTTATACAACATAAGGGTGGGTGGGAGGGCCCAAGGACAATTCCATCTTGCACCTCTTTTTTCTTTCATTTTTCTTGCATCATGTGCTGTTTGGGGACTATTTTTTGTAGTGCCATCCTGTCTGACACTGCAGTGACACTCCTAGATGGGCCAGGTTTTTGTGTCAGCCACTTTGGTTGCTTAGCTTAGCCATCCAGCGACCTTGGTGCACCTCTTTTTTTCTTTGCATCATGTGCTGTTTGGGGACTATTTTTTGAAGTGCCATCCTGTCTGACACTGCAGTGCCACTCCTAGATGGGCCAGGTGTTCGTGTCGGCCACTTAGGTCGCTTAGCTTAGTCACACAGCTACCTCATTGCGCCTCTTTTTTTTCCTTGCATCATGTGCTGTTTGGGGACTATTTTTTTAATCTGCCATCCTGTCTGACACTGCAGTGCCACTCCTAGATGGGCCAGGTGTTTGTGTCGGCCACTTGGGTCACTTAGCTTAGTCACACAGCTACCTCATTGTGCCTCTTTTTTTGTTTGCATCATGTGCTGTTTGGGGACTATTTTTTTTAATCTGCCATCCTGTCTGACACTGCAGTGCCACTCCTAGATGGGCCAGGTGTTTGTGTCGGCCACTTGGGTCGCTTAGCTTAGCCATCCAGCGACCTTGGTGCACCTCTTTTTCTTTGCATCATGTGCTGTTTGGGGACTATTTTTTGAAGTGCCATCCTGTATTACACTGCAATGCCACTCCTAGATGGGCCAGGTGTTTGTGCCGCCCACTTGGGTCGCTTAGCTTAGTCATCCAGCGACCTTGGTGCAAATTGTAGGACTAAAAATAATATTGTGAGGTGTAAGGTGTTCAGAATAGACTGGAAATAAGTGGAAATTATGGTTATTGAGGTTAATAATACTATGGGATCAAAATGACCCCCAAATTCTATGATTTATGCTGTTTTTGAGGGGGTTTTGTAAAAAAACACCCAAATCCAAAACACACCCGAATCCGACAAAAAAATTTCAGGGAGGTTTTGCCAAAACGCGTCCGAATCCAAAACACGGCCGCAGAACCGAATCCAAAACCAAAACACAAAACCCGAAAAATGTCCAGTGCACATCACTACTAAGTATATGTTGTGAACCTCCAGCCAGACGAAACTTTTAGGGGAACTGAGGTCGATTCTGGAACCAATACTCAAACACAACCATACACAGCACGCTAGGAAGAGGAAGATGGTTCAGGTGTAGACGAAAATAACTCACAGGCTACAATTTTTAAAAACATAAAAATACCCTTTCACTTTGAGGGAGTTGTACATTCTGGCCACACAAGCAAAAATAAAAACATTGAGGCAACATGTAAAACATGGGTGCTGCCCATCTGGAGAGACATCACTTTCTCTTCTTTTTCCCCGCCTGATGTTGTTCTTCCCGGCTCGGTCTGCGAAGCGACCTTCGAGGGCCCTGCCCAGTGGGATGTTCTTCCTGGGCAGAGGGAGGGGAGGGAGCAGATGTGGCTGGCTCTCTGCCACTGTGGGCAAGGCAGACAGCGATGTCCTGGAGCCCTTTCAGAGTGGAATTGGCAATTTGTTGGAAGGAGGAGGCGAGTTGCTCTTGGCCCTGCTTGATCTCTGCCAGACCTTGGCAGAGTTGAGCTACACCTTGCTCCACACTGGTTCTGTGCTCAGTGAGCCGGACAGGTATCTGGCTTACCTCCTGGATCATCCTGTCCTGAAAAGCATTCAGGCTCTCACCATACCTGGCAATTTGAGACAGGATGTCCGGGATAGCAGAGGGTTGGGTGGGGGGGCCAGTTGGAATCTGGACGGATGGAATCTGTGGTCCCACAGTGGCAGAGACACTAGGTCCCCCCACCTCAGCCTCAGCCACATAACCCTCCTGTGACTCTACCTGCTCACCCACCTGTGCTCTGTTATGTTAAAAGCAAATAGAAGAACGAGTTGAAAAAATGAAGAAAAAAACAACATGAGACTTTTGGAACCACTAAATTAGTTTTTTAGGAATGTGTGTGTAAACTTACCTGGCAAGTCATGTGGATTCAGTATTTCAGGCAGGTACTTGTCCATATGAGACACCCCAACCCCCTCCTCGTAGCTCACACAGTCCATCGCCATCTCCTCTAGATCTGTGTATTCCACAGTGGCAGCTGGACCTCCCCCTGTTGCCCTCGAGGCATTCCACTCCACAGACCTCTTGCCCTTCAGGCGGGATTTGAAGTCGGCCCAACTACATATGAGATTAGAATAAGGGACAAGGGACATAAAAGTTATGAATACCTGCTTTAATTGATAGTACACATGTTATGTATTTGGTTGCTATAGGCAACATCACATCTAGCTAAGTTTTTAATAATACTTGGCTCAGAAAATGGTTTGTCAATATACACTTACCGTCTTCTAACTTCCTGTGAGGTGCGGACTATTGAGCCGACTTTATTAACAGAATCAGTGATGTCCCTTTAGATTCGATCTTTGGCTGCAGCACCCATGTTTTTGCTGCCTCGATTAATTTTTTCCATGGCCTGTGTGACCAAAACACGTAACTCCCTCTTAGTGAAGGCGGGCTGTCTTTTTTTTTTTTTTTTGGATGTAGCCTGTGAGCTTTCCTCCTGTCCTTCCTCACCATCTTCCTCTTCACTAGCTGCTTTTGTACTTTGTGTTTGAGATGGTAGGCCTGAATCTCCCTCAGTTTCCCCAGTATCTATGTCTGGTAGGGGATTCACTCCTAACTCCTGTGTATCAGAAGATGGAGTTTGAACAGTACTGGGCCCTGCACTTTCAACATCCGCACTGGCAGCTTCCAGCATCAGCCTCTGCAGTGCTAGGCGCCTATGTGTCAAAGCGGACATCTGCTGCTGCACCTGGTCCATCTCTGCTGCCATCTGCTCACGAGTAGCCATGTTGCTGGTGGCATGTGTGTTTGCACAGGTGTCTAGCGATTTATAGCTGCGTGTGATTTCCAGTGCGGTAATTCGCACAGTTGTCAATTATGCTAATACTTCCAGTAATTGTTGTACTGGCTATTTAAAACCCTTGACTGCGCCTGTGTGAGTGGATGTATGATGATAAATGGTGAATCAAGACACAAGCAAGGTGGACGTGTTGCCTATCACATTTCAGAGTGAGTTTTTATTGCAGTATATAGCATAAAAATGTGCGTTTGTTAGCTTGCAAATCCATTAGGTATCCTACAGCAATACCAGCATTGACACAATTCCTTGCTGTGTTACATTTTTTGGCCACTGGTTCGTACCAGCATGTCGTAGGAGATCTGGTTGGCATGTCAACTCAGTGAGGCAAACAATAACACTATAGTGCTGAATTCACTACCACCCACAATGTCGTTTTTGCAGATAATGCTCAGCAGGAAGAGTGGCTTCTCCTAGTGGCTTCTCCTAGTGAGCATTATCTGCATAAACGACATTGTGGCTTGTAGTGAATTCAGCACTATAGTGTTATTGTTTGCCTCACTGAGTTGATTTTTTTTGAGGGATAAATTCGATCATATATCGGTCATCCATTATTTTATGTTCTTCCGACCTTGTTGATAATGAGCCCCTGATGAAGTCCAGTTGGACGAAACGCGTTGGGTTTTGGTTCGGATATGAGAGCATCGGATATGTATTAATTAAGAGAGCATCTTCGGATTAACAAACTGTCCGCATTATATTGTTTTATATCTGATGTCTGTATTTTAAATATGTCAGCCATTTGATATTCAATGTGATTCACTGTCTAACACTTTTATACAAATAAATTGGAGTTTTTTAAGTGAACTGTTGTCAAATCCTGGAAGATAATACCTTGATTAAGCTCCCTTAAGACACACCCTTTTCTTTTATATATATATATATATATATATACATATATGTTTATGAATTCCGGAAAAATATTACTGGTATATTTATGTGTGTGTGTATGTATCTATAAAACTATCTAGAGACATATATCAAAACATTGTCATGTGTTTATTTTTTTATTTTATCCTACAAACCTACAATGCTAGTAATTTCTAAGCATGTATTTGGAATACATATTTGCAACAATAAGTGTGTGTGTGTGTGTGTGTGTGTGTATGTGAGTGTGTGTGTATGTGAGTGTGTGTGTGAGTGTGATTGTGGGTGAGTGTGTGTGTGAGTGTGTGTGTTTGTGTGTGTGTTTGTGTGTGTTTTTTTTTCCCAGCGGGTGCGAATCTCCGCTGATGCGAACTGTACACACTGTCCTGCACTTTAATGTACACATATCAATAAAGTTTAATATAGATGACACCATACAATTACAACCAATGAAATGCCACCACACACTATAAATATATGCCCATGTATGGAAAACGCCATTGGCACCATGCGCGCAGCTGCCTTCTCACGCCGGGAGCTGCGCGTCCTAATCTCGGTCATGGACTGCCGCGTAGGCCGCGCAGGGCCCTTTATCCCCAATAGGGTTAAGCGCGAGGCCTACGCGGAGGTCCGCCGCATACTGCGGACAAACACCCGGACACAGCGCAGCATTATCCAATTGGAAAGGCGGTGTAGTGACCTCCGTCATCGCACACCGGAGCGCCAACAAATTAGCATCCGCCATAGACACAGTAAATTAAACACATTACATAAAATATGAATATTACACCTAGATTATTTGCAGGATTATTAAAATGTTAAAAATGCACATTTTCGCTAAGAAGTGCTATAGTTAGAGAATTAGCAGACTGTGTAATGACACTATTGTAGCACAAACCTTACACAAGTTTCAATATTGTGTGTGGTTATGGCTTGCAGTACTGAGTGTGTAGCAAAGTGCTTGTGAAAAAGTTAATGTTGTTGTACTGAGTTGGTACACAGGCTATCGGCTGAACAAAATAACTTGATCTGTGTATTTAACATGGTACATAACAATGTATTTATGAATTGCTGATATTTTTTTGTAAAAGCCACAACCTAATTATTACATATGTCATTCTAGGGCAAGCACAATGGCGAGCAGCGGCTGCAAGGCGCTGACTTCGAAGTCCAGCCCAAGCCCCTTCTCTGCCCCCTCCCCTTCTGTGGCCCACTCCCCCTCTCCGGCCCACTCCCCCTCTCCGCACCCCTCCCCCTCTCTTTCCCAATCCCCCTCTCCGGCCCACTCCCCCTCTCTGCCCCCCTCCCCCTCTCTTTCCCAATCCCCCTCTCTGGCCCACTCCACCTCTCTGGCCCACTCCCCCTCTCTTTCCCAATCCCCCTCTCCGGCCCACTCCTCCTCTCCGGCCCACTCCCCCTCTCTTTCCCAATCCCCCTCTCTGTCCCACTCCCCCTCTCTGCCCCCCTCCCCCTCTCTTTCCCAATCCCCCTCTCCGCCCCACTCCCCCTCTCCAGCCCACTCCCTCTCTCTTTCCCAATCCCCCTCTCTGGCCCACTCTCCCTCTCTATCCCAATCCCCCTCTCCGGCCCACTGCCCCTCTCCGGCCCACTCCCCCTCTCCGGCCCTCTCCCCCTCTCTTTCCCAATCCACCTCTCTGCCCCCCTCCCCCTCTGTGGCCCAAACCACCTTTCCGCCACCCTCACCCTCTCTTTCCCAAGTCATCTCTCTGCCCCCCTCCCCCTCTGTGGCCCAACCCACCTCTCCACCACCTTCCCCCTCTCAATCTGACCCAGCCTCTGTAAGCTCCTCCCCCTTCCATCCTCTTTCACAAATCCACCCTCCTTCCCCCATCCTGCCTACTTCCCCATCCAGCCACCATCCCCAGTCCAGCGCCATCCCCCATCCAGCCGCCATCCCCATCCAGCCGCCATCCCCCATCCAGCCGACATCTCCGCAATCAAAATGGGCAGCAGAGGCCCGGAGCCACTTGAGGGAGGTGGGCAAGTGGCAGAGGAGAGTAAGTTCACACACATTGACATTTCATTTTGAAATGTAGTTAACGTCACATTCTAATAAATGCAGTGTTGTACTGGGGCCAATCTTTTGCCAAGGTTAAATGTTTGTCTTCTTCATCATGGTATGGATGATGCTTTTACATTTGTGTGAGGAACATTAGATGTACAGTGTCTACGTCTGCAATGTTGAGGATGCCCACTCTAGGTCGACACTCATTATGTCGACAGGGTTGCCTGGACAACAGGGTTTGTATGTGATACATTTTCTGCAAAACAGTTAGACCTGAGTGGAGTTTGGTTTGTTGTTTGACTTTTACACTTGTGCCTGGGTATTCCAATATTTGCACATTGAAGTCGCAGGCTTCACTTTGTTAGGCAGGCTAAGGACACAGTGATTTGTGTTGTAAAAGTTACACTCCTACAATTTAGGATTTTATCATTTTAAAAGCTGTTAGACCTTATGTAGTAAGGCAGGCTTTCGGGGAGTGTGGGCATGCTAGGATATGTTGTCCTTCTGAAGATGTTGATATGCAGAGTGCTGATTTAGGGCCAACCCCAAAAAAGATAAGTCTGCTTCACTCCAGATGTGAATGAATCCCAGCATGGTGTTACATTTACTAAGATGGTAGTTTTATTTAAGATGGGATGTTGCCCATAGCAACCAAGCAGATTCTACTTGTCATTTATTTCACACCTACTACAAGATAATATGTTTAATGTTATTTGTTGCTATGGGCAATGACCCATCTTAAATAGAACTCACATATTAGTAAATGTACCCCATGGTGTGGTACACTTTCTTAAAAATATAAATAAAAAATACAAAACATTGCTGAGCAGGCTTGTGTGTTTTTCTGCTACTGTTTTCTCATTAATACATCCATGATGTAGTCACTTTGCCATTAAAGCAGGCCTGTCAAAAATTCAGACCTCCAGCTGTTGAGAAAGTACACATCCCAGCATGCCCTGAAACAGCTTTAGCATTCTCTGACAGCAAAACTGTGTCAAGGCAAGCTGGTATATGTAGTTTCACAACAGCTGGAGGGCCACAGTTTGGACATGCCTGCATTAAAGTGTGCTTTGTGCCTTGCTTGTACAATAGGTAATGTGAGTAAGTTATTAATGTTTTCTTTGCCTCTTCATTTCAGATGTGGTAGTTGGAGATCTCACCAGTTTGCCTGCTATTGTCTCCAGGCTTAAAGGGAACCTGAGGGCCATGATTGAGGACCTTGAAAACCTTTGAAAAAGGTTATTTTTTTAAACATTAGTTTTTTCAAAAAAATAAAAAATAAAAAAATAAAACAATTGTTTTTGAAGTTAAGCGGGTGTTGTGTTTATTAATGCTATTTAGGAAAAGCTGATTTGCGTGCAGAAATTGGTTACCTAAAACATTTCACACATCTTATTTAAGAATAGTTTATTAAAATTACACAAACAAAAAAAACAGTTAGGAGCTTATTGTTTATAAAAACATGTAAACACATGTATTCACACACTACACCTCTACACCAAAAAAAAAATTAGACCAGGCACATTTACCACATCTATATCTTTTATTTATTAATTTAAATGTTGATGTACAATTATGCCTACAAAGTGTTCTTCAGGTATTTTTGAAGACTTAATTGGTCATGACCATTATCATTCATTACACTAATTGGTATCGTAATTGAGGAAGGCTTGTGGAGTTTGAACTGAAAGGTGTAATTTAACTTTAAAAAAAAAAAACATTGCTGTGCGTTTTTTAGCAAAAGCGTGTGCAATTTTACGAAGAATGTGTAAATCTACGAGAAGTTAGTAATTTTACGATGAGATTTGTGGTAATGCGATGGGTTCGCATTAGTGCGATGTCATTTGACATACGCCTACTTTGTGAAATACTGCGTACGATATAGCAAAAATACGTTGGGGCGGATATGCGCTATTGTGCAACGTGATCGCAATTTTGCGTATATGTTGTGCGAACGAAAAAAATAGCGATCAACTCGGAATCACCCCCATAGCTCTTCTACAATATGTAGACAAAAGTGATTGGACACTGACAGCAAAGAGATCTACAAGATTTTATTGATCTCAGTACTTTGTTTGTCCACCACACGCAATGTTTACTGTAGACACCCTTCTTGCCAAACTCTCCACAAGTTCTTGGACAACAGCAGGATTTTATGTTTTGCAGTTCTAACTTATGTAAAGTAGTGATGAGCGGGTTCGGTTTCTCGGAAACCGTACCCCCCCGAACTTCACCCTTTTTACACGGGTCCGAGCCATACTCGGATTCTCCCGTATGGCTCGGGTAACCCGAGCGCGCCCGAACGTCATCATCCCGCTGTCGGATTCTCGCGAGATTCGGAATGTATATAAGCAGCCGCGCGTCGCCGCCATTTTCACTCGTGCATTGGAAATGTTAGGGAGAGGACGTGGCTGGCGTCCTCTCCGTTTATGTTGATGCATTGCAATTATTTTGTGCTTGCTTATTACTTAATTGTGGGAACTGAGGAGCAGCTGTATATAGGAGGAGTACAGTGCAGAGTTTTGCTGACAGTGACCACTAGTAATACGTTGTCTGCCTGAAAAACACTCCATATCTGTGCTCAGTGTGCTGCATATATCTGTGCTCACACTGCTTAATTGTGGGGACTGGGGAGCAGCTGTATTATATAGCAGGAGTACAGTGCAGAGTTTTGCTGACAGTGACCACCAGTATACGTTGTCTGCCTGAAAAACACTCCATATCTGTGCTCAGTGGGCTGCTTTATTGTGGGGACTGGGGACCACCAGTATAATATTATATAGGAGGAGTACAGTGCAGAGTTTTGCTGACCAGTGACCACCAGTATATAATATATAGCATTACGGTACAGAAGGCCACTGCTGTACCTACCTCTGTGTCGTCATTGAGTATACTATCCATCTAGATTCTATACCTGTGGTGCATTTCAGTTGTGCAGTTTGCTGACACAGTGACCACCAGTATATATAGCAGTACGGTACGGAAGGCCACTGCTGTACCTACCTCTGTGTCGTCATTAAGTATACTATCCATCTACATTCTATACCTGTGGTGCATTTTAGTTTTGCAGTTTGCTGACCCAGTGACCACCAGTATACTATATATAGCAGTACGGTACGGAAGGCCACTGCTGTACCTACCTCTGTGTCGTCATTAAGTATACTATCCATCTACATTCTATACCTGTGGTGCATTTTAGTTTTGCAGTTTGCTGACACAGTGACCACCAGTATACCATATATAGCAGTACGGTACGGAAGGCCACTGCTGTACCTACCTCTGTGTCGTCATTAAGTATACTATCCATCTACATTCGATACCTGTGGTGCATTTTAGTTTAGCAGTTTGCTGACACAGTGACCACCAGTATACTATATATAGCAGTACGGTACGGAAGGCCACTGCTGTACCTACCTCTGTGTCGTCATTAAGTATACTATCCATCTACATTCTATACCTGTGGTGCATTTTAGTTTTGCAGTTTGCTGACACAGTGACCACCAGTATACTATATATAGCAGTACGGTATGGAAGGCCACTGTTGTACCTACCTCTGTGTCGTCATTAAGTATACTATCCATCTACATTCTATACCTGTGGTGCATTTTAGTTTTGCAGTTTGCTGACACAGTGACCACCAGTATACTATATATAGCAGTACGGTACGGAAGGCCACTGCTGTACCTACCTCTGTGTCGTCATTAAGTATACTATCCATCTAGATTCTATACCTGTGGTGCATTTCAGTTGTGCAGTTTGCTGACACAGTGACCACCAGTATATATAGCAGTACGGTACGGAAGGCCACTGCTGTACCTACCTCTGTGTCGTCATTAAGTATACTATTCATCTACATTCTATACCTGTGGTGCATTTTAGTTTTGCAGTTTGCTGACACAGTGACCACCAGTATACTATATATAGCAGTACGGTACGGAAGGCCACTGCTGTACCTACCTCTGTGTCGTCATTAAGTATACTATCCATCTACATTCTATACCTGTGGTGCATTTTAGTTTTGCAGTTTGCTGACACAGTGACCACCAGTATACTATATATAGCAGTATGGTATGGAAGGCCACTGCTGTACCTACCTCTGTGGCGTCATTAAGTATACTATCCATCTACATTCTATACCTGTGGTGCATTTTAGTTTTGCAGTTTGCTGACACAGTGACCACCAGTATACTATATATAGCAGTACGGTACGGAAGGCCACTGCTGTACCTACCTCTGTGTCGTCATTAAGTATACTATCCATCTACATTCTATACCTGTGGTGCATTTTAGTTTTGCAGTTTGCTGACACAGTGACCACCAGTATACTATATATAGCAGTATGGTATGGAAGGCCACTGCTGTACCTACCTCTGTGTCGTCATTAAGTATACTATCCATCTACATTCTATACCTGTGGTGCATTTTAGTTTTGCAGTTTGCTGACACAGTGACCACCAGTATACTATATATAGCAGTACGGTACGGAAGGCCACTGCTGTACCTACCTCTGTGTCGTCATTAAGTATACTATCCATCTACATTCGATACCTGTGGTGCACTTTAGTTTAGCAGTTTACTGACACAGTGACCACCAGTATACTATATATAGCAGTACGGTACGGAAGGCCACTGCTGTACCTACCTCTGTGTCGTCATTAAGTATACTATCCATCTACATTCTATACCTGTGGTGCATTCTAGTTTTGCAGTTTGCTGACACAGTGACCACCAGTATACTATATATAGCAGTACGGTACGGAAGGCCACTGTTGTACCTACCTCTGTGTCGTCATTAAGTATATTATCCATCTACATTCTATACCTGTGTTGCATTTTAGTTTTGCAGTTTGCTGACACAGTGACCACCAGTATACTATATATAGCAGTACGGTACGGAAGGCCACTGCTGTACCTACCTCTGTGTCGTAATTAAGTATACTATCCATCTACATTCTATACCTGTGGTGCATTTTAGTTTTGCAGTTTGCTGACACAGTGAATACAAGTATACTATATATAGCAGTACGGTACGGAAGGCCACTGCTGTACCTACCTCTGTGTCGTCATTAAGTATACTATCCATCTACATTCTATACCTGTGGTGCATTTTAGTTTTGCAGTTTGCTGACACAGTGACCACCAGTATACTATATATAGCAGTACGGTACGGAAGGCCACTGCTGTACCTACCTCTGTGTCGTCATTAAGTATACTATCCATCTACATTCTATACCTGTGGTGCATTTTAGTTTTGCAGTTTGCTGACACAGTGACAACCAGTATACTATATATAGCAGTACGGTACGGAAGGCCACTGCTGTACCTACCTCTGTGTCGTCATTAAGTATACTATCCATCTACATTCGATACCTGTGGTGCATTTTAGTTTAGCAGTTTGCTGACACAGTGACCACCAGTATACTATATATAGCAGTACGGTACGGAAGGCCACTGCTGTACCTACCTCTGTGTCGTCATTAAGTATACTATCCTTCTACATTCTATACCTGTGGTACATTTTAGTTTTGCAGTTTGCTGACACAGTGACCACCAGTATACTATATATAGCAGTACGGTACGGAAGGCCACTGTTGTACCTACCTCTGTGTCGTCATTAAGTATACTATCCATCTACATTCTATACCTGTGGTGCATTTTAGTTTTGCAGTTTGCTGACACAGTGACCACCAGTATACTATATATAGCAGTACGGTACGGAAGGCCACTGCTGTACCTACCTCTGTGTCGTCATTAAGTATACTATCCATCTAGATTCTATACCTGTGGTGCATTTCAGTTGTGCAGTTTGCTGACACAGTGACCACCAGTATATATAGCAGTACGGTACGGAAGGCCACTGCTGTACCTACCTCTGTGTCGTCATTAAGTATACTATCCATCTACATTCTATACCTGTGGTGTATTTTAGTTTTGCAGTTTGCTGACACAGTGACCACCAGTATACTATATATAGCAGTACGGTACGGAAGGCCACTGCTGTACCTTCCTCTGTGTCGTCATTAAGTATACTATCCATCTACATTCTATACCTGTGGTGCATTTTAGTTTTGCAGTTTGCTGACACAGTGACCACCAGTATACTATATATAGCAGTACGGTACGGAAGGCCACTGCTGTACCTACCTCTGTGTCGTCATTAAGTATACTATCCTTCTAGATTCTATACCTGTGGTGCATTTCAGTTGTGCAGTTTGCTGACACAGTAACCACCAGTATATATAGCAGTACGGTACGGAAGGCCACTGCTGTACCTACCTCTGTGTCGTCATTAAGTATACTATCCATCTACATTCTATACCTGTGGTGCATTTTAGTTTTGCAGTTTGCTGACACAGTGACCACCAGTATACTATATATAGCAGTACGGTACGGAAGGCCACTGCTGTACCTTCCTCTGTTTCGTCATTAAGTATACTATCCATCTACATTCTATACCTGTGGTGCATTTTAGTTTTGCAGTTTGCTGACACAGTGACCACCAGTATACTATATATAGCAGTACGGTACGGAAGGCCACTGCTGTACCTACCTCTGTGTCGTCATTAAGTATACTATCCATCTACATTCTATACCTGTGGTGCATTTTAGTTTTGCAGTTTGCTGACACAGTGACCACCAGTATACTATATATAGCAGTATGGTATGGAAGGCCACTGCTGTACCTACCTCTGTGTCGTCATTAAGTATACTATCCATCTACATTCTATACCTGTTGTGCATTTTAGTTTTGCAGTTTGCTGACACAGTGACCACCAGTATACTATATATAGCAGTATGGTACGGAAGGCCACTGCTGTACCTACCTCTGTGTCTTCATTAAGTATACTATCCATCTACATTCGATACCTGTGGTGCACTTTAGTTTAGCAGTTTGCTGACACAGTGACCACCAGTATACTATATATAGCAGTACGGTACGGAAGGCCACTGCTGTACCTACCTCTGTGTCGTCATTAAGTATACTATCCATCTACATTCTATACCTGTGGTGCATTTAAGTTTTGCAGTTTGCTGACACAGTGACCACCAGTATACTATATATAGCAGTACGGTACGGAAGGCCACTGCTGTACCTACCTCTGTGTCATCATTAAGTATACTATCCATCTACATTCTATACCTGTGGTGCATTTCAGTTGTGCAGTTTGCTGACACAGTGACTACCAGTATACTATATATATAGCAGTATGGTACAACAGGCTACTGCTGTACCTACCTCTGTGTCATCATTAAGTATACTATCCATCTACATTCTATACCTGTGGTGCATTTTAGTTTTGCAGTTTGCTGACACAGTGACCACCAGTATACTATATATAGCAGTACGGTACGGAAGGCCACTGCTGTACCTACCTCTGTGTCATCATTAAGTATACTATCCATCTACATTCTATACCTGTGGTGCATTTCAGTTGTGCAGTTTGCTGACACAGTGACCACCAGTATATATAGCAGTACGGTACGGAAGGCCACTGCTGTACCTATCTCTGTGTCGTCATTAAGTATACTATCCATCTACATTCTATACCTGTGGTGCATTTCAGTTGTGCAGTTTGCTGACACAGTGACCACCAGTATATATAGCAGTACGGTACGGAAGGCCACTGCTGTACCTACCTCTGTGTCGTCATTAAGTATACTATCCATCTACATTCTATACCTGTGGTGCATTTTAGTTTTGAAGTTTGCTGACACAGTGACCACCAGTATACTATATATAGCAGTACGGTATGGAAGGCCACTGCTATACCTACCTCTGTGTCGTCATTAAGTATACTATCCATCTACATTCTATACCTGTGGTGCATTTTAGTTTTGCAGTTTGCTGACACAGTGACCACCAGTATACTATATATAGCAGTAAGGTACAGAAGGCCACTGCTGTACCTACCTCTGTGTCGTCATTAAGTATACTATCCATCTACATTCTATACCTGTGGTGCTTTTTAGTTTTGCAGTTTGCTGACACAGTGACCACCAGTATACTATATATAGCAGTACGGTACGGAAGGCCACTGCTGTACCTACCTCTGTGTCGTCATTAAGTATACTATCCATCTTGATTCTATACCTATGGTGCATTTCAGTTGTGCAGTTTGCTGACACAGTGACCACCAGTATATATAGCAGTACGGTATGGAAGGCCACTGCTGTACCTACCTCTGTGTCGTCATTAAGTATACTATCCATCTACATTCTATACCTGTGGTGCATTTTAGTTTTGCAGTTTGCTGACACAGTGACCACCAGTATACTATATAAAGCAGTACGGTACAGAAGGCCACTGCTGTACCTACCTCTGTGTCGTCATTAAGTATACTATCCATCTACATTCTATACCTGTGGTGCATTTTAGTTTTGCAGTTTGCTGACACAGTGACCACCAGTATACTATATATAGCAGTACGGTACGGAAGGCCACTGCTGTACCTACCTCTGTGTCGTCATTAAGTATACTATCCATCTACATTCTATACCTGTGGTGCATTTTAGTTTTGCAGTTTGCTGACACAGTGACCACCAGTATACTATATATAGCAGTACGGTACGGAAGACCACTGCTGTACCTACCTCTGTGTCGTCATTAAGTATACTATCCATCTACATTCTATACCTGTGGTGCATTTTAGTTTTGCAGTTTGCTGACACAGTGACCACCAGTATACTATATATAGCAGTACGGTACGGAAGGCCACTGCTGTACCTACCTCTGTGTCGTCATTAAGTATACTATCAATCTACATTCTATACCTGTGGTACATTTTAGTTTTGCAGTTTGCTGACACATTGACCACCAGTATACTATATATAGCAGTACGGTATGGAAGGCCACTGCTGTACCTACCTCTGTGTCATCATTAAGTATACTATCCATCTACATTCTATACCTGTGGTGCATTTTAGTTTTGCAGTTTGCTGACACAGTGACCACCAGTATACTATATATAGCAGTACGGTATGGAAGGCCACTGCTGTACCTACCTCTGTGTCGTAATTAAGTATACTATCCATCTACATTCTATACCTGTGGTGCATTTTAGTTTTGCAGTTTGCTGACACAGTGACCACCAGTATACTATATATAGCAGTACGGTACTGAAGGCCACTGCTGTACCTACCTCTGTGTCGTCATTAAGTATACTATCCATCTACATTCTATACCTGTGGTGCATTTTAGTTGTGCGCAGTATATATAGTAGTAGGCCATTGCTATTGATACTGGTATATAATTCCACACATTAAAAAATGGAGAACAAAAATGTGGAGGTTAAAATAGGGAAAGATCAAGATCCACTTCCACCTCGTGCTGAAGCTGCTGCCACTAGTCATGGCTGAGACAATGAAATGCCATCAACGTCGTCTGCCAAGGCCGATGCCCAATGTCATAGTAGAGAGCATGTAAAATCCAAAAAACAAAAGTTCAGTAAAATGACCCAAAAATCAAAATTGAAAGCGTCTGATGAGAAGCGTAAACTTGCCAATATGCCATTTACGACACGGAGTGGCAAGGAACGGCTGAGGCCCTGGCCTATGTTCATGGCTAGTGGTTCAGATTCACATGAGGATGGAAGCACTCATCCTCTCGCTAGAAAAATGAAAAGACTTAAGCTGGCAAAAGCACAGCAAAGAACTGTGCGTTCTTCTAAATCACAAATCCCCAAGGAGAGTCCAATTGTGTCGGTTGCGATGCCTGACCTTCCCAACACTGGACGGGAAGAGCTTGCGCCTTCCACCATTTGCACGCCCCCTGCAAGTGCTGGAAGGAGCACCCGCAGTCCAGTTCCTGATAGTCAAATTGAAGATGTCACTGTTGAAGTACACCAGGATGAGGATATGGGTGTTGCTGGCGCTGGGGAGGAAATTGACATGGAGGATTCTGATGGTGAGGTGGTTTGTTTAAGTCAGGCACCCGGGGAGACACCTGTTGTCCGTGGGACGAATATGGCCATTAACATGCCTGGTCAAAATACAAAAAAAATCAGCTCTTCGATGTGGAATTATTTCAACACAAATGCGGACAACAGGTGTCAAGCCGTGTGTTGCCTTTGTCAAGCTGTAATAAGTAGGGGTAAGGACGTTAACCACCTCGGAACATCCTCCCTTATACGTCACCTGCAGCGCATACATCATAAGTCAGTGACAAGTTCAAAAACTTTGGGTGACAGCGGAAGCAGTCCACTAACCAATAAATCCCTTCCTCTTGTAACCAAGCTCCTGCAAACCACACCACCAACTCCCTCAGTGTCAATTTCCTCCCTACCCAGGAAAGCCAATAGTCCTGCAGGCAATGTCACTGTCAAGTCTGACGAGTCCTCTCCTGCCTGGGATTCCTCCGATGCATCCTTGAGTGTAATGCCTACTGCTGCTGGCGCCGCTGTTGTAGCTGCTGGGAGTCGATCGTCATCCCAGAGGGGAAGTCGGAAGACCACTTGTACTACTTCCAGTAAGCAATTGACTGTCCAACAGTCCTTTGCAAAGAAGGTGAAATATCACAGCAGTCATCCTGCTGCAAAGCAGATAACTCAGGCCTTGGCAGCCAGGGCGGTGAGAAACGTGGTTCCGGTATCCACCGTTAATTCAGAGGCAACTATAGACTTGATTGAGGTACTGTGTCCCCGGTACCAAATACCATCTAGTTTCCATTTCTCTAGGCAGGCGATGCCGAAAATGTACACAGACCTCAGAAAAAAGTCACCAGTGTCCTAAAAAATGCAGTTGTACCCAATGTCCACTTAACCACGGACATGTGGACAAGTGGAGCAGGGCAGACTCAGGACTATATGACTGTGACAGCCCACTGGGTAGATGTATTGCCTCCCGCAGCAAGAACAGCAGCGGCGGCACCAGTAGCAGCATCTCGCAAACGCCAACTCGTTCCTAGGCAGGCTACGCTTTGTATCACCGCTTTCCAGAAGAGGCACACAGCTGACAACCTCTTACGGAAACTGAGGAAGATCATTGCAGAATGGCTTACCCCAATTGGACTCTCCTGGGGATTTGTGATATCGGACAACGCCAGCAATATTGTGCGTGCATTACATCTGGGCAAATTCCAGCACGTCCCATGTTTTGAACATACATTGAATTTGGTGGTGCAGAATTATTTAAAAAACGACAGGGGTGTGCAAGAGATGCTGTCGGTGGCCCGAAGAATTGCGGGCCACTTTCGGCATTCAGCCACCGCGTACAGAAGACTGGAGCACCACCAAACAATCCTGAACCTGCCCTGCCATCATCTGAAGCAAGAGGTGGTAACGAGGTGGAATTCAACCCTCTATATGCTTCAGAGGATGGAGGAGCAGCAAAAGGCCATTCAAGCCTATACATCTGCCCACGATATAGGCAAAGGAGGGGGAATGCACCTGACTCAAGCGCAGTGGAGAATGATTTCAACGTTGTGCCAGGTTCTGCAACCCTTTGAACTTGCCACACGTGAAGTCAGTTCAGACACTGCCAGCCTGAGTCAGGTCATTCCCCTCATCAGGCTTTTGCAGAAGAAGCTGGAGACATTGAAGGAGGAGCTAAAACAGAGCGATTCCGCTAGGCATGTGGGACTTGTGGATGGAGCCCTTAATTCGCTTAACCAGGATTCACGGGTGGTCAATCTGTTGAAATTAGAGCACTACATTTTGGCCACCGTGCTCGATCCTAGATTTAAAACCTATGTTCTATCTCTCTTTCCGGCAGACACAAGTCTGCAGAGGTTCAAAGACCTGCTGGTGAGAAAATTGTCAAGTCAAGCGGAACGTGACCCGTCAACATCTCCTCCTTCACATTCTCCCGCAACTGGGGGTGCGAGGAAAAGGCTAAGAATTCCGAGCCCACCTGCTGGCGGTGATGCAGGGCAGTCTGGAGCGAGTGCTGACATCTGGTCCGGACTGAAGGACCTGCCAACGATTACTGACATGTCGTCTACTGTCACTTCATATGATTCTCTCACCATTGAAAGAATGGTGGAGGATTATATGAGTGACCGCATCCAAGTAGGTACGTCAGACAGTCCGTACGTATACTGGCAGGAAAAAGAGGCAATTTGGAGGCCCTTGCCCTTGCACAAACTGGCTTTATTCTACCTAAGTTGCCCTCCCTCCAGTGTGTACTCCGAAAGAGTGTATAGTGCAGCCGCTCACCTTGTCCGCAATCGGCGTACGAGGTTACTTCCAGAAAATGTGGAGAAGATGATGTTCATCAAAATTAATTATAATCAATTCCTCCGTGGGGACATTCACCAGCAGCAATTGCCTCCAGAAAGTACACAGGGACCTGAGATGGTGGATTCCAGTGGGGACGAATTAATAATCTGTGAGGAGGGGGATGTACACAGTGAAAGGGGTGAGGAATCGGAGGATGATGATGAGGCGGACATCTTGCCTCTGTAGAGCCAGTTTGTGCAAGGAGAGATTGATTGCTTCTTTTTTTGGTGGGGGCCCAAACCAACCAGTCATTTCAGTCACAGTCGTGTGGCAGACCCTGTCGCTGAAATGATGGGTTCGTTAAAGTGTGCATGTCCTGTTTATACAACATAAGGGTGGATGGGAGGGCCCAAGGACAATTCCTTCCTTCACCTCTTTTTTCTTTCATTTTTCTTTGCATCATGTGCTGTTTGGGGACAATTTTTTTGAAGTGCCATCCTGCCTGACACTGCAGTGCCACTCCTAGATGGGCCAGGTGTTTGTGTCGGCCACTTGTGTCGCTTAGCTTAGTCACACAGCGACCTTGGTGTGCCTCTTTTTTTCTTTGCATCATGTGCTGTTTGGGAACAATTTTTTTGAAGTGCCATCCAGGAGTGACACTGCAGTGTCACTCCTAGATGGGCCAGGTGTTTGTGTCGGCCACTTGTGTCGCTTAGCTTAGTCACACAGCGACCTTGGTGCGCCTCTTTTTTTCTTTGCATCATGTGCTGTTTGGGGACAATTTTTTTGAAGTACCATCCTGCCTGACACTGCAGTGCCACTCCTAGATGGGCCAGGTGTTTGTGTCGGTCACTTGTGTCGCTTAGCTTAGTCACACAGCGACCTTGGTGCACCTCTTTTTTTCTTTGCATCATGTGCTGTTTGGGGACTATTTTTTTTAAGTGCCATCCTGTCTGACACTGCAGTGCCACTCCTAGATGGGCCAGGTGTTTGTGTCGGCCACTTGTGTCGCTTAGCTTAGCCATCCAGCGACCTCGGTGCAAATTTTAGGACTAAAAATAATATTGTGAGGTGTTCAGAATAGACTGGAAATGAGTGGAAATTATGGTTATTGAGGTTAATAATACTATGGGATCAAAATGACCCCCAAATTCTATGATTTAAGCTGTCTTTTAGGGTTTTTTTGAAAAAACACCCGAATCCAAAACACACCCGAATCCGACAAAAAAATGTCGGTGAGGTTTTGCCAAAACGCCTCCGAATCCAAAACACGGCCGCGGAACCGAATCCAAAACCAAAACACAAAACCCGAAAAATGATCACTAATGTAAAGTGACCAACTGTGACACTGAAGAAGATTGAGTTGGCCTAGAACACACCCATCACTCCAATTCATTCCAGAAGTTCTCAATTGGGTTAAGATCTGGACTATGACCTGGCCAGTCCATCTGGGTTGCCAAATTTTCTGGTTATAAGTCCAATGTTGCCCTGGAAACATGACAGGTGTCAGTTTTGTCCTGATAAAAACATATGTCATTTCCAAAGAACCGCCATAATGTAGGGAGAACAGAGTTATCAAGAACATCTCTATACCAATCAGAGTTAACGTGACCATGTATTACAACTAGTGGACCCATGCCAAACCAGTTGAAACAGTCACACAGCATAACACCACCACCTCCTTGCTTTACTGTAGGTACTGTACACTCTAGCATCAGACATTTTCCTGACATCTCCAAACCCAAACACGTGCAGTTGATCTGAAAAGTGTAAATCGTGAATTGTCACTCCATAACACTTGCCGTTATTGTTCCACTGTGGTTTTTGAGCTCTTTACACCATCATAAGTGCTAGGCTGCATTCTTCTTTGTGATAAGCGGTTTATGAGCATCTTCTTGTCCATAATATCCAAGTGCATGGGCATCCCTATGAAGTGTTCTTGTCGTAACCGGCACATCAGTTGTCATTTGTAATGGTATCCATGGGACATCCCCTGTTCTTTTGCAGCTCCCTGGTTAGCACTCCCTTGTCCCTGGGTTGCAATTCCAGGGGTCTTCAGGGTGAGCTGCATTCCTGCAAACTGGCTGTTCTTTTACGAATTAATGTCAAAACACACAGTGGTTTTAGGAAACTTCCTATTATCCGCAATGTTTCTCACACTCCTCTGAGCAACCTACAAAGATCCCCTTTTCAAACTCAGTTCCTTCTGGCAAGCCATTTAGTTAGCAAATGATCTAATCAGTGCCTTACTACCTTTTTTATACCTTCACAAACATGTGTCTGCTGCAGGAGCACACCATCCTGCTTTTGTCCAATCACTTCTGTCTACATAGTTTTCATCTGGCATGGATTGCGGGGATTACATTTTTTTTAATAGGCCTGGGATGCTACCAAAGAATATGACCTACCTGCACAAGGTATAGGTGAGTATGTTACTTTTTTCATGCAAAGGGATTCTACTGGAAAAGAGGACTGATCGAAGATGGGGACAAGGTGAGTATACAGTATGTGAGTGTGAGTGTATGTATTAAAGTTTTACTTTCTAAAGTGTGTACTGCTGTTTTTTTAATATTTATTTTGCAGGGGAACTATAGGTACCAGTGGGCACTTAATGCTGGTACTTGTGGTTCTCCATGTACAGGCATGCAGTCATGCTTACTGGGACCTATAGTCCTCCTGCAAATACAATATTATTTTTGCTGTATTGATTGCTATTAATGCGGCACCCACTGCCCAGAGGTGCAGGGGATGGACCAGGGCTTCTCCCTAGACCTGGGGAATCCTTGTAAGGGAGAACCCCTTTATAAGGGGGGTCTCTACTTTCTAAGGAATCCCAGGGCAGTGGTGACTAGTTATTAGGGAGGAATGGTTTAGCTAGAGGGACACTGTCAATTGTGTCAACTGTCTATGGCATTACCGTCCCCTCTAATAAGTAAAATCCCAGTTCTGTTCCTGGAAACACGGACGACCCCTACACAATTCTTTTCCCTATATTTCTATCACCAGGACTAGATCAAGAGTCCGGTGTTGGTTCATTGAAATACATGAACCACACGCCATTTTCTCCTTGTACTTACTGAACCAGGACTGTCTCTAAAAGCCTGTTGCTAGTTATGCTTTGGATGGACCCCATGCCATTTTGCTTTCTAGAATTTACACTTTCTTAATACTGTACACACAAACAGCAGTGTTGGCATGGACAGAAACAACAAACAGGAGTGTCAAAGCCATATGTCATTAAAAAACAAAATAACACAATTCTGTAAAACACAATTCATATAAATTTTTCCATGTTTGACTAAGAAAAATTCACCCATGTCTGATGGATAACCAGCATGTTTAATCTTGGGCAATCTCGGGTCAAATGTGATTCTTAGTAAATTTAGCCCTAACTGCAGTAAAAGTCATAAAAGTACAATAAGTTTCTTATCATCTTTTCAATTCCCTAGAGGCAAACAGATGAAAGCAGAACCGAAGAGACAGACTACAGATTTGTCTTCTTTCATTTTGCAAATGAGTCACAGTAAATTAAACTTGTTTGTCGTGAATAGTGTGCCCACGAATGTCTGCGAGAACATGCATATGCACCGGCTTCCATAGGGAAACATGGAGCATATGGATGCTGTGACGAGTCATGACAGGCTGCATATAATCACTACCACAAAGAGTACGCATGCGGCATGCAATTCTGTGCAAGGTGAAACTGGGCACATCTGTAACTAGTTATCTTTTCTCTATTTTGAATAGCTTTGTTGCTAGTACATATGTCTCACTATCTCACTCTCTGTTCAATGTCCTAGGGCACACAGTGAGCAGCAAAATTTGGAAAACAATCTCACACCATCCTGCTATCACCCTAGGTATAGCCAACATTAACTTATATACAAAGTGGACCCCTGAGATGTGATACTTTTGGATTGTAGATGTTTTGCCCTTAGTTACAGTTAGAGATGTGCGGCGGACACTTTTCGGGTTTTGTGTTTTACTTTTGGATCTGAATCCCCGCTCGTGTTTTGGCTCTGGATTGGTTTTGCCAAAACCACCCTTTTGGGTTTTGGTTTTGGATCTGGATGATTTTTGAAGAAAGAAAACAAAACAGCTAAAATCACAGCATTTGTGGGGTAATTTTGAACCTACAGTATTATTAACCTCAATAACATTCATTTCCACTCATTTCCAGTCTATTCTGAACGCCTCACAACTCACAATATTGTTTTTAGGCCAATAGGTTGTACCAAGGTAGCTGGATGACTAAGCTAAGTGAAACAAGTGGGCGGCACAAACACCTGGCCCATGTAAGAGGGGCACTGCAGTGGCAGACATGATGGCAGTTTTAAAAAGTAGGCCCCAAAGAGCACATTAGACAAAAAAAAAAAGAGGTGCAATATGGAATTGTTCTTGGCAGCTCCTTTAGTCCAAACCAGATGTCAACACTTGCTCCTGACTGTCCTGCATCACCGCCAGTGGGTGGGCTCAGAAATGTTATCCTTTTCCTCACAGCCCCAGTTGCGGGAGAAAACTAAGGAGAAGCTGTTGGCGGGTCACATTTCACTTGAGTTGACAATTTTCTCACCAGCAGGTCTTTGCACCTCTGCACACTTGTGTCCGCTGGAAAAACAGATGCAACATAGGCTTTAAACCTAGAATCGAGCACATGGCCAAAATGTAGTGCTCTGATTTCAACAGATTGACCACCCTTGAATCCTGGCAAAGTGAATGAAGGGCTCCATCCACAAGTCCCACATAGCAGAATTGCTCCGTCTTAGCTCCTCCTTCAATTTCTCCAGCTGCTTCTGCAAAAGCCAGATGAGGGGAATGACCTGACTTAAGCTGGCAGTGTCTGAACTGACTTCACATGTGGCAAGTTTGAAGGGTTGGAGAACCTTGCACAACACAGAAACCATTCTCCACTGCACTTGAGTCAGGTGCATTCCCCCTCCTTTGCCTATATCGTAGGACGTAGGTTGATGTATAGGCTTGAATGGCCTTTTGCTGCTCCTCCATCCTCTGAAGCATATAGTGTTGAATTCCACGTCATTACCACCTCTTGCTTCAGGTGATGACAGGGCAGGTTCAGGAGAGTTTGCTGGTGCTCCAGTCTTCGGCACGCAGTGGCTGAATGTCGAAAGTGGCCCACAATTTGTAGGCCACCAACAGCATCTCCTGCATGCCCCTGTCATTTTTCAAAAAATTCTGCACCACAAAATTAATTGTACAGATAGGTCCATGGTTATCTTGGCCTCTTTGCTGCGCCTAGGCACTCCATGGCTTATTTACATAAACCCTTCATCTATTGTTCTCAGCTGCAATACAATACAGAGAACAATACAGCAGGGGATTAAGTCCGACTGCCCAATCTCAGTTAATCCTATTAAAGGCCAAGTTAAATGTGGACCCATCTGTATGTGCAAAACATGGGACATGCTGGAATTTGCACAGTTGTAATGCACATACAATATTGATGGCGTTGTCCGATATCACAAATCCCCAGGAGAGTCTAAGTGGGGTAAGCCATTGTGCGATAATGTCCCTCAGTTTCTGTAAGAGGTTGTCAGTGGTGTGCCTCTTACGGAAACTGGTGATACACAGCGTAGCCTGCCTAGGAATGAATTGGCATTTGTGAGATGCTGCGAGTGAGTAATGATTACTTGTAATGATTATTGATTATAACTTGTAACGAGTAATGATTATTTGTGAGTAATGATTACTCCTGAGGAAACGCATTGAGAATTCAACTACATGGATCCGGTATTCTGATATGCGCTGTGGGACATTATTTTAAACGGACCTGTGGTGCGGCAGGACCCCAATGAAGAAGCTTTCCCAGTGTCATCTGCAGCTACATGGGGAGATCCTTATGCAGTAAGCCGACCTATGGACCATTGTCTGCAACAGAGAGGTTACACCCTAAGCTCAAGGGATATATATTCAGTTGTGGTTGCATGCTGACCTATAACAATCCAAGTGGATCCAACCAACTGGATTGACTGTGTGTATACCATATTAATCACAGTTCCTATTATGGACATTGTTGGCTATTTAACCTACTAACCTATGTTCATGCATGTGTCAAAAAGTTCTTATTAACAGCCTTGGACACAATTCTGACTAAGGATATAAGGTCACAGGTTGTTCAAATTAATTATCAGATCACCTACATTGAGACTGTGTTTCTGAGAGGGGTGATGCATGGATGGCTATAAAGATAAGCGTGACTATCAATGAGTATTGATATTAACCATCTATTAACCAATTGCATGAGTGATTTACTAACTAATAGTTACAATTTAATTACCTTGAAATCTCTCATGTGACTGAGAACATTCTTATGGTGTTTAATATAAACAGCTTAATTATGGATGATTATTAATTAACCACAAATTGTTTATGGTGTTTTATACCTTATATATTATATATTTTAAAAACCGTCCGTGTGTGTGTAATTGTATGTTTTTCGTTTTGTATTGTGGTATTAATAAATATAATAACTCAATTTATTCTGGTTGTATAGCGCTTAATTTTTTTGTGGTTTGCTTTTATTCTTTGTTTGCTTCCCTTTCTGAAACAAAAAACAGATCTTATACGGTGAATCCAAATATACTAATTACACTCACTTTCTGTGGGAGATGTACATGTGGTTTATCCTTGTTTTCCGATGCCTTACTTACTTATATGTTCTTGAATGTTTCATAGAATCCATTATGTGTAACCTTACACCAGGGGGTGAATTCGGCCAGACTCCCTTTCAAAACAGTACAGAGCAATATTAAAGGGGAGTCAAGAGAAGCATGTGTTTACCCCCACCACACACCCACACACCAATTGGATGACAACCGCTGTCACATAGTGACAGTGCCATGTCCACGCTCACGGCACTGCTTTCTGAGCAGTGATGGAGGAGAGGAGGTGCTAGGCTAGGATGTGGAGAAAGGAGGATAATGGAGAAGAGGGTGTTTCTGGGGTGTTACAGAAGGAGGAGGCTGATGGAGGAAAGGAAGTGCCAGGATATGAGTAATAAAAAACATGCAGAATGCATTGGACAGAGTTTAAAGTTAAGTAGTTAATATTAATAATAATAAGTATTTTGCTGTATTACTTTTGAGAGCTGGTGTTTTTTGAGTAGGCAGGAGTCTGTGGGTTGAGGGGCTAAAGGATTTATGGTATTGTTATGAGAAGGGACACTTTTCCTCTTACTTACAGCACCACCCTGCATCACCTCTGTTGAACAACTCCTCCCATCTATACTGTATTCAAAGCTCTAACAAGCACAATTCTCTTCCATCATATATTCTTTCTTTGTTTACCTGCACCATCATCTTCTCCTCCTTAGCTTTATTTTGCAATCAGTGGCTCTAAACCCAGGAGTGAAGCTATGCTTCTGTCAGCTGGGGAAAATTCTCAGCTTGGTGCCACTCACCCCCCGCCTCCCTTTTTAACACATTCTTATTTTCCATCAGACCATCCAAATGTCTGTTATGTGCCATCAGACTCCTTTACACTGTATGTCTTTGAACTCCATCTACTCCACATGCCCCTTAAATACCATAAGACCAATCTAAATATGCCATCAGACTCCTACCCCTCCACAGACTCCATGTGGCCATTTAGGACTGCTTCAGAAATTTCCTGGACTGGTATTCCATCCCAAGCCACCCCTGCCTTACAATGAATTCAATCATTTGTTCAGAAGATTTATTGGTGGCCTATTTAGTGTTGTATGATTCTACTGCATCTAAGGATGCTGTGGACAATATCTCCATTTCTAAAAACCTACACTTTAGTAAATATACAGTACCTCCTAGAGAGCAATAGCAGTAAATTCCAGGCATGGAGCTGAAAGTAAATTGCACATATTGCATACAGTATAAGCTGGTGGTAAGTACCAGTATGAGAGACAAATAATTTCCTACTTATTCCTCTATCAATTTGATGCTTACCCACAAGTTTCTGCCTTTGTTCTGTGCCACAGATTCACCTGCCATCTCACTTTTCTCAACCATTCCTCTGTCTTTTTTTCCCTCCCTCAAACATTCACAGCTTCTACCCCTCCTGTCCCCATCATCCCTGTATAACATGGGAAATGTTTATAAACATTACTTTGTACTGTATGTAGTCATAATATCCAAATAAGCAGCAGCGCAGCAGAACCCAAAAGTTAGGTGCTTATGTAGGCAGTGTGGAGGAGATGATGTGGAGGGAAAGAAAAGCACATGAGAGAATAGGGTCCTGCTTGTGAGAGTTTACAGACTAAATGACCAGTGAATGGATGAGGGTCTTAGTTGCATCCAGGGTGAGAAAGAGTCTGATCCTGGAGATATTTTTAATATGGAAATTACAAGACTATGAAATCTATGAAAACTGAATGTGTGGTTTGAAAAAAGAGAAGAATCAAGAAAAACTCCAAGACAGCACACTTGGGGGGCTAAAGATGTTTGTGCTGTCAATAGATAATGAAATTGTGGGAGGTGAGATTATGTGGGAGGTCAGGGGAGCAAAAAGGTAGATCTGGGTATTATCAGCATAGAGATGATATTGGAAGTCATAAGTGTTGTTGAGCTCACCTAAAGGGGACAGATAGATGGATAATAGGATGGGTCCTAGAACAAAACCTTGGGAAACACCAAACCTAAATGGGTCATTGTTAATGAGTTTGTTTGAAAAAAATGCAGTAAGGCAGTTGTAAACAATGCATACAAGGAGTAAAAAGGCAGATCTGGTTATCATCAGCATAGAGATGATATTGGAGGTCAAAAGTGTTGTTGAGCTCACCTATTGAGGACATAAGGTATAGAGGGAAAATAGGAGAGGTTCTAGAACAGAACCTTGGGAAACACCAGACTGACAGTGTCTGACAGACTGACAGTGTCAGGGAGTGGAAAAGGAAAGAAAGGTAGTAAGGTGATTGTAAACAATGCACTCAAGGATCTTGGAAGCAAAAGGGAGGAGAGAGATGAGCCGGTAGTTGGAGACAGTGTTACGATCAAGGGTAAGTTTTTTAAGAATGGAGGAGACAAGGGCATGCTTGAATGCAGAGAGGCAGTGCCTGATGAGAGGGAAAGATTGAGGAAGTGAGCAAGATAGGAAAAGACAGAAGGAGATAGGTAGCAAAGGGTGGTGGCAGGGCATAGGGTCAAGGGAGGAGGTATAAGGGGAGTGGCCCAGTGGAGGGCCATGATTTCATCTCCAGTTACAGGGGGAAAATAACAGAGTTGGTAAAATGGATGGGAAGGGGAAGTATAGGAAAGGGGGGAGTGGTGTTGAGATGTGATGTCCTGATGTACAGTATGTAGTCAATATTAGATGTAGTAGTTGGTAAAATTTGGCATAAATTTGAATTTGAAGAAGTCTGCCTTAGAGCGTGATTTCCTCCACTGTCACTAGGCATTTAATTTACACTTTTGCAGTCACTGGTGCATTTGCGCTCTGGTGCACTTGCCTGCAACATATGCTTTCTTGACTGGAGTATAAACAGGTAGGACATGCATAGACTGCCCCTGTAAGATGCCCTACATAATATATATATATATATATATATATATATATATATATATATGTATGTATATATGTGTTACTTTCCTTGGAGGATGCCAGCACTCACAATCACAAATTCAAATTGCTGGGGTGTCACTCAAGTCTCATAAGCTAAAACTCATGAATATTCATCCGTAGTTGAGAGTGATACTGGCAGCTATGCAACTAGAGCAGCAATTAAGAAAAATTGGGGCATTGTAGCAACTGACAATATCCTGAGTAAATCCTTACCTAAAAAGCCTTTAGTTGCTTATAGAAGGGGTCCCAATTTGCGCAATATTCTCATGCGACCTGATATGTCAATGAGTAAGGAGAAAGAACATTGGCTACCCACCGCAAAGCTGGGGTGTTTCAGATGTCCAAACTGCACGACGTGCAGAAGTATGAACACAGGCAGCATCTTTCCCCACCCGCATAATGGCCAGAGAATAGCCATTAGACACCGATTGACTTGCACGTCTGATTATGTGGTGTATATACTTCTGTGCCCTTGTTCGTTGGTTTATGTGGGCAAAACAATAAGACCCTTTCGCGAACGCATATCTAACCATCGGTCCACTATAAGGTTGGCACTTAAGACGGGTGGTTCAGATAAACCTGTAGCATGACACTTCGTGCAACATTAACACCAATTGACATCTCTACGCTATGGTATGGTAATTGACCGGATTCCGCCATTACCGAGAGGCGGAGATCGCGCCAAAGCTCTTTTGCGTAAAGAAGCATATTGGATACATAAATTGGACACTGTCTGGCCAAAAGGCCTAAATGACTCTATCAATTGGAGTATCTTCCTTTGATATGTCGGGACCTTGAGTTATGCTCAATTCGGGACTATTATTTGGTATAATTCTATATAAAAAAAAAAATCTACTTTTTTTTATTTTTCCACACGTTGGTGTGTTGTGACTGGTGGCCTCTGTGCTATATCTTGTCCATAGTTTGTATACAGTATGATATGATGTGTTCCAAGATGTACCTTCCTTTATATGTTTTAAACTATAACACTCATGTTCCCAATGTATTTATTTACCTGTTTGCTAAATTTGTGCCTTTTCATATATAGATGATTACATGATATGATTATACGACCGTTGACACTATAACGCTGAGATTAATGGCAGTAGATTATATATGCCATGCAATATCGTTGCATGGCAACGATAGAGGCTCTACATAGCGTTCTATGTGAGTAATGACAGGGGTTGTCACGTATCGTCCCGGATGGGAGATGCGTCCTACTGGTGCGCTTCACTACGTATCATTTGTTGGTCCTGCCTCCGCTTGTTGTGAAGTGGTAATGCGTTCCACCGGTCACGTGCTCTCTGTGTACTTCCACCGGCGTGCGGCTCAGCATAGCTGGCGCGGGCTAGAGAGATTTGTCAGCTGTGCATTGTAGCGCTGTAAGTAAGACATGGGAACATGGATGTGGGTGTTTTAACTTGTTTCTATATGTTTGTATGTGATGTTTGTGTGTTTTCACTCTACCTCCATATTTTTGATATGTCATTGTGTATAATTGAAGGGGGTATATATTTTGATATGGGGCTCAGTATATTTGAACCTTGACAAATGTCCCAGGGGGGACCGAAACGTCGGCACGCTGTTTGTACCCATGCTGAAATAAAAAAAATTCATGGACGTTGTGACTAGACTGGTGAGTGCACTCTCAACTACGGATATATATATATATATATATATGTGTGTGTATATATATGACTAAAACTCAAAAATCATGGTTCATTTAATTGGCAATTATCAATTTGAAAGTGTTGCACAATTAATGTGATCTGTGGCAAAAGAGTGAGCAGTAAGAATACCCAATGTGGTATTGTTAAGTTGTGAATAGAGTAGAACAAAACCATACTGCAAAAAAAATCTATTTTCCCTTCTCATCAAGGAGTAAATAACAAAGAGCCTATTCTGCATTGCTAAACAATATATACCTAAAATATTACTTACTTGAGAATCTTACCATCTAATAGATGACAAATGACTTGCTATAATCAAAAATACATTAGATGAATTTAAATTAATTATATATCAATATAGTACAGTGTTTCCCAAACTGGGTGCAGTGCTGCTATGGGTTGGTGAGCCGGGACAAAATCAAGTTATTTTTGGTCAATATGATTGGCAAAACCAATGTTGGTGGCTGACAATCATAAAACGATGAGACAAACAGAAGCACAACCCTGTCCATCACCACATAACTGAACCTCAGGATGACAGGTAAGCACAATTTACTTCACTAATTCAATCCTGATTGTGAAATTTCTCAATAAGAAACATCTGGCCTAGTGATACTCTATGGCGCTATAATTCAAGAAAGTTTGGGAACCACTGATATACTAAATAGGGGTTGGGCCTGAGATGCCAGCGGTCGGGATGCCGGCGGTCAAGCATAACAGCGGTCGGGATGCCGGCGGTCAGGCATACCAGCGGTCGGGATGCTGGTGGTCAGAATATCTACCACAGCATCCCATTGTTTATAATCCCGACAGAGTCCAGGTAAGCATGCTACCCCTGACCCCCTAACCTTTCCTTTCTGCAGCCTCCCCAGTGGTGCGTAAACCTAACCCCCATCCCAGCATCCTAAACCTAACCCCCCTTTCCCGCAGCCTTACATTACCCCGCAACCTAAACCCATGGCCACCCCCCACCCCTACCGTGCACCCGCCCATGGCTTACCTCTCCGCCGGTCTGGCAGCCACTCAATCTGAATCCCGGCTATCCTGGTGCCAGTGCCTGCATTGTAATCTTATTTGAAATGCCGGCTACGCATTCTGATCATTGTCAGGTATTTTGACAGCCAGGATCCTGACTGTTGGGATCCTAACCGGATCCCCTAAATAGCAGTGTAATAAATCTGATTTTATGTTTTGTTCAAAAATGTAGAGTAATTAATCTAAGTAGCAGGTGTTTTTATTTAAAAAAATAAATGTTATGTAGTGAAGCTACTGTTTAGCTACTCATTAACGTATCACTATTCTCTTTTGGAAAGATACCATGGCAAGGAAAACAAATAAATAAATAAATACAATTAAAACAATTAGCAATAAACACATCCTTGGGGTTCTATTCCTAGGGTGACTCAATTGCTTATTTATTGCTGATCCCAAAGAATTCTTTCAACACCACTACTGAAAAAAACTGTGAACATTGTGCCTGATTTTGTGTGGCTTTTAGTAGGAACATTATTGTCTGCAAAGTGTGGAAATCTAGAGGTGAGTTTGCTTCACAAATGTGTCTTACTGACAAATTGATCACATTTTTGTATCAGTTCTCAGGACATAAGTTTATGATCTTTTTATGTTTGAAAAATGTCACAGCAGTGACATACCTGTAAATGACAAACATGTAATCTAGCTGTCCACATTCTGACCAGCAGAGTAGCTTAAACATGCTGTTATTAAAGCAGTTTGATATTTGATTTTACATATCTGATAGTTTACTTGTGCATACAATATTATTTCACAGTTCCACTGCAGTAATGCATGTTTTTGTATGTACTGTATGAGAGACAGCATGAATCAAAATAGTAAAACAGTCATTTTATATGATCCATTTTAAAAAATACAGCATATTGCCACAATTATGAAATATATGCAGTGCTCTAGACGTGCCATATTAGGTATTCACTCTAATTTTCTGATTTGCCTCCAATGAAATAAATACAGCTTTATCTGGCATTGGGGGTAGATTTACTAAAGCTTATACAACAGACAAGTGGTGGTGTTTCCCACAGCAACCAATCAAATTCCATCTATCATTATTCTGCAGGAGACTCCCTGAAACAGTAGCCATCTCCCTGACTCCCTGAATAGTCTAGCGATCACCCTGATTGCACCTTACCCCCATCATGTAGCTGTTACATTCTTGGAGGGAAAAAATAAATCAGAGCTATACATACTGTACGGGATCGGTATGAAATACCTCCAATCAAAATCCCGACGGTCGAAATCCCGACAGCAATTGACCGATGGTCAAAATCCAGACAAGGTCAAAATCCCGACATGGACAAAATACCGACATATAAAAATACCGACAAGGTCAAAATACCAACATGTAAAATGTTGACAGGTCTAAATACCGACATGAGTTTTAAATTGTTTTTTGTATGTCGACATAGGTCGACATGGACACCATATAAGTGTACCGCGTGCACTCGCCATGCTTCGGGCACACTATTACATTCCTCCTCCAGGTCCACTGGGATGGTAAAGTATGAACAAGTCGGTTTCAATGAAAAAATCATGAAAAACTCATGTCTGCATTTTGACCTGTCAACATTTTACATGTCGGTATTTTGACCTTGTCGGTATTTTACATGTCTATATTTTGTCCATGTCCGGATTGTGACCTTGTCGGGATTTTGACCGTCGGTCAATTGCTGTCGGGATTTTGACCGTCGGGATTTTGATTGGAGGTAAATTGACTGCATCCCTACTGTACATTCAAATGGGATCATCAGTGCCATTTCCCTGCATTGGTTATAAGGCACTCTATGGCTACATGCATTTTAAATAAGGTTTCTCATGGCCACTTACAGTATATGGAACCTCTTGGAAAACACAATACACGAACAAATCGTGTGTCTTTTCTTCAACAAGTAGCTCTTGCTAACTTTGGGGCTCATTTACATTTGGATGCAAGTTATTTTCATGACACACTTCTCAGATGTAGCAGTACACGTCTGCGCTGATAGGTGTTACTTTCATAATCTCCCTGAAAAGCTTTTTCAAAAGTAGGCAAGTATGTCTAGGATGCAATACAGAAATCACAGCTAAAATGTGATTAGTTGCTATGGACAACACCTCATTTTTCAATTCTTTAAAACTTTAGTAAATTTATCCCCAGATCTGATAAGCAGAGCCTTACCTGGTGTCCACATGTCACAGAAGGGAATTCAAGGCTGCTTTGAGCTCCGTAAATACACTGTATACTGCAGGTCCAACTTGATGTTCCCATAAGAACTCTATACTGTCAATCCTGCCATTATCTCAGCCTCTTAAATAAACTATATACTGTACACACACTAATCTTAATTGTTTTCACGTGGTAACACAAATTGTAGTAGATAGGAAAGCAAATGCTTATAACGTAAGAAAAAAGGGGTTTCTATCCACATAAAAGTTTCCTTCAATTGACTTTCACTCTAAATGGGTCAGTTTCTTCTTTTATTTATGTACTGTGTATCTTTTATGTTTTTGGCTTAAGTATAGCCTTTATCCTATAAAAGCTACTGGTTCAATTATAATTTAACAAATTCATCATCAGTTCCTGATTAGGATGATTTCAAACAACTTTGTATTCTGGCTTCTAATCCCCCTGCAAAGATCATATAAAAATGTTCTAATGTTACTAACATCCTTTGACCTAGCCATTTGCATTTTGTTTGTTGTGCTATCAATTGTGAACAGGTAAGCTCACAATGAAAGCAGGGACAAATCACAGGCTACCAAACTTTAATGCTGCTGCCATGTACTGCGTACTTAGGGGGTAAATCAGACCTGATCGCTAGGCTGTATTTTTGTACAGCGGGCAATCAGGCAACTGACCGTTTTCTGGGAGTGGTTGGAAAAATGCAGGCGTGTTCAAGCATTTGCAGGGAGGATTTTGACGTCAATTGCAGTTCCGGACAGGCTGAAGTGTTCGCAGTGGCTGAGTAAGTCCTGGGCTGTGCAGAGACAGCACAAGGTCTATTTGTACAGCTCTGCTACACATGCGTTCGCACACTTGCACAACTAAAATACACTCCCCCTGTAGGTGGCGACTATCTGATCGCAGCAGTCAGGTCTGAAAGTTAGCTCCTTAGTGCAATAGCCTGATGAATACATCTTGAAGATTATCTGAAGGTTATCCTCATGGTGACATACAGATGTGTCCTCCGTCAGCTTTGCCGTTAGCCATGGCAATTGCATGCCATTTGCCGTGACTAACATGCCTGTGGTCATGCGCATGTACCTGCATTGTCGAGTTACATTATTGTGACCACCAGCTAATAGCCAGAGTAATCGCCATGAGCAGCACGGACAGCAGCTTGATGGGCTTAGACACACGTCTGTTAGCCCATAGGTTCATTTTGATGGTGAGCTGCTCCACTGTAGTGTGTTGGTTGGCCCTCATGCACCTTCGTAGCTGACGTTCACCTCTCACATCAGTGGCATGTGGTGCTCCCCATCACTAAATTATCTTAATACCATGAACTGAGCTAAAAACGTATATGCTATATATACGTATCTGGTAAAAACTTTAGTTTAATCTTCAATCGCTTTTCTTCTCGCAAGCTGTGTCAACCTGTTCCTTACATTATGTATATCACGTTATACCATACATTGATACGGCAAGCAATTACCAATTATACATAAAATGGCATTTGGTTCTAATAATTTGGGGTCTATTCATGAAGCAGTGAAGCCAGTGGAGACGTTGCCCATGGCAACCAATCAGCTGCTAAGTATAATTTTATAGAATGCATTTAACAAATGTTACTTCAATGTTAATTGGCTGCAATTTCTCCACTGGCTCACTTCTCCACACTGTACACTGCTTCATGAAGAGACTCCCTTAGGGTAAGATTTAACAATGAGTGATATAATGTTATCACTTATTACAAATGTAACATGGTGCTACGACCAATCAGCTCCTAATTAGAGATGAGCGGGTTTGGTTCGTCGAGATCAGAAGCCCCCCGAACTTCACCTATTTTACACGGGTCCGAGGCAGCCTCGGATCTTCCCGCCTTGCTCGGTTAACCCAAACGCTGCCGAACGTCCTCAGCCCACTGTCGGATTCTCACGAGATTCGTATTCTATATAAAGAGCCATGCGTCGCCGCCATTTTCACTTGTGCATTGGAGATTGAACGCAGAGGACATGGCTGCGTTCTCTCCCTGAAAAGCTCTGTAATCTGTGCTCAGTGTGCTGCAAATATCTGTGCTCAGTGTGCTGCAAATATCTGTGCTCAGTGTGCTGAAAATATCGACGTTCTCTGCCTGAAAACGCTCCATATCTGTGCTCAGTGTGCTGCAAATATCTGTGTTCAGTGTGCTCCATTGTGGGGACTGAGGACCACCAGTATATAATTATAGTAGTACAGTACAGTAGGCCATTGCTGTATCTTGCAGCTCCGTGTCACGTATACTATCCATATCTGTGCTGCATTATTGTGAGCAGTATATAGTAGGACAGTGCAGCATTTTGGTGACCAGCAGTATACATATAGTACAGTACAGTAGGCAATTGCTGTATCTTGCAGCTCTGTGTCAAATATACTATCTCTGTGCTGCATTATTGTGAGCAGTATATAGTAGGACAGTGCAGCATTTTTGTGAACAGCAGTATACATATAGTATAGTACAGTAGGCCATTGCTGTATCTTGCAGCTCTGTGTCAAGTATACTATCTTTGTGCTGCAATATTGTGAGCAGTATATAGTAGGACAGTGCAGCATTTTGGAGAACAGCAGTATACATATAGTACAGTACAGTCGGCCATTGCTGTATCTTGCAGCTCCATGTCAGACTCAGTTCTAGTATCCTGATCAGTGCTCAATATCTGCTGCATTGTTGTGACCAGTATATAGTAGTACAGTGCAGCATTGTGGTGATCATCAGTATATAGTAGTACAGTACAGTAGGCCATTGCTGTATCTTGCAGCTCTGTGTCACTTCTAGTATCCTGATCAGTGCTTAATATCTGTGCTCAGTGTCAGTGCTGCATTGTGGTGACCAGTATACTACAGTACAATAGTCCAGTGCTATTCTCGCTGCACAGTGTCAGTTCTCCGTAGTATCATCAGTAATCAGTATAATCAGTTCTCAGTATAATCAGTGCGCTGTTAGACATGTGCCCGTTTTCCGCCATTAGTGCAGTGGGATTTAGACAATTGATGAAGTTATTGTGTCCCCGGTACAAAATCCCATCTAGATTCCACTTCACTAGGCAGGCGATAGCGTGATTTTACCAATTAATATCACTGATTTATAATTATTAATTACAGTGATCTTGCCAAATAATTCCAGTGATTTTGTCATTTTCTTCCAGTGATTTGGACCAATAATACCATTGATTAGAATAAATAATTCCAGTGATTTTGTCATTTTCTTCCAGTGATTTGGACCAATAATGCCATTGATTAGAACTAATAATTCCTGTGATATTGAGGTGTTTGTGTCGCTTAGCTTAGCCGTCCAGCGACCACAGTGCACCTCTTTTTCTCTTTTCTTTGCATCATGTGCTGTTTGGGGCCAATTTTTTTAAGTGCCATCCTGTCTGACACTGCAGTGCCACTCCTAGATGGGCCAGGTGTTTGTGCCGCCCTCTTGGGTCGCTTAGCTTAGTCATCCAGCGACCTTGGTGCAAATTTGAGGACTAAAAATAGTATTGTGAGGTGTGAGGTGTTCAGAATAGACTGGAGATGAGTGAAAATTGTGGTGATTGAGGTTAATAATACTATAGGATCAAAATTACCCCCAAATTCTATGATTTAAGCTGTTTTTGAGGGTTTTTTGAAAAAAACACCCAAATCCAAAACACACCCGAATCCGACAAAAATTTTCAGGGAGGTTTTGCCAAAACGCGTCCGAATCCAAAACACGGCCGCGGAACCGAATCCAAAACCAAAACACAAAACCCGAAAAATTTCCGGTGCACATCTCTGCTCCTAATTGGTAATTTTCAAACACATGATAGTTACAGTAGGAGCTAACTGGCTTGAGCACCAGTTATAATTTATAACAAGAAATAACAAGAACTCATTGTTAAATCTGTCGCTCAGAAACAGAAAATATATAACAATTACATACAACAGGATTAACCATAACATAAAAGAGCCCTTGTCATCGTTGACGCACATATCTGTGGAGGAACAAACCCATGTTTGGTGTTATTGCGTCTCTGAAAAGTCCTGATTCATACAGTCCATTAGCTTCTAACTGGCCTTTGACTTTATTATAGAGATGTGTGCGGCTGGCACTTTTCGTGTTTTGTGTCTTGGTTTTGGTTCTAATTCCACTTTTGTGTTTTGCCAAAACCATCCTTTCATGTTTTGGTTTTGGATCTGGATGATTTTTGAAAAAAACATAAAAATGGCTAAAATCACAGAATTTGGGGGTAATTTTGATTCTACAGTATTATTAACCTCAATAACATTCATTTCCACTCTTTTCCAGTCTCACACCTCACAATATTGTTTTTAGGCCAAAAGGTTGCACCAAAGTGGCTGTATTATTAAGCTAAATGACACAAGTGTGCGGCACAAACACGTGGCCCATCTGGGAGTGGCACTGCAGTGTCAGACAGGAGGGCATTTTTCAAAAACTGGGCCCCAAACAGCACCTCATGCAAAGATGTAGAAGAGGTGCAATGAGTTAGCTGTATGACTAAGCCAAGCAACACAAACAATTGGCTCATCTAGGAGTAGCACTGCAGTGGCAGACAGGAGGGCAGATATCACAAAAAAAAGGCCCCAAACAGCACATGATGCAAAGAAGAAAAAGAGGTGCACCAAGGCTGCTGCATGACTAAGCCAAGCGACACAAGTGTGCGGCACAAACACCTGGACCATCTAGGAGTGGCACTGCAGAGTCAGACAGGATGGCACTTTTCAAAAACTGGGCCCCAAACAGCACCTCATGCAAAGATGTAGAAGAGGTGCAATGAGTTAGCTGTATGACTAAGCCAAGCAACACAAACAATTGGCTCATCTAGGAGTGGCACTGCAGTGGCAGACAGGAGGGCAGATATCACAAAAAAAAGGCCCCAAACAGCACATGATGCAAAGAAGAAAAAGAGGTGCCCCAAGGCTGCTGCATGACTAAGCCAAGCGACACAAGTGTGCGGCACAAACACCTGGACCATCTAGGAGTGGCACTGCAGTGTCAGACAGGATGGCACTTTTCAAAAACTGGGCCCCAAACAGCACCTCATGCAAAGATGTAGAAGAGGTGCAATGAGTTAGCTGTATGACTAAGCCAAGCAACACAAACAATTGGCTCATCTAGGAGTGGCACTGCAGTGGCAGACAGGAGGGCAGATATCACAAAAAAAGGCCCCAAACAGCACATGATGCAAAGAAGAAAAAGAGGTGCACCAAGGCTGCTGCATGACTAAGCCAAGCGACACAACCACCAGGCCCATCTAGTAGTGTCACGCAGTGGCCGAATGTCGAAAGTGGGCCGCAATTGTTTGGTCCACTTACAGCATCTCCTGCATGCCCCTGTCATTTTTTAAAAAAATCTGCAATTGGTGGACTTATATGGCAGAACCCCAGAACTAATACAGCAGTATCCCTGGACTCATACGGCAGTGTCAGGCAGGATGGCACTTTTCAAAATCTAGGCCCCAAACAGCACCTCATGCAAAGATGTCAAAGAGGTGCAATGAGGTAGCTGTATGACTAAGCCAAGCGACACAAACAATTCCCACTGGAATTATACATCCAAATCACTGGAATTATACATCCAAATCACTGGAATTAAATGGCAAAATCACTGAAATTATACGTCCAAATCACTGGAATTATATAGCAAAATCACTGGAAATAAATGGCAAAATCACTGGAATTATATGTTCAAATCACTGGAATTATACTGCAAAATCACTGGAATTATATGGCAAAATAACTGGAAATAAATGGCAAAATCACTGGAATTATATGTTCAAATCACTGGAATTATAATGCAAAATCACTGGAATTATACAGCAAAATCACTGGAATTAAATGGCAAAATCACTGGAATTATACGTCCAAATCACTGGAATTATACGGAAAAATCACTGGAATTAAATGGCAGTAATATTGGACATATACGGAAGTGTCAGACAGGATGGCACTTTAAAAAAATAGTGCCCAAACAGCACATGATGCAAAGAATAAAAAGAGGTACAAGATGGAATTGTCCTTGGGCCCTCCCACCCACCCTTATGTTGTATAAACAGGACATGCACACTTTAACAAACCAATCATTTCAGCGACAGGGTCTGCCACACGAGTGTGGCTGAAATGAGTGGTTTGTTTGGTCCTCCACCAAAAATGAAGCAATCAAACTCTCCTTGCACAAACTGGCTCTACAGAGGCAAGATGTTGACCTCATCCTCATCCTCTGATTCCTCACCCCTTTCACTGTGTACATCCCCCTCCTCACAGCGTATTATTAATTTATCCCCACTGGAATCCACCTTCACAAGTCTCTGTGTACTTTCCGGAGACAATTGCTGGTCAAGGTCTTCCTGGAGGAATTTATCATTCATTTTGGTGAACATCATCTTCTCCACATTTTGTGGAAGTAACCTCCTACGCCGATCGCTGACAAGGTTACCGGCTGCACTAAACACTCTTTCGGAGTACACACTGGAGGGGGGCAACTTAGGTAAAATAAAGCCAGTTTGTGCAAGGGCATCCAAATTGCCTCTTTTTCCTGCCAGTATACATACGGACTGTCTGACATGCCTACTTGGATGCTGTCACTCATATAATCCTCCACCATTCTTTCAATGGTGACAGAATCATATGCAGAGACAGTAGACATGTCAGTAATCATTGGCAGGTCCTTTAGTCCAGACCAGATGTCAGCTTTCGCTCCTGACTGTCCTGCATCACCGCCAGTGGGTGGGCTAGGAAATCTTATCCTTTTCCTTGCAGCCCCAGTGGCGGGAGAAATTGAAGGAGGAGCTGTTGACGGGTCACGTTCCGCTTGAGTTGACAATTTTCTCACCAGCAGGTCTTTGCACCTCTACAGACTTGTATCTGTCGGAAAGAGAGATACAACATAGGCTTTAAACCTAGGATTGAGCACGGTGGCCAAAATGTAGTGCTCTGATTTCAACAGATTGACCACCCTTGAATCCTGGCAAAGCGAATGAAGGGCTCCAGCCACAAGTCCCACATACTTAGCGGAATAGCTCCATCTTAGCTCCTCCTTTCATTTCTCCAGCTTCTTCTGCAAAAGCCTGATGAGGAGAATGACCTGACTCATGCTGGCAGTGTCTGAACTGACTTTACGTGTGGCAAGTTCAAAGGGTTGGAGAACCTTGCACAAGATGGAAATCATTCTCCACTGTGCTTGAGTCAGGTGCATTCCCCCTCCTTTGCCTATATCGTAGGTGGATGTATAGGCTTTAATGGCCTGTTGCTGCTCCTCCATCCTCTGAAGCATATAAAGTGTTGAATTCCACCTCGTTACCACCTCTTGCTTCAGTTGATGGCAGGGCAGGTTCAGGAGTGTTTGCTGGGGCTCCAGTCTTCGGCACGCAGTGGCAGAATTTCTAAAGTGGCCCACAATTTATCGGGCCACTTTCTCCTGTACACCCCTGTCATTTTTCACAAAAAATTCTCCACCACCGAAATAATTGTATGTGCAAAACATGGGACGTGCTGGAAATTGCCCAGCTGTAATGCACGCACAATATTGGTGGCGTTGTCCGATATCACGAATCCCCAGGAGAGTCTAAGTGGGGTAAGCCAATGCGCGATGATGTCCCTCAGTTTCCGTAAGAGGTTGTCAGTGGTGTGCCTCTTATGTAAAGCGGTGATACACAGAGTAGCCTGCCTAGAAACGAGTTTGGATTTGCGAGATGCAGCTACTGGTGCCGCTGCTGCTGTTGTTGCTGCGGGAGGCAATACATCAACCCAGTGGGCTGTCACTGTCATATAGTCCTTAATCTGCCCTGTTCCACTTGTACACATGTCCGTGGTTAAGTGGACACTGGATACAACCGCATTTTTTAGGACACTGGTGACACTTTTTCTGAAGTCTCTGTACATTCGCAGTATTGCCTGCCTAGTGAAGTGGAACCTAGATGGGATTTGGTACCAGGGACACATTACCTCCATCAGTTGTCTAAATCCCACTGCACTAATGGCGGATACTGGATGCACGTCTAACACCTACATAAGTGTCAAGGCCTCAGTTATCTGCTTTGCAACAGGATGACTGTTGTCATATTTCATCTTCCTCACAAAGGACTATTGGACAGTCAATTGCTTAGTTGAAGTAATGCAAGTGGTCTTCTGACTTCCCCTCTGGGATGACGATCGACTCCCATCAGCAACAACAGCAGTGGCAGCAACATCGGGTGTACCACTCAAGGATCCTCCGGAGGAATCCCGGTTAGGAGAGGATTCATCAGTCTTGGCAGGGACATGGGGGGTCATTCTGACACATTCGCTCGCTGCGTTTTAATGCAGCAGAGCGAAAGGGTCCATGCTGTGCATGTGCATGCACCGTAGTGCGCCGGCGCATGCCAGATGGCCGAAGGCCATAGCAGGGATGAGATCACCTCTGCCTGATTGACAGGCAGGGGCGATCGCTGGGCGGGAGTGGGCGGAATGGCGGAGTTTGGCAGCCATTTCGTGTGTTTGGTCCGGCCAACGCAGGCGTGGCAAGACCGAACAGGGGCGGGCCGCAGAGGCTGTGAGATGTCACATGCAGCCGCTGCGGGCCAGGGATCAATGAGTAGCTCCCGGCCAGCACGCTAAAGCTGCGCTGGCCGGGAGCTACTCTTGAAGTACAAAGGCATCACCACTGTGCGATGCCTTTGCACTTCTGTGAAGGGGGGCCGGACTGACATGCGGGGCAGACTAGCCCTGTGCTGGGCATCCCCACGCATGTCAGGTAAGAGATCATAGCTGTGCTAAATTTAGCACAGCTACGATCAACTCGGAATGACCCCCATGGCATGCAGGACTACTGACGTTCATGGCTGAGGACGAAGTTGGCATTGAGGGAGTTGGTGGTGTGGCTTGCAAGAGCTTTGGTACAACAGGAAGAAGGTATTTAGGTGTCAGTGGACTGCTTACGCTCTTACCCAAAGTTTCACAACTTGACACTGACTTCTGATGAATGCGCTGCGGGTGACGTATAAGGAAGGATGTTCCTAGGTGGTTAACATCCTTACCCCTACTTATTACAGATTGACAGAGGCAACACACGGCTTGACCCCTGTTGTCCATATTTGGGGAGAAATAATTTCACACTGAAGAGGTGGCTTTTTTGGTATTTTGCCCAGGAATCACAATGGGCTTCTTCATCCCACGGACAACAGGTGTCTCCCCCAGTGCCTGACTTAAACAAACCACATCACCATCAGAATCCTCATCGTCAACTTCCTCCTCAGCGCCAGCAACACCCATATCCTTATCCTGGTGTACTTCAACAGTGACATCTTCAGTTTCAATATCAGGAACTGGACTGTGGGTGCTCCTTCCAGCACTTGCAGGGGGTGTGCAAATGGTGGAAGGAGCCACCTCTTTCCATTCAGTGTTGGGAAGGTCAGGCATCGCAACCGCCGACACACTTGAACTCTCCCTGGGGATTTGTGATACCATCTTAGAACGTATAGTTCTTTTCTATGCTTTTTCCAGCTTAACTCTTTTAATTTTTCAAGTGGGAGAATGAGGGCTTCCATCGTCATGTGAAGCTGAACCACTAGTCATGAACATAAGCCAGGGCCTTAGCCGTTTCTTGCCACTTCGTGTCGTAAATGGCATATTGGCAAGTTTACGTTTCTCCTCAGACCATTTAAATTTCTTTTTTGGGGTCTTTTTACTGAACTTTGGCTTTTTGGATTTTACATGCCCTCTACTATCACATTGGGCATCGGCCTTGGCAGACGACGTTGATAGCATTTCATCGTCTATGTCTTGACTAGTGGCAGCAGATTCAGCAGTAGGAGGAAGTGGTTCTTGATCTTTCCCTATTTTATCCTCCAAATTTTTGTTCTCCATTATTTTTCTGGAGTTATATAACACAATATGCGGCACAGGAATGACTGATGGCTGATGCACAGGACACTACCACTGGTCTAATGCAGGACAACACAGCAACACTGTAAGGTACTTTTTATTAATTATTATTTATTATAAAGCAGCACTGGACTTATGGCAGCAGAGTATACCACTGTTACTGCCTGGTCACTCGAATGAATGATGGCTGATGCACAAGACACTACCACTGGTCTGATGCAGGACAACTTAGCAACACTGTAAGGGCCTTGTTATTAATTATTATACAGCAGCACTGGACATATAGCAGCAGAGTATACCACTGTGACTGCCTGGTTACTGGAATGACTGATGGCTGATGCACAGAACACTACTACTGGTCTGATACAGGACAACACAGCAACACTGTAAGGGACTTGTTATTAATTATTATTTATTATACAACAGAACTAGACATATGGCAGCAGAGTATACCACTGTGACTGCCTGGTCACTCGAATGAATGATGGCTGATGCACAGGACACTACCACTGGTCTGCTGCAGGACAACATAGCAACACTGTAAGGGACTTGTTATTAATTATTATACATCAGCACTGGACATATAGCAGCAGAGTATACCACTGTGACTGCCTGGTCACTGGAATAACTGATGGCTGATGCGCAGGACACTACCACTTGTCTGATGCAGGACAACACAGCAACACTGTAAGGGACTTGTTATTAATTATTATACAGCAGCACTGGACATATAGCAGCAGAGTATACCACTGTGACTGCCTGGTCACTGGAATAACTGATGGCTGATGCACAGGACACTACAACTGGTCTGATGCAGGACAACACAGCAACACTGTAAGGGACTTGTTATTAATTATTATTTATTATACAGCAGCACTGGACATATGGTAGCAGAGTATATCACTGTGACTGCCTGGTCACTGGAATGACTGATGGCTGATGCACAGGACACTACCACTGGTCTGATGCAGGACAACACAGCAACACTAAGGGACTTATTAATTATTATTTATTATACAGCAGCACTGGATAAATAGCAGCAGAGTATACCACTGTGACTGCCTGGTCACTGGAATGACTGATGGCTGGTGCACAGGACACTACCAATGGCCTGATGCAGGACAACACAGCAACACTGTAAGGGTCTTGTTATTAATTATTATACAGCAGCACTGGACATATAGCAGCAGAGTAAACCACTGTGACTGCCTGGTCACTGGGATAACTGATGGCTGATGCACAGGACACTACCACTTGTCTGATGCAGGACAACACAGCAACACTGTAAGGGACTTGTTATTAATTATTATACAACAGCACTGGACATATAGCAGCAGAGTATACCACTGTGACTGATCACTGGAATGACTGACGGCTGATGCACAGGACACTACCACTGGTCTGATGCAGCACAATACACCACCACTGAACTGATGCAGCACAACACAGCAGCAATGGACATATTGCAGCAAGAGGACACATCCACTGTGACTAGACAAATACAGCACATGACATGTACACTGAGAGAATGGAGACACGTCCTCTCTCTACACTCTCCAATGCCGGAGTGAAAATGACAGGGACGCGTGGCTCCTTATATGGAAACCAAACCCCGCGAGAATCCAACAGCAGGACGATGACGTTTTGCCTTGTTCTGGTTTCCGAGTCAGGCGGGAAAACCCGAGCCTGACTCAGATCCGGACTCAAATGGTGAAGTCCGGTAGGGTTCGGTTCTCTGAGAACCGAACCCACTCATTTCTACTTTATTAAAGGCTGGTATACACAGGAGAGATATGTGCTGAGTGAACCGTTCAGCACACATTTCTCCCGCCGCTCAGCACAGCGCGATGTGTGCTGAGCGATGCGGGGGAGGACCGGGGGCCGCTTATTTCACCCAGCGGGTGAAATGAGCGACATGCTAGATTGGCCTGCATGCTCAATCTAGCACCGGCGATAGCGATGCTATCGCTGTGGGAGATACACACGAGTGATCTGTGCTTAAAATCTAAGCAATCTAGTCAGATTGCATAGATTTTAAGCATGGATCTCTCCGTGAGTACCCCCCTTAAAGGGGGGTACACACAGAGCGATAATCTAAGCAATCTGACTAGATTGCTTAGATTTTTAGCAAGATCGCTCCATGTGTAGCCCTAACAGCGATAGCGATGTGCAGCCCTGCGCATCGCTATCGCTGGTGCTAGATTGGCCTGCCGTGCAGGCCAATCTAGCGGGTCGCTCACTTCACCCCCCGTCTTCCCCCGCACACTCAGCACAGATCGCGCTGTGCTGAGCGGCGGTAGAGATGTGTGCTGAGCGGTTCTCTCAGCACACATCTCTCCTGCATCGGCCCGTCTATATGGGCCTTAAGAGTTGACACACAATGACATTGAAGCTTAGTATCAGAAATTTGAAATAGTGCTATTCTACCTGTATTTCTGCAGTTCTTAAAGTTGCTTGACTGTTAAACTATTGAGGACAGGAAAATGAGCAGCAAGTGATAATGGGGTGGACGGTACTTCCACATTTCTGCTTGCTTTCTGCATCAAATGTGTCTGAAATTATTGGTGACTGAAATTAGAAAGATTAGTATAGTAATTGTCTTGAAAAGGGCTTTCACCAATACAGGTTATCAATTAGTACATGGAAGCTTTTCTATTGGGCTGTAAATTCAGTTACAATTATCAGTTGCTGCAAGTATAGATACCATGAAGTGAGGTGCTTCTCATGGGGTGCCCCCATATAATGACACAGGTACATTGCTAGGCCTCTCTCTATTACTTTCTCTTCCTATCTGAAACAGATAGTTACAACAGATTATTCTCTCTCTTCTATTGTCTCTTTATTACTTAGACACTCCCTTAATTTTTGTTGTATTTCCCTATTGTGAGGCACAGTAATCTAATTTAGCTGAGAGGGACTGACACTGAGGAAGCACATGTTCTGACCTACCTGATTCTTGATGGCCAGGAGAAGCTTTCAACACCACCAGTTAGATGGATGGCTACCAACTCAGTTTCTCCCCTATCCAGGTATGGCACTGGGCAGGGAGGAGGTGGCACAAGAGAAACTGCCAGGCACTACTGAGGTCTGTTTTTTGTTTGTTTTATCCTTGCAGAGAAAGAGATTCCTGATTTAAAGACTCTGTCGGCAATATGCATCTCCTTTCTTCTGCACAAAGGCCGTGCCAGGACACTTTAGGTTAGTGATGTAGTGTTCTTTTCTTCCTTTCACAGGAAGCGGCATCTCCCCACCAATTTGTAATCCTCTGCTAAATGCTGTTCTTGCAAAGGAGAGCTGCTCCTCAGTCTGCTGGTAATAACTGCCCTTCCTCTTTCCTTCCTTCAACTGTCATTTATTTTTAAATTAACTTTATTAAAAATGTCACTGTTCTATACTCCTACTATCATCAAGCCAGTTACCTATATTAGGGCTGTATAGTCAAACCTATGACTGTATCCTTAAGGAACTGATCGCCCCTAAGCAATGGTGGTTATTATGCGATGTCCCAAAGTATTATGTGGTTTAGGTGATACAGTAGGTATTCATGGCAGATATGGGTGAGTATGATGATAATGGAACCAGTCCACAATAACTCATGCACCTCTGGATATCACAGACATTTTCCATAGCAGGGTAATAGGCTCATTTATCAATGAGTGATAAATTTCACTGTGAGTGATAAATTGCACCAGCCAATCAGCTCCTGTCATTTTTCAAACACAGTCTGTAACATGGCAGTTAGGAGCTGATTGGATGGTGCAATTTATCAGTCACAGTGAAATTTATAAATGAGCCCATAAGTCCGCAAACTTAGGTGATAAATCAATGAAGCATCCAGACCAGCGGCGGCTCCTACCTGCTATCATCAGCGGGGCTGCCAGGACCAGCAAATCTCTCTACTTTGCCTGCAGCCCACACCTGCCACTGCGCCATGAGGGAAGGAGGGGGGATTTTAAAAAAACTGGCTAATGCATGCGTGCCAGTCGCAGTAACTGTCGGGGATAAAAAAAAAGTGCGCATGCACGCTGACTTCTATGGGCTGCATCGCCTACAGACCATAGAAGCACATTATGGCTGCCACGGAGCACTTGTGCATTCACGACTGCACCCCGTTCTCCTTAGCGGTTTCTACAGACTGCATATGATGCAGTCCTAGGAGCACATTACTGCTGGCAGAAAGGCATCCTATTGGAGCCCTATCTGCCAGTTACAGTCCTGCATGTGATTAGCAGATTGTGCTTCCAACTGAAAGCCACTGCAATCACTTGGGGCTCTCTGGTGGTGGCTGATTTTTACTGTGGGGCTGCAGCCCTACAGTTCTAGGTAAAATTCACCACTGGTTCAGACCTTGTGGCTATGAAGATGAATGCAGTGGATACTGGTCAGGATATCGCCATACGAGCTCTCCCCTTTATCACTAACATTGCAGGAAGCAAAGGTGTAAAAAGCAGATAAAGCTAACATGTTTTGTCTCACTGGGAGACTTTGATAGCGCTCTCTTACTATTTTTTTTTTTTTATGTTCTAGGAAAATATCACTTATATATTGTTTTTTTGTTTTTATTAAATTGTAATATGCTGATTAGGGCCCCACTCACTAGTGTTTTTTTTACTACTCAAGTATCTTAAGATACTGTATATCCAACTTAAAATCTAGAGTATACTGTACATGTGTCTGGAGCAGATACAGAAGCCATGATCAACATTTCCCACTGTCCTGTAAAACAGCTTCTCTGAAACAGATTAATGATGATGACTGACATATTTTCATTGATAAAATAAACAAATGTAATTTAAAAAAAAACAACCACTCAGTATTCCATCAAAATCCCTGTAAAACCTGGGACGGTGTCAACTAACAAGAAGGACCAGTGTGTGACACTAATGTCATACTAGGAACTTAAATCTGCTTGGTCAACAAAGGGCTTTTTACATTGCAAGAAATTTAAAATATTAGTAAAAATTTATCTGGAATTCTTTTTATTATACATATATATTTTTTACTTTCTCTTTCCAAACTAGACATGGTCAAATATCACACAGATATTCACTTTAATGCAACAGAATTCACAATTGAAGGTTTATTTGACATCCCCGAACTCCAATATCCTGTTTTCATAATATTTCTATTTATCTACATCATCATTATTTTTGGAAATATTGGCATTATAGTTGTTGTTTGTTTGAATTCTTGTCTGCATACACCTATGTACATATTCTTGATGCATCTTTCCATCATTGACATTGCTTATAGCTCAAATATTCTGCCAAAACTATTAGACATGCTCATCACAAAAAATAACACTATTTCATTTTTGGGATGTATATATCAGATGTATTTCTTTTTAGCTCTGGCTTGCACTGAGGTCCTCTTACTTGCAGCCATGGCATATGATCGCTATGTGGCCATCTGCCACCCACTGCATTACATTGTTCTTATGAGCATGAAACAATGTGCTCCCCTTGCAGCTGCTGCATGGTCTATCGGGTTTATAGACTCTAGTGGGCATGCTGTCCTTATATCCAGACTGTCCTTTTGTGCCTCCCACGTCATTGACCATTTCTTCTGTGATATAATTCCACTGCTTAAAATATCCTGCAGCGATACATTTAAGGTGGAAATTTTGAATTATTTTGGAGGGACGCTATTACTAGCTACTGCTTTTTTGCTTACGTTAGTGTCTTATATATTTATTATAACTAACATTATCAAGATTAAATCTGGAGAAAGTCGGGGTAAAGCATTTTCTACTTGCTCTTCCCACCTAACTTGTGTCATTATATTTTATGGGACAATGATCTGTTTGTACATGAGACCCACAGCAAGCTATTCCCCAAAACAAGACAAGTTTATTGCTCTTCTATATGCCATATTGGTTCCTGTCCTGAATCCGGTAATATACAGCCTGAAAAATCAAGAAGTTAAAAGTGCCTTGTGTAAATTTTGGAACAAGTTTGAAGTTTGAAATCACTCAATATTCAAATATTAACTCCAAGAATGTATTTGTTGTTCCATATTTTCTCTAAAATAATGTTATTTCATTAAACATTCATGGACTCACCGTTGAGTTTGTCCCTATTTAAGGTAATAGTTATGTAACTGAGCATAGTGAGAGTCTATTGTATCTCAAGAGATTAGTTAGGAAGTTGAAGTAATAACATAGATAAAATATACTGAAATATATTGACAGATTAGGAACATGGTTTAGTGAAGTTAAGCCTGCAAGGTAAGCGATAGGCAAGATGTTAAGCATTTATAGGCCTCTATGACCTTGACAGCAGCACTTAGGAAACATTATTTGTGCTTGGGTAAGTAATTGGCTGGATAACAGGGAACAGCAAGTGGTGGTTAATGGGATGTTTTCCGACTGGGCAACAGTACTCAGTGGAATACATCAAGGGTGCTTACTCAGGCCACTGCTGTTTAACATATTTATTAATGATCTAGGATAATGTCTGGAAAGCAGTGTCAATATTTGCAGATGATACCAAACTGTGTAGAATAATTAATTCAGATAAGGATGTTGAGTCTCTACAGAACAACCTATTTAAATTGGAGGATTGGGCAGATAATTGGAGAATTAAGTTCGGTATAGAAAAATGCAAAGTTATGCACTTTGGGACTAAGGGGGTCATTCCGAGTTGATCGCTAGCTGAATTTGTTTGTTGCGCAGCGATCAGGCAAAAAAAACTGCATTTCTGCGCATGCGTAAGCGGCGCAATGCGCACGCGAAACGTACAGGCACAACGAACGATGTCGTTTCGCACAGGGTCTAGCGATGCATTTCAGTCGCACTGCTTGCCACAGAATGAATGACATGAAGTGGGCGTTTCTGGGTGGCAACTGACTGTTTTCAGGGAGTGTTTGGAAAAAGGCAGGTGTGCCAGGAAAAATGCAGGCATGGCTGGGCGGGTTTGTGACATCAAATCCGGAACTGAATAGTCTGAAGTGATCGCAAATGTTGAGTAGGTTTTGAGCTACTCTGAAACTACACAAAAAAAATTTGCAGTCGCTCTGCGATACAACCGTTCACACCACTTCTGCTAAGCAAAGATACACTCCCAGTGGGTGGCGGCATAGCGTTTGCACAGCTGCTAAAACTATCTAGCGAGTGATCAACTCGGAATGACCCCCTAAAAACAATCCTGCTACCTATTAACTAAATTGGAAACATTTAGGGGAAACGATAGTTGAAAAAGATTTGGGGATGCTCATTGATAATAGACTTAGGAGCAGTATCCAATGTTACAGTGCAGCATCAAAAGCAAATACAGTGTTAGCATGCATAAAGCGTGGAACTGAGTCAATGGACAAGAGTGTAATCCTGCCATTGTATAAATCATTGGTACGGCCGCAACTGGAATATTGTGTTCAGTTCTGGGCACCGCTCCACAAAAAAGACATCTTGGATCTTGAAAGGGTGCAGAGGTGAGCCACCAAACTGATAAAGGGGTTAGAGACACTTAACTATAAGGAAAGGCTTACTAGGTTAGATATGTTCACACTAGAAAAAAGGTGGCTAAGAGAAGACATTATTAATATTTACAAATATATAAAGGGACGATACAAGGATCTATCAGAAGATTTGTTTATTGAAAAATCTCTACACAGGACACGTAGACACTGTCTGAGGTAAGAGGAGAGAAAATGTCATACCCAGCTAAGGAAAGGGTTCTTCACAGTAAGAGCAGTAAGGATTTGGAATTCACTGCCTGAGAAGGTAGTAATGGCGGACTCAATTAATATGTTAAAAAATGGATTAGATAAATTGCTTACTGAAAGAAATATCCAAGGATATAGCATTTAAAGTGAATGCATTTTAAAAAAAAGTGCATGATTTATAGTGTTAGTTAGACTTATTAACTTAACTTTATATGGGTTAGTATAGTTATAATAGTGTTAATTACAGATTAGTGTAAGAATTATAAAAAAGGTTTAACTAGATGGACATTTTGTCTTTTTTCAAACTCAATAACTATGTTACTATGTTACTATGATTGAGACAGATAGTACCAGAAATGGGCCAGAAAAGTGTCTCATGAGTGTGTTATCATAGTATTAAGGGTGTGTCAGTAAAAGAGTCTTCATTCCCAAACCCACAGCAGCAGGCACAGAAGACATAGGGCCTAATGCAGACCTGATCGCTGCTGTGCGTTTTCACACAGCAGCCGATCAGGTCTGAACTGCACATGTGCCGGAGCCGCAGTGCACCGGTGCATGCCAGAGATGCGATCGGCATCTCTGCGCAGCAATTGATTCTGCCTGATTGACAGGCAGAGGAGGTCGCTGGGCGGGAGGGGGCGGGCTGGCAGCGTTTGTCCGCCATTTAGGGGGCACGGTCCGGGCAATGCAGACGTGCTCGGACCGTGCGGAAGTTGGGCTGCGGTGGCTGGTAGGAGCTGTGCTGGCAGGGAGCTACGATCAGGTCTGAGTTAGGCCCATAGTCAGATGTACAAATTGTACCTGCCATAGGACTGTTGCAAGTGTTGATGGTATGCGCCAAGCTACTTTAGTGGTAGCATCTAAAGAATCACAACCAGTATCACAGCATGCAGAAATGCTACATGTGCATCTCAGTCTTAGCATAATCATACACATGATTGTACACCAGAGGAAAGGCTGATACTAGCATATGCATGTTATCACAGCCATGACACAGGCAACAGACACAAGAGTGAACACAGCAATGACCTTCTCTAAATCAGGCCCTATGGCTCCTAGAAATAGTATAATTGTTTCAATCTTCTGGGGAGTCAACAGATGTTTGGCAGACTGGTGGTACCTCTCTGCAATTTATACAATCGAGAGGGGTTTTTTTTCACAATGGATACAATACTGTTTTGCACACGTCCAAAAGAGGAAGCATCTAACAAATGCATATGCACCTTAATGGAGGGTCTGAACACAGCTGGTTTTCTCTGTTGGTGAAATGGGCATTATTTTTTATTGGAAACTGGGTAGCAACCTTGCGAATCCATGGAAGGGAAACATTTCAAAAGACTGTCCTGGGCATCTTGCCAAACTTTGTGCAATTATGAACTGTGTTTATGATAAAGGGACAACTTTTTTTTGATGGATCTTTTGAACCCAGCTAGGGGTAGGTGTGAGTGCTGATAATAATGATAACAGTGGCAGCAGTGGATGGAAAATCACTGCACTATGCATTAGAGATGTGAGTATTTGCTTCTGATAAATCTGAAACATCCAAACTTGGGGTTGCCAAATTCAAATCTCAAAACCAGGCAAAACGTAATCTTCCTGGAAATGTTTATTCTCGCTCATTTTGGATTGCATATGAGTCCCTCCTGTGTGATAAGATTTTGTAGGGAGTGGGTGTGGGCTGTAGCTGGGCTTAAAAAATGCAATTAGTATGCCGTTAGGAGGACAAAGATAGTTGAAGTATGTAGATGGAATAGGTAGGAAGAGTGACTGCAGGCATCTTTGTCAGTATGTTTGTCAATCACACTAGGAGCAATTGTAATCCAGTGCTCTGCAAGCAAACTGCAAACAGGCTACTGTGTGTGTCAGACACTAGTAGCCATAGCTGGATTAAGGCTTTTGAGGCCCTGTAGCACTTAAGACTGGGGTGGGCCCTAATGAGTATAAGTTGGGACACGAGGATTGTGTTTTCATGCACAAGTGTTTGGTGTACACATGAAAAGGGGGCATGGGAACACGTCATGTCCACATTTCATGGCACACTGGAGGTGTGTAAATCTCTTACCTAGCCTTGCACAGCAAATTAAAGAGTTCCCTCTTCACCTATCCCCCTAAAATGCAGGATAGTCCCACCAAAATTGGTGGTTGTGGGGTTATGCATACATACATACATACATACATACATACATAGGGCGGGATGTATGAAGTATCACATTTTGTATGTAATACATCCCGTTACTTACTGAATGCATAGCGGCATTTTTTAACACCATATGCATGAATATTTGCAATTATTTATGCAATGGACAGCTCTGCTGATGCCCTTTACAATATTAGCACTTTTGGATTTATGACCCAAGAGTTCTACTGTGCATGTGCGGCCTCAGGAGACACTGGGAGAGATCCAATAGGATGTCTTTTGGGGATTTATGTGTAAAGAAGCCCATAGGTTACTATAGGCAGCACCATCTATAGAAGGCATTGCCTGCTGGTTACAAGCTCCAAATAGTTTTGCTTTCTGGACCTTGATACATATGGAGAATGCAGTCACACCTCATTTTGACATTAGTACATCCTGCCTATAATCACACACACACACACACACACACACACACACACACACACACACACACACACACATCTACATATAGATAATTCAGGGGCGTGTGGTGAGTTAAATGGCTTAGGAGCCACTGGCTAGCACCAGAGCCAGATTTACATGCAATATAAGAGCCAAAGGGTACATCTGGGCATTATACACAGGTGCAGCAGTATAAACTCCTGGAAATTTGGTTAGTGTTAATCAGAGATGTGCGAGAAAGATAAGCAGATGAGACACTGCCTCACCTGCCATAGACTTTTCACTCCAGAGTTTTGGCTATAAAAATGATTAGAATAATGCAAAGAAGACATTTCAATCAAATTCTTTGTATTTTCCATATACTTTATACAGTCAAAATGTTGGCAGAAAACGTTAGTATGGTAGGAAAGGCTCTGTCTCACCTGCCTCACCCCACTGCACGTCACTGATAGATATATTCATACATACTGTACATATATACTGTCACACATACTGTATATACATACATATATATATATATAGTCACACACATATATACATACAGTCATATACATACATAGTTACTTGCATACATACAGACACACTTATATACTCACACATACAGTTATACAAGAATACACACACACCATCACACACAACAACACACACAGTCAGACACTAACACAAACAAACATTAATACACACACATTCAGACACTAGTACACACATACAGAAATATATACAGACAATTTAGCAATTTAGGGGTCTATGACTAAGCTTTGGAGAGAGAGAGATAAAGTGGATGGAGATAATATAGCAGCCAATCAGCTCCTACATCGTTTTTCAAACACAGCCTGTAACATGACAGTTGAGGACTGATTGGTTTGTACTTTATCTCCATCCACTTTATCGCTCCACAAGGCTTAGTACATAGACCCCATAGTCTATGTCACCCTCTTCTTCTTCTCCCTCTCTTCCTCTCTCTCACCTTACGGGGTAGGTACACTCACTGTAGTGGCTCATCAATACCCTCCTCCCCCATGCTGCTGGCCTGGCCTGGCACTCCACTGTCAGACAATAGTATCCCCTGTAGCAGCAAACAGGCTGTGTATGTATATATATATATATATATATATATACATACACTATACAATTATAGTTGTAGAGTGACGTCATATACTGCAGACATCAGGTTGCCGTGGCAAAAACCGACGCTGCCTGTCAGTGCTGGGCTCTGTCAAAGAGGAGAGGAAAAAGTGTATAAGATGGGTACTTAGAGTCCACCCTCCTACAGTATATATATATAAGAATAGACACTCTGTCAGACAAAGCAGTATAAATATACACTGATTGCGGGGTGAGGAATCCCGTATCAGAAAGGAGAGCCTGCTTGCGGTATACATACATACAAGTAGTGAAGTATTTTAAACCTTTACACTTCGGGCTCATGATTCTACATAAAGCACCTTCACTGCCCCGTATTAAGCTATATGTTATAACTGTCCTTACTGCAATAGTGATGGTTCATGTGAGGCATATATGATGGTTGGTATGGATTAACCGACCGGGTTTACTGAAGTAGTGTCTATAAGTTGTTTAAGTGCTGCTGTATACTATACGTAGAGGCATGTATGTATGTGTGAGGAGAATGCTGTCAGGGATGATAAGGATCTTGAGTATGTTATGTACAGCTGTGGGTGATGTGTATGTGTTATGTGATTATATAGAAAAGATGGAGAGTGACAACAGCCTGTTAGATAATTGTGAGTTAGATAATTGTGAGTATAAAAGTTACATTATGCTGTCTAAGTGAGTATAAGCTGAAAAAATGTGTTACAATGCGTGTGTCCAGGGCATGTCTCTGAATGACATTTTTTTAAATATATTTTTTTATCACAAGTCCTCGAGTGTCGTTGCATCTTTATATAATATATATATAATATATCCCCATGATGAAGTCTTGCTTCTAAAGATGAAATGCGTTGGTAAACTACCCTGGACCCTCTTATGATGGACATATATTACCATGATCTTTTATTGGTCTGAGGACTGAAGACTGCACTATTGAGATAAGTGACTCTTTCTATTACCCTCCCAGTATTTTGCACATTCAACCCTCTCCTTTTGTTGGCATTAACAGGCGCTGGTCACTTTTATTTATCCATATTTCATTTCTATACTGGTTACCAGCAGCCACTCGCGATATAGAGGAATGCATAAAAAAGGATTACTTTATTAAAACATGTGTTATAATTATAATTGTCCATCTTGTGCGCATACCAATACATTTACTACACATATATATATATATATATATATATATTCTCACTCATACAGTAATTGTATCAGTAGTGTTAAGGAAGAAATGGATAAAAAGAGGTGAGCATTCACAGCTTTTAAATCAGATGGAAAGGTGGATTCATTCCAGTACTACAAGGAGTGTAACAATAAATGCAAAAAGGAAATCAGAGCAGCTAAAATAGAAAATGAAAAGCAAATCGCTAAGGAGAGCAAAACTAACCCTAAGAAATTATTTAAGTACATAAATGGTAAGAAGCTAAAAAAAGAGAATACGGGACCATTAAATAGCAAACTGGGATTCTTGATAAATGATGACAAAGAAAAAGCTAAAATATTGAACACATTTTTTTCATCAGTGTTTACTAGAGAGGACCAGATGGTGGGATTAGTGAGTAACATTAATAATAGTAATGTTAAAGGCCCATTGCTTAATAATTATCTGTCTGAGGAAGTAGTCCGTGAACAATTAAAAAAAATTAAGACTAACAAATCGCATGGTCCAGATGGTCTTCAGCCTAGGGTTCTGATGGAGCTAAAAGCTGAAATAGCAAGGCCACTGTATCTGATTTTCACTGATTCACTTACATCAGGCATGGTACCAAAGGACTGGCATATAGCAGAGATAGTGCCAATATTTAAAAAGGACATTAAACTCCTTCCTGGTAACTATAGACCGGTTACTCTGACATCAATAGTGGAGAAACTTTTGGAAAGTATACTAAGGGATAGCATACAGGAGAACTTGGAGAACTCCCATGCTATTAACAAAAACCAGCATGGTTTTGTGAGAAATAGGTCATGTCAAACTAATTTGATTAGTTCTATGACAAAGTAAGTGACAATCTTGACCGATATCTGGTCTCTAGGTCGACCACACTTATGTTGACAATGTCTAGGTCGACCACTATTGGTCAACAGTAAGTAGATCGACATGGGGGTATATTTACTAAAATTCGTATTTTTCAGAATGAGCTTAAAGTTCAAACACGAATGACATCGAATGTGTAAAAGTGCAACTTTTTGAATGGATTATGACTCATTTACTAAGCTGTCGTATTTGACATTTTCGTGTTTTCCGATGTCGATGCCATTTGTGTTTTTCAAAGGTAGAATACGCCCGATTTTGTAGATTTGCGGCCGTGTTATGCGTTTTTTTTACCGACTGCGTCATTTTTCGGTTACGGTAGTGTTTATCCGTTCCCGGCCGCGTTTTTTTTCTAAGTTTTGTTTTTGTCACTCGTCCGTGATTGGTTTGTTTCGTGATGGAGGAGTGTCTGTGCTCATTACTATAAATCCGCCCCAAACCGGCCGCACCTCGTGGGTTTAGTTAGTGGAGAGGTGAGAGGAAGGTGTGTTAGGAGTAGTGATGAGCGGGTTCGGTTTCTCGGAAACCGAACCCCCCCGAACTTCACCCTTTTTACAAGGGTCCAAGGCATACTCGGATTCTCCCGTATGGCTCGGTTAACCCGAGCGCGCCCGAACGTCATCATCCCGCTGTCGGATTCTCGCGAGATTCGGATTCTATATAAGCAGCCACGCGTCGCCGCCATTTTCACTCGTGCATTGGAAATGTTAGGGAGAGGACGTGGCTGGCGTCCTCTCCGTTTACTCATTGTTGAGTTGATGCAAATATTTGTGCTTGCTTATATCATTGTGGGGACTGGGGAGCAGCTTTATATTAATATAGGAGGAGTACAGTGCAGAGTTTTGCTGATCAGTGACCACCAGTTTTATCCGTTCTCTGCCTTAAAAAAAACGCTCCTTATCTGTGCTCAGTGTGCTGCATATATCTGTGCTCACACTGCTTAATTGTGGGGACTGGGGAGCAGTTGTATTATATAGCAGGAGTACAGTGCAGAGTTTTGCTGACAGTGACCACCAGTATACGTTGTCTGCCTGAAAAACACTCCATATCTGTGCTCAGTGTGCTGCTTTATTGTGGGGACTGGGGAACACCAGTATAATATATATATATATATAGGAGGAGTACAGTGCAGAGTTTTGCTGACCAGTGACCACCAGTATATAATATATAACATTACGGTACAGTAGGCCTCTGCTGTACCTACCTCTGTGTCGTCAAGTATACTATCCATCTACATTCTATACCTGTGGTGCATTTTAGTTTTGCAGTTTGCTGACACAGTGACCACCAGTATATATAGCAGTACGGTACGGAAAGGCCACTGCTGTACCTACCTCTGTGTCGTCAAGTATACTATCCATCTACATTCTATACCTGTGGTGCATTTTAGTTTTGCAGTTTGCTGACACAGTGACCACCAGTATATATAGCAGTACGGTACGGAAGGCCACTGCTGTACCTACCTCTGTGTCGTCAAGTATACTATCCATCTACATTCTATACCTGTGGTGCATTATAGTTTTTAAGTTTGCTGACACAGTGACCACCAGTATATATAGCAGTATGGTACGGAAGGCCACTGCTGTACCTACCTCTGTGTCGTCATTAAGTATACTATCCATCTACATTCTATACCTGTGGTGCATTTTAGTTTTGCAGTTTGCTGACACAGTAACCACCAGTATATATAGCAGTACGGTACGGAAGGCCACTGCTGTACCTACCTCTGTGTCATCAAGTATACTATCCATCTACATTCTATACCTGTGGTGCATTTCAGTTGTGCGCAGTATATATAGTAGTTGGCCATTGCTATTGATGCTGGCATATAATTCCACACATTAAAAAATGGAGAACAAAAATGTGGAGGGTAAAATAGGGAAAGATCAAGATCCACTTCCACCTCGTGCTGAAGCTGCTGCCACTAGTCATGGCCAAGACGATGAAATTCCATCAACGTCGTCTGCCAAGGCCGATGCCCAATGTCATAGTAGAGAGCATGTAAAATCCCCCCCAAAAAAGCTCAGTAAAATGACCCAAAAATGTAAATCAAAATCATCTGAGGAGAAGCGTAAACTTGCCAATGTGCCATTTACGACACGGAGTGGCAAGGAACGGCTGAGGCCCTGGCCTATGTTCAAGGCTAGTGGTTCAGCTTCACCTGTGGATGGAAGCACTCATCCTCCTGCTAGAAAACTTAAAAGAGTTAAGATGGCAAAAGCACAGCAAAGAACTGTGCGTTCTTCTAAATCACAAATCCCCAAGGAGAGTCCAATTGTGTCGGTTGCGATGCCTGACCTTTCCAACACTGGGCGGGAAGAGGTTGCACCTTCCACCATTTGCACGCCACCTGCAAGTGCTGGAAGGAGCACCCGCAGTCCAGTTCCTGATAGTCAAAAGATGTCACTGTTGAAGTACACCAGGATGAGGATATGGGTGTTGCTGGGGAGGAAATTGACAAGGAGGATTCTGATGGTGAGGTGGTTTGTTTAAGTCAGGCACCCGGGGAGACACCTGTTGTCCGTGGGACGAATATGGCCATTGACATGCCTGGTCAAAATACTAAAAAAATCAGCTCTTCGGTGTGGAATTATTTAAACACAAATGCGGACAACAGGTGTCAAGCCGTGTGTTGCCTTTGTCAAGCTGTAATAAGTAGGGGTAAGGACGTTAACCACCTAGGAACATCCTCCCTTATACGTCACCTGGACCGCATTCATCAGAAGTCAGTGACAAGTTCAAGAAACTTGGGGTGACAGCGGAAGGAGTCCACTGACAACTAAATCCCTTCCTCTTGTAACCAAGCTCCTGCAAACCACACCACCAACTCCCTCAGTGTCAATTTCCTCCTTACCCAGGAAAGCCAATAGTCCTGCAGGCCATGTCAAGTCTGACGAGTCCTCTCCTGCCTGGGATTCCTCCGATGCATCCTTGAGTGTAACACCTACTGCTGCTGGCGCTGCTGTTGTTGCTGCTGGGAGTCGATCGTCATCCCAGAGGGGAAGTCGGAAGATCACTTGTACTACTTCCAGTAAGCAATTCACTGTCCAAAAGTCCTTTGCGAGGAAGATGAAATATCACAGCAGTCATCCTGCTGCAAAGCGGATAACTCAGGCCTTGGCAGCCTGGGTGGTGAGAAACGTGGTTCCGGTATCCACCGTTAATTCAGAGGCTACTAGAGACTTGATTGAGGTACTGTGTCCCCGGTACCAAATACCATCTAGGTTCCATTTATCTAGGCAGGCGATACCGAAAATGTACACAGACCTCAGATAATGAGTCACCAGTGTCCTAAAAAATGCAGTTGTACCCAATGTCCACTTAACCACGGACATGTGGACAAGTGGAGCAGGGCAGACTAAGGACTATATGACTGTGACAGCCCACTGGGTAGATGTATTGCCTCCCGCAGCAAGAACAGCAGTGGCGGCACCAGTAGCAGCATCTCGCAAACGCCAACTCGTTCCTAGGCAGGCTACGCTTTGTATCACTGCTTTCCATAAGAGGCACACACCTGACAACCTCTTGCGGAAACTGAGGAACATCATCGCAGAATGGCTTACCCCAATTGGACTCTCCTGGGGATTTGTGACATCGGACAACGCCAGCAATATTGTGCATGCATTACATCTCGGCAAATTCCAGCACGTCCCATGTTTTGCACATACATTGAATTTGGTGGTGCAGAATTATTTAAAAAACGACAGGGGCGTGCAAGAGATGCTGTCGGTGGCCCGAAGAATTGCGAGCCACTTCAGGCATTCAACCACCGCGTGCCGAAGACTGGAGCACCACCAAACATTCCTGAACCTGCCCTGCCATCATCTGAAGCAAGAGGTGGTAACGAGGTGGAATTCAACCCTCTATATGCTTCAGAGGATGGAGGAGCAGCAAAAGGCCATTCAAGCCTATACATCTGCCCACGATATAGGCAAAGGAGGGGGAATGCACCTGACTCAAGCGTAGTGGAGAATGATTTCAACGTTGTGCAAGGTTCTGCAACCCTTTGAAATTGCCACACGTGAAGTCAGTTCAGACACTGCCAGCCTGAGTCAGGTCATTCCCCTCATCAGGCTTTTGCAGAAGAAGCTGGAGACATTGAAGGAGGAGCTAAAACAGAGCGATTCCGCTAGGCATGTGGGACTTGTGGATGGAGCCCTTAATTCGCTTAACCCGGATTCACGGGTGGTCAATCTGTTGAAATCAGAGCACTACATTTTGGCCACCGTGCTCGATCCTAGATTTAAAACCTACGTTGTATCTCTCTTTCCGGCAGACACAAGTCTGCAGAGGTTCAAAGACCTGCTGGTGAGACAATTGTCAAGTCAAGCGGAACGTGACCCGTCAACATCTCCTCCTTCACATTCTCCCGCAACTGGGGGTGCGAGGAAAAGGCTAAGAATTCCGAGGCCACCTGCTGGCAGTGATGCAGGTCAGTCTGGAGCGAGTGCTGACATCTGGTCCGGACTGAAGGACCTGCCAGCGATTACTGACATGTCGTCTACTGTCACTGCATATGATTCTGTCATCATTGAAAGAATGGTGGAGGATTATATGAGTGACCGCATCCAAGTAGGCACGTCAGACAGTCCGTACGTATACTGGCAGGAAAAAGAGGCAATTTGGAGGCCCTTGCACAAACTGGCTTTATTCTACCTAAGTTGCCCTCCCTCCAGTGTGTACTCCGAAAGAGTGTTTAGTGCAGCCACTCACCTTGTCAGCAATCGGCGTACGAGGTTACTTCCAGAAAATGTGGAGAAGATGATGTTCATCAAAATGAATTATAATCAATTCCTCTGTGGAGACATTCACCACCAGCAATTGCCTCCAGAAAGTACACAGGAACCTGAGATGGTGGATTCCAGTGAGGACGAATTAATAATCTGTGAGGAGGGGGATGTACACAGTGAAAGGGGTGAGGAATCGGAGGATGATGATGAGGTGGACATCTTGCCTCTGTAGAGCCAGTTTGTGCAAGGAGAGATTGATTGCTTCTTCTTTTTTTTGTGGGGGCCCAAACTAACCAGTTATTTCAGTCACAGTCGTGTGGCAGACCCTGTCGCTGAAATGATGGGTTTGTTAAAGTGTGCATGTCCTGTTTATACAACATAGGGGTGGGTGGGAGGGCCCAAGGACAATTCCATCTTGCACCTCTTTTTTCTTTCATTTTTCTTTGCATCATATGCTGTTTGGGGACTATTTTTTTGAAGTGCCATCCTGTCTGACACCGCAATGCCACTCCTAGATGGGCCATGTGTTTGTGTCGGCCACTTGGGTCGCTTAGCTTAGTCACACAGCTACCTCATTGCGCCTCTTTTTCTCTTTGCATCATGTGCTGTTTGGGGACTATTTTTTGAAGTGCCATCCTGCCTGACACTGCAGTGCCACTCCTAGATGGGCCAGGTGTTTGTGTCGGCCACTTGTGTCGCTTAGCTTAGCCATCCAGCGACCTCGGTGCAAATTTTAGGACTAAAAATAATATTGTGAGGTGTGAGGTGTTCAGAATAGACTGGAAATGAGTGGAAATTATGGTTATTGCGGTTAATAATACTATGGGATCAAAATGACCCCCAAATTCTATGATTTAAGCTGTTTTTTAGGGTTTTTTGTAAAAAACACCCGAATCCAAAACACACCCGAATCCGACAAAAAAATTTCGGTGAGGTTTTGCCAAAACGCGTCCAAATCCAAATCACGGCCGTGGAACCGAATCCAAAACCAAAACACAAAACCCGAAAAATGTCCGGTGCACATCACTAGTTAGGAGTTGGTGAGTTGTTTGGAGTTTTTGGCGGTTTGGAGGAGGTTCTTTGCGATTGTTGAGTGCTGTACTGTGTGTGTAAGTAGTCTTGTCATACTTGTTGTGTAGTTATTTAAAAGTCTGTCTAGTTTTTTGTCTTTGTTTTTTTTTAACGTCTATTGTCATTGTTTGTGAGTATGTGTGTGTGTGTGTGTGTGTGTGTGAGTGTGTGTGTTTGGTGTGTGGTGTGTAGTGGTAGTGGAGGAGTGTGTTTAATGTTTTTTTTTTCTCAGTGTTATTTGTTGTTTGTCCTGATTATGTCCCAGTCAGAGGTGAGTGTGGTGGAGGAGGTGAGTGGGAGGGAGGAGGTGAGTGAGGTGGAGGAGGTGAGTGAGGTGGAGGAGGTGAGTGAGAGGGAGGAGGTTAGTGAGGCAGAGGAGGAGGGTGAGGTTGCTGCTGCGGCCTCTAGTGAGAGTGAGAGTGATACTGATGGTGCTCCGCAGCCACGCACCACTACAAAAACAGGCAGAAATGTAAAATTTAGTCACGCAGAAAATGTGGCATTGGTGAATGAGTTAATGCAAGAACAAAAAAATTGGTTGGATCTATCTTAGGCGCCCCTTGCTGCTGAGTGATGTATGACAAGAGAGAGGACACCACTCTCTAAACAAATTACCAACAATACAGAATGAATGTCAACATATAACATCAAGCACCAAAACAGTATAAACTTCCCTTGAGTGTGGAAAATTCTGTAGAGGATGATTCTTTCTACTTCACAATTGGAGGTTTCTCCTTCCACTCTCAGTATGGATGGTACATGTAAAGGAATATAACAATACAATAGTGTAGTATGTCTATGACAGATGATGTTACACCCGAGTGGTAGTTTCTGAAATTAGGGAATAGTGCAGATCCTTCACGTGGCTCTAAAAACTTTCCTTTCGTTTAGATGATTAATTTCAGGTATGCATGCCCCAACTCACAGGCAAGGTGTTTTTTTCAAACATGTAAAGGTATCTTTAACCAGATATGTTAAATCCCCAAGAAAGACTATCTTTAGTGGGCGTACCCCAACTCACAGCGAATGATGATATGGAAAACACATAATGGTTTCTTTTCTGAAGTAACAAGAGATAACAGCGTACCCCAACTCACAATTCAGTTGATTTTCGTAAGCATGTAAAGGTTTCTTTCAGCATCCAGAAAAGACCAACCAGTGAAAAAAGTCCAATGTATTTATTCCATAAAATTGTACCCCAAATTGGTTAACAAAAAGAGGGGGTAAAGTAAAATCCATAAAACATATATAAAAAATTACAAGGAGCAATATTGCATGGTTTCACCCAGGGAAATAGGCTACTGGTGTCCAAACACCTGACAAGTGGGTTTCCGGATTATCCCACCAGTTCAAGGCTTCCAGAGTCCAAAGTCAAAAAGGGGAGACCAGGCAGTACAAAAAGAGTAATCAGCTCCTGTCTGCAACCAACGCGTTTCGATCTCTCCTGGAGATCTTTATCAAGGCATGCAGACTGGGAGCCATGTGCTGGAATTTATACCAAACAACTACCTCATACAGGAAGTGAGGTCACGAATTGAATTAGCCCACTTAATGTCCCTTTAAAGTACTAAAACAATGTTGGTGTAATCTCAGAGTATTAATAAGTTTACTCTGAGTATAGATGGTCCTAAATGAAACATCTTAGGTTTATTAATAACCTTAAAAAGCAATTAAAGCTCCAAAACGGAACCGGAAGCGTCCCATCACGGAACGCACCGTGAACCGCACAGTTTAGTTCAACTTCCGGCGGAAGCGGAAGTCCTGAACACAGTCGCTATCTTATTCTATTCCGCTCTATCGCGGGAGCGGAAGTATCCGCCGCTGGAACGCATATGCATTTCACTGGAGACTCACGTGATGCAGTCTCTTTACAGCGGGCGGACCTACATGCGTTCCACTCCAAAATATGAAGTGGAACGCATGAACTTTTAAAGGGGACAATTAGAAAGGCTTTCCAACCCTTACTGAATAAGATATACATTCATCTATGTAAAACAATGGTTCAGCATATCAGTGGTACATATTTTTAGATAAAATTAATAAATAAATACAACAGGAAACACATAATTCCTTCAGACAGGTCCTGGGTATTCCATCCAAAATTTAGTTCATATCGAGTCCATAAAGAATTCATATTTTAAATGTGACTAAGGAGGAAACAAAAAGCAATAAGTGGATATAACAGACAACATCTTACAAAAACCATTTGGTCTCGAAATCACTGTTTAAACCACCAGGTATAAGGGTTTTGTAATTAAAAATAAAAGACATTTCTATTTTTGCCAATCTACTATCAGTGTCTTTATTTCTAATATCCTGTTCAATAATGGATAAGCCATAGAAACCAAGAATGTGGGTGTGTGAACATTGATGTGTTTGTTTAAAATGCAAAGACAGGGCGTGTGTTTCTAGACCATTTTTAACATTCCTCAAATGTTCCCCTATTCTCACTTTGAGGGGTCTCGATGTACGCCCTATGTAGATTTTTTCACAGGAACATTTGACCGCATAAACCACATTCTTACTATTACATGTGATAAATTGATTAATAACAAACAATTTTCCATTAATGTTCACCTTTTCAATTTTATTAATTCCCTCTCCTTTGATGTTTCTACACCCCTGACAAAGCCCGCATCTATAGAACCCTTTAGATGTAATAGTTCCTTTCTTTTGGCCTGGTAATCTACTACTTACTAATTGATTTTTTAAATTAGGTGCCTTTCTATAGATGCAGACGGGTTCTTTTGGAATGGAACTACCAATAATGGGGTCCTTTGTTAATAGGCCCCAATGTTTTTTTAGGATTTTTTCCATTCCTTGATGTTGACAATTGAAATTAGTTACAAATGCCCATTCAAACTTATTATTTTTCTGCTTATCCTTATTGGCATTATTTTGCTTAAGAAGTGTATTTCTGTTTATTTTCTCTATCTCGTTGAAAGTGTGATTAATCTTCGTCATGTTGTATTACTTACTTCAAACTTTTTCACATCTCAATTGCTTGTGTCTGAAACATTCCACTTTCTGTACAATTCCTTTTTAGTCTTTTCAATTGACCACAAGGAATAGATTCGAGCCAATTATGATGGTGGCAACTGCTGGCATTAATATAAGAACCCGAATCAGTGGGTTTACAATACTTTTTTGTACAAATGGCATTTTCTTTAATATAAACCGTGATGTCCAAGAAGTTGATGGTGTTATCACTCATCTCAAAAGATAGGCTAATGTTATGTTGATTATTATTAAGGAAAGTGCAAAAATCCTTTAGGCTTTGTTCATCCCCCCTCCAAATAAAGAAGATATCATCTATATACCTGACGAAGGACACCAGGTTTGCCCCCCATGGGTTATTGGCCCAAATGAAGTCATCCTCCCAACCGCCGATAAACAAGTTGGCGTAACTCGGGGCGAACCTGGTGCCCATCGCCGTGCCCATCTTCTGAAGATAAAATTCATCCTTAAACAGGAAAAAATTATTTTCCAAGATAAGTCTGATACCCTCTACCAAGAATGCCTGTAAGGGCCCTGACAAATCTGAATTTCGTAAAGCTTTTTGTGTTGCAGCTATACCTAATTCATGCTTAATAATTGTATACAGAGAGGAGACGTCTGCTGTTACAAGAACGTCTCCCATCCTCCACTCAACACAAGATAAATGTTCCAAAAAATCTTTAGTGTCCCGAAGATGAGACCGATTTTTACTTACAAGGGGTTGTAAATGATAATCAATATATTGTGACAGATTCGCCAATAAAGAACCCACCCCGGAAATGATGGGCCTTCCGGGTGGATTCGTGAGGCTCTTGTGCATTTTTGGCAATATATATATATTACAGGAGTGGAGGGCTGTTCATTAATTAAAAATTTAGCCTCAATATCAGTCAACACATGATTTTTATTGAATTTGCCCACAAGATTCTTTAGTTTGTCTAAGACTGCTTCTGTTGGATCATTACGTAAACGTTTGTATACACTGATTTCCCCCAATTGTTTATATATTTCTTTTTCATAGTCTCCTATATCCATCAACACTACCCCCCCGCGCCTTTATCGGCGGGTTTTATAATTAAATCTTTTTGTTTTTTAAGATTCTTAAGGGCTATTCTTTCTTTGCATGTGAGATTATGTATTCGTCTCTTTTTTTGTTTTTCCTTTTCTATGAGGGCTTCTATATCTTCTTGTACCAGAAGACTGAAAGTGTCAATCATTGGGCCTTTCAGATATGCAGGATAAAAAATTGACTTTGGTCGAAAAGGTGTATTAGGAATTGCTTCCTCCTTATGGGTATCCACACCTTCTTTATTCATAAAGAATTTTTTTATGGTAAGCTTTCTTATGAACCGCTGGATATCAATGAAGACATCAAATGGTTCCAAGTCTTTGCTGGGGGCAAATTTTAAGCCCTTTTCCAGCAAAGAGATCTCATCTTTCATAAGTATGAGGGAACTTAAATTAAAGATTTTAGTGGTGGATTCCACTTTCTCACTCTCTACTGCAGATAGATTAGGTACTCGTTCCCTAATTTTCCATTTGTTCTTTTTCCTTTTGTGAATCCTCTTTTTTCCTCCACGTTTTCCCCTTCGCTGTCCACGTACTACCAATAATTGTTTCTCTGACTGGTTCTCCCTAAAAAAGGAGAGTATGACTCCTCTTGTTCTAAAGCTTCATAGCGATTTTTTCTCCTGTCCTGCCATGGCGTTCTTATTTCTCCTCTTCTTCTGGAAAACCCTTCTGTGTTAAATTGACCCTCTTCTCTACTGTTTCTCCAGTTATCCCAATTTCTTGGTTGGGGAATAGATCTTTTCACTGGAGAATGTGTGTGGTTATTTCTCTGATTTTTATTGGAATTTTTCCAATATCTATCATGATTATTTTCTAAGGGGTGGAACCGTGGTTTCTGATTCCACTGTTTATATAGGTTATTTGGTCTAGTTTGAGTCTTACTTTTCCAATTTCTGAATTTTTTCTCAGATCCACTGGTTTGTGTCTCTCTCTGATCCTTTCTCAATAGATCTGATTCTGTTTTTTCTATATTACCAGTGGACAGACCCAAATCTCGATTAAATTTTTTTACTTTTTTATTTACTAGGATTTTCTCCAGTCTTTTAAGATTAGTACTAATGCGGTTTTCAAAGTACTTATAATTGGATAAATTCACAAACGGGGAGGTCAAATCCCTCATCTTGTTAATTTATCCCTCAATTTGTTTCAAATCATGCTGTCTCTCCTTGATAATTAAATGTATCAAGGATAGAGAGCAATCATCTAAGATTTTCTTCCAATTAACTTTAAAGTTCTAACTACATGTGGTGAATGAGGCTATTTTCTCAATCCTTAGACCATTCGGTATCAGTTGATGAGATAGATATTTTTCTAAGGTGGCTATTTCCCACCAGATCTTGCTTTCTTTGATGAGGGCTTGTTCTAGTTTCCTCATCAAGTTCCCAAGATCTCCATCATATAATTCAACATCATCCTGATTTCCATTAAATGCTGTTTCCAATGTATTCGACCTGTTTTCCCTTAGGGAATACATTTCAAATGGCAGCCTTAGTAAGATCCAAACCTATGGTGTAAACACAGAATCTAAGAACAAAAAAATTGGTTGGATCTATCTTAGGTGCCCCTGGCTGCTGAGTGATGTATGACAAGAGAGAGGACACCACTCTCTAAACATATGACCAACAATACAGAATGAATGTCAACATATAACATCAAGCGCCAAAAAAGTATAAACTTCCCTTGAGTGTGGAAAATTCTGTAGAGGATGATTCTTTCTACTTCACAATTGGTTGTTTCTCCTTCCACTCTCAGTATGGATGGTACATGTAAAGGAATATAACAATACAATAGTGTAGTATGTCTATGACAGATGATGTTACACCCGAGTGGTAGTTTCTGAAATTAGGGAATAGTGCAGATCCTTCACCGTGGCTCTAAAAACTTTCCTTTCGTTTAGATGATTAATTTCAGGTATGCATACCCCAACTCACAGGCAAGGTGTTTTTTCAAACATGTAAAGGTATCTTTAACCAGATATGTTAAATCCCCAAGAAAGACTATCTTTAGTGGGCGTACCCCAACTCACAGCGAACGATGATATGGAAAACACATAATGGTTTCTTTTCTGAAGTAACAAGAGATGACAGCGTACCCCAACTCACAATTCAGTTGATTTTTGTAAGCATGTAAAGGTTTCTTTCAGCATCCAGAAAAGACCAACCAGTGAAAAAAGTCCAATGTATTTATTCCATAAAATTGTACCCCAAATTGGTTAACAAAAAGAGGGGGTAAAGTAAAATCCATAAAACATATACAAAAAATTACAAGGAGCAATATTGCATGGTCTCACCCAGGGAAATAGGCTACTGGTGTCCAAACACCTGACAAGTGGGTTTCCGGATTATCCCACCAGTTCAAGGCTTCCAGAGTCTAAAGTCCAAAAGGGGAGACCAGGCAGTACAAAAAGAGTAATCAGCTAACGCGTTTCGATCTCTCCTGGAGATCTTTATCAAGGCATGCAGACTGGGAGCCATGTGCTGGAATTTATACCAAACAACTACCTCATACAGGAAGTGAGGTCACAAATTGAATTAGCCCACTTAATGTCCCTTTAAAGTACTAAAATAATTTTGGTGTAATCTCAGAGTATTAATAAGTTTACTCTGAGTGTAGATGGTCCTAAATGAAACATCTTAGGTTTATTAATAACCTTAAAAAGCAATTAAAGCTCCAAAACGGAACCGGAAGCGTCCCATCACGGAACGCACCGTGAACCGCACAGTTTAGTTCAACTTCCGGCGGAAGCGGAAGTCCTGAACACAGTCGCTATCTTATTCTATTCCGCTCTATCGCGGGAGCGGAAGTATCCGCCGCTGGAACGCATATGCATTTCACTGGAGACTCACGTGATGCAGTCTCTTTACAGCGGGCGGACCTACATGCGTTCCACTCCAAAATATGAAGTGGAACGCATGAACTTTTAAAGGGGACAATTAGAAAGGCTTTCCAACCCTTACTGAATAAGATATGCATTCATCTATGTAAAACAATGGTTCAGCATATCAGTGGTACATATTTTTAGATAAAATTAATAAATACAACAGGAAACACATCATTCCTTCAGACAGGTCCTGGGTATTCCATCCAAAATTTAGTTCATATCGAGTCCATAAAGAATTCATATTTTAAATGTGACTAAGGAGGAAACAAAAAGCAATAAGTGGATATAACAGACAACATCTTACAAAAACCATTTGGTCTCGAAATCACTGTTTAAACCACCAGGTATAAGGGTTTTGTAATTAAAAATAAAAGACATTTCTTTTTTTGCCAATCTACTAGCAGTGTCTTTATTTCTAGTATCCTGTTCAATAATGGATAAGCCATAGAAACCAAGAATGTGGGTGTGTGAACATTGATGTGTTTGTTTAAAATGAAAAGACAGGGCGTGTGTTTCTAGACCATTTTTAACATTCCTCAAATGTTCCCCTATTCTCACTTTGAGGGGTCTCGATGTACGCCCCATGTAGATTTTTTCACAGGAACATTTGACCGCATAAACCACATTCTTACTATTACATGTGATAAATTGATTAATAACAAACAATTTTCCATTAATGTTCACCTTTTCAATTTTATTAATTCCCTCTCCTTTGATGTTTCTACACCCCTGACAAAGCCCGCATCTATAGAACCCTTTAGATGTAATAGTTCATTTCTTTTGGCCTGGTAATCTACTACTTACTAATTGATTTTTTAAATTAGGTGCCTTTCTATAGATGCAGACGGGTTCTTTTGGAATGGAACTACCAATAATGGGGTCCTTTGTTAATAGGCCCCAATGTTTTTTTTGGATTTTTTCCATTCCTTGATGTTGACAATTGAAATTAGTTACAAATGCCCATTCAAACTTATTATTTTTCTGCTTATCCTTATTGGCATTATTTTGCTTAAGAAGTGTATTTCTGTTTATTTTCTCTATCTCGTTGAAAGTGTGATTAATCTTCGTCATGTTGTACCCACTTACTTCAAACTTTTTCACATCTCAATTGCTTGTGTCTGAAACATTCCACTTTCTGTACAATTCCTTTTTAGTCTTTTCAATTGACCACAAGGAATAGATTCGAGCCAATTATGATGGTGGCAACTGCTGGCATTAATATAAGAACCCGAATCAGTGGGTTTATAATAATATTTTGTACAAATGGCATTTTCTTTAATATAAACCGTGATGTCCAAGAAGTTGATGGTGTTATCACTCATCTCAAAAGATAGGCTAATGTTATGTTGATTATTATTAAGGAAAGTGCAAAAATCCTTTAGGCTTTGTTCATCCCCCCTCCAAATAAAGAAGATATCATCTATATACCTGACGAAGGACACCAGGTTTGCCCCCCATGGGTTATTGGCCCAAATGAAGTCATCCTCCCAACCGCCCATAAACAAGTTGGCGTAACTCGGGGCGAACCTGGTGCCCATCGCCGTTCCCATCTTCTGAAGATAAAATTCATCCTTAAACAGGAAAAAATTATTTTCCAAGATAAGTCTGATACCCTCTACCAAGAATGCCTGTAAGGGCCCTGACAAATCTGAATTTCGTAAAGCTTTTTGTGTTGCAGCTATACCTAATTCATGCTTAATAATTGTATACAGAGAGGAGACGTCTGCTGTTACAAGAACGTCTCCCATCCTCCACTCAACACAAGATAAATGTTCCAAAAAATCTTTAGTGTCCCGAAGATGAGACCGATTTTTACTTACAAGGGGTTGTAAATGATAATCAATATATTGTGACAGATTCGCCAATAAAGAACCCACCCCGGAAATGATGGGCCTTCCGGGTGGATTCGTGAGGCTCTTGTGCATTTTTGGCAATATATATATATTACAGGAGTGGAGGGCTGTTCATTAATTAAAAATTTAGCCTCAATATCAGTCAACACATGATTTTTATTGAATTTGCCCACAAGATTCTTTAGTTTGTCTAAGACTGCTTCTGTTGGATCATTACGTAAACGTTTGTATACACTGATTTCCCCCAATTGTTTATATATTTCTTTTTCATAGTCTCCTATATCCATCAACACTACCCCCCCGCGCCTTTATCGGCGGGTTTTATAATTAAATCTTTTTGTTTTTTAAGATTCTTAAGGGCTATTCTTTCTTTGCATGTGAGATTATGTATTCGTCTCTTTTTTTGTTTTTCCTTTTCTATGAGGGCTTCTATATCTTCTTGTACCAGAAGACTGAAAGTGTCAATCATTGGGCCTTTCAGATATGCAGGATAAAAAATTGACTTTGGTCGAAAAGGTGTATTAGGAATTGCTTCCTCCTTATGGGTATCCACACCTTCTTTATTCATAAAGAATTTTTTTATGGTAAGCTTTCTTATGAACCGCTGGATATCAATTAAGACATCAAATGGTTCCAAGTCTTTGCTGGGGGCAAATTTTAAGCCCTTTTCCAGCAAAGAGATCTCATCTTTCATAAGTATGTGGGAACTTAAATTAAAGATTTTAGTGGTGGATTCCACTTTCTCACTCTCTACTTCAGATAGATTAGGTACTCGTTCCCTAATTTTCCGTTTGTTCTTTTTCCTTTTGTGAATCCTCTTTTTTCCTCCACGTTTTCCCCTTCGCTGTCCACGTACTACCAATAATTGTTTCTCTGACTGGTTCTCCCTAAAAAAGGAGAGTATGACTCCTCTTGTTCTAAAGCTTCATAGCGATTTTTTCTCCTGTCCTGCCATGGCGTTCTTATTTCTCCTCTTCTTCTGGAAAACCCTTCTGTGTTAAATTGACCCTCTTCTCTACTGTTTCTCCAGTTATCCCAATTTCTTGGTTGGGGAATAGATCTTTTCACTGGAGAATGTGTGTGGTTATTTCTCTGATTTTTATTGGAATTTTTCCAATATCTATCATGATTATTTTCTAAGGGGTGGAACCGTGGTTTCTGATTCCACTGTTTATATAGGTTATTTGGTCTAGTTTGAGTCTTACTTTTCCAATTTCTGAATTTTTTCTCAGATCCACTGGTTTGTGTCTCTCTCTGATCCTTTCTCAATAGATCTGATTCTGTTTTTTCTATATTACCAGTGGACAGACCCAAATCTCGATTAAATTTTTTTACTTTTTTATTTACTAGGATTTTCTCCAGTCTTTTAAGATTAGTACTAATGCGGTTTTCAAAGTACTTATAATTGGATAAATTCACAAACGGGGAGGTCAAATCCCTCATCTTGTTAATTTATCCCTCAATTTGTTTCAAATCATGCTGTCTCTCCTTGATAATTAAATGTATCAAGGATAGAGAGCAATCATCTAAGATTTTCTTCCAATTAACTTTAAAGTTCTAACTACATGTGGTGAATGAGGCTATTTTCTCAATCCTTAGACCCTTCGGTATCAGTTGATGAGATAGATATTTTTCTAAGGTGGCTATTTCCCACCAGATCTTGCTTTCTTTGATGAGGGCTTGTTCTAGTTTCCTCATCAAGTTCCCAAGATCTCCATCATATAATTCAACATCATCCTGATTTCCATTAAATGCTGTTTCCAATGTATTCGACCTGTTTTCCCTTAGGGAATACATTTCAAATGGCAGCCTTAGTAAGATCCAAACCTATGGTGTAAACACAGAATCTAAGAACAAAAAAAGTGGTTGGATCTATCTTAGGCACCCCTGGCTGCTGAGTGATGTATGACAAGAGATAGGACACCACTCTCTAAACATATGACCAACAATACAGAATGAATGTCAACATATAACATCAAGCGCCAAAAAAGTATAAACTTCCCTTGAGTGTGGAAAATTCTGTAGAGGATGATTCTTTCTACTTCACAATTGGTTGTTTCTCCTTCCACTCTCAGTATGGATGGTACATGAAAAGGAATATAACAATACAATAGTGTAGTATGTCTATGACAGATGATGTTACACCCGAGTGGTAGTTTCTGAAATTAGGGAATAGTGCAGATCCTTCACCGTGGCTCTAAAAACTTTCCTTTCGTTTAGATGATTAATTTCAGGTATGCATACCCCAACTCACAGGCAAGGTGTTTTTTCAAACATGTAAAGGTATCTTTAACCATATATGTTAAATCCCCAAGAAAGACTATCTTTAGTGGGCGTACCCCAACTCACAGCGAACGATGATATGGAAAACACATAATGGTTTCTTTTCTGAAGTAACAAGAGATGACAGCGTACCCCAACTCACAATTCAGTTGATTTTCGTAAGCATGTAAAGGTTTCTTTCAGCATCCAGAAAAGACCAACCAGTGAAAAAAGTCCAATGTATTTAGTCCATAAAATTGTACCCCAAATTGGTTAACAAAAAGAGGGGGTAAAGTAAAATCCATAAAACATATATAAAAAATTACAAGGAGCAATATTGCATGGTCTCACCCAGGGAAATAGGCTACTGGTGTCCAAACACCTGACAAGTGGGTTTCCGGATTATCCCACCAGTTCAAGGCTTCCAGAGTCTAAAGTCCAAAAGGGGAGACCAGGCAGTACAAAAAGAGTAATCAGCTAACGCGTTTCGATCTCTCCTGGAGATCTTTATCAAGGCATGCAGACTGGGAGCCATGTGCTGGAATTTATACCAAACAACTACCTCATACAGGAAGTGAGGTCACGAATTGAATTAGCCCACTTAATGTCCCTTTAAAGTACTAAAATAATTTTGGTGTAATCTCAGAGTATTAATAAGTTTACTCTGAGTGTAGATGGTCCTAAATGAAACATCTTAGGTTTATTAATAACCTTAAAAAGCAATTAAAGTTCCAAAACGGAACCGGAAGCGTCCCATCACGGAACGCACCGTGAACCGCACAGTTTAGTTCAACTTCCGGCGGAAGCGGAAGTCCTGAACACAGTCGCTATCTTATTCTATTCCGCTCTATCGCGGGAGCGGAAGTATCCGCCGCTGGAACGCATATGCATTTCACTGGAGACTCACGTGATGCAGTCTCTTTACAGCGGGCGGACCTACATGCGTTCCACTCCAAAATATGAAGTGGAACGCATGAACTTTTAAAGGGGACAATTAGAAAGGCTTTCCAACCCTTACTGAATAAGATATGCATTCATCTATGTAAAACAATGGTTCAGCATATCAGTGGTACATATTTTTAGATAAAATTAATAAATACAACAGGAAACACATCATTCCTTCAGACAGGTCCTGGGTATTCCATCCAAAATTTAGTTCATATCGAGTCCATAAAGAATTCATATTTTAAATGTGACTAAGGAGGAAACAAAAAGCAATAAGTGGATATAACAGACAACATCTTACAAAAACCATTTGGTCTTGAAATCACTGTTTAAACCACCAGGTATAAGGGTTTTGTAATTAAAAATAAAAGACATTTCTTTTTTTGCCAATCTACTAGCAGTGTCTTTATTTCTAGTATCCTGTTCAATAATGAATAAGCCATAGAAACCAAGAATGTGGGTGTGTGAACATTGATGTGTTCGTTTAAAATGAAAAGACAGGGCGTGTGTTTCTAGACCATTTTTAACATTCCTCAAATGTTCCCCTATTCTCACTTTGAGGGGTCTCGATGTACGCCCCATGTAGATTTTTTCACAGGAACATTTGACCGCATAAACCACATTCTTACTATTACATGTGATAAATTGATTAATAACAAACAATTTTCCATTAATGTTCACCTTTTCAATTTTATTAATTCCCTCTCCTTTGATGTTTCTACACCCCTGACAAAGCTTGCATCTATAGAACCCTTTAGATGTAATAGTTCCTTTCTTTTGGCCTGGTAATCTACTACTTACTAATTGATTTTTTAAATTATGTGCCTTTCTATAGATGCAGACGGGTTCTTTTGGAATGGAACTACCAATAATGGGGTCCTTTGTTAATAGGCCCCAATGTTTTTTTAGGATTTTTTCCATTCCTTGATGTTGACAATTGAAATTAGTTACGAATGCCCATTCAAACTTATTATTTTTCTGCTTATCCTTATTGGCATTATTTTGCTTAAGAAGTGTAGTTCTGTTTATTTTCTCTATCTCGTTGAAAGTGTGGTTAATCTTCGTCATGTTGTACCCACTTGCTTCAAACTTTTTACACATCTCAATTGCTTGTGTCTGAAACATTCCACTTTCTGTACAATTCCTTTTTAGTCTTTTCAATTGACCACAAGGAATAGATTCGAGACAATTATGATGGTGGCAACTGCTGGCATTAATATAAGAACCCGAATCAGTGGGTTTACAATAATTTTTTGTACAAATGGCATTTTCTTTAATGTAAACCGTGATGTCCAAGAAGTTGATGGTGTTATCACTCATCTCAAACGATAGGCTAATGTTATGTTGATTATTATTAAGGAAAGTGCAAAAATCCTTTAGGCTTTGTTCATCCCCCCTCCAAATAAAGAAGATATCATCTATATACCTGACGAAGGACACCAGGTTCGCCCCCCATGGGTTATTGGCCCAAATGAAGTCATCCTCCCAACCGCCCATAAACAAATTGGCGTAACTCGGGGCGAACCTGGTGCCCATCGCTGTGCCCGTCTTCTGAAGATAAAATTCATCCTTACACAGGAAAAAATTATTTTCCAAGATAAGTCTGATACCCTCTACCAAGAATGCCTGTAAGGGCCCTGACAAATCTGAATTTCGTAAAGCTTTTTGTGTTGCAGCTATACCTAATTCATGCTTAATAATTGTATACAGAGAGGAGACGTCTGCTGTTACAAGAACGTCTCCCATCCTCCACTCAACACAAGATAAATGTTCCAAAAAATCTTTAGTGTCCCGAAGATGAGACCGATTTTTACTTACAAGGGGTTGTAAATGATAATCAATATATTGTGACAGATTCGCCAATAAAGAACCCACCCCGGAAATGATGGGCCTTCCGGGTGGATTCGTGAGGCTCTTGTGCATTTTTGGCAATATATATATTACAGGAGTGGAGGGCTGTTCATTTATTAAAAATTTAGCCTCAATATCAGTCAACACATGATTTTTATTGAATTTGCCCACAAGATTCTTTAGTTTGTCTAAGACTGCTTCTGTTGGATCATTACGTAAACGTTTGTATACACTGATTTCCCCCAATTGTTTATATATTTCTTTTTCATAGTCTCCTATATCCATCAACACTACCCCCCCCCCCACCCCCGCTCCTTTATCGGCGGGTTTTATAATTAAATCTTTTTGTTTTTTAAGATTCTTAAGGGCTATTCTTTCTTTGGATGTGAGATTATGTATTCGTCTCTTTTTTTGTTTTTCCTTTTCTATGAGGGCTTCTATATCTTCATGTACCAGAAGACTGAAAGTGTCATTCATTGGGCCTTTCAGATATGCAGGATAAAAAATTGACTTTGGTCGAAAAGGTGTATTAGGAATTGCTTCCTCCTTATGGGTATCCACACCTTCTTTATTCATAAAGAATTTTTTTATGGTAAGCTTTCTTATGAACCACTGGATATCAATGAAGACATCAAATGGTTCCAAGTCTTTGCTGGGGGCAAATTTTAAGCCCTTTTCCAGCAAAGAGATCTCATCTTTCATAAGTATGTGGGAACTTAAATTAAAGATTTTAGTGGTGGATTCCACTTTCTCACTCTCTACTTTAGATAGATTAGGTACTCGTTCCCTAATTTTCCGTTTGTTCTTTTTCCTTTTGTGAATCCTCTTTTTTTCCTCCATGTTTTCCCCTTCTCTGTCCACGTACTACCCATAATTGTTTCTCTGACTATGTTTTATGGATTTTACTTTACCCCCTCTTTTTGTTAACCAATTTGGGGTACAATTTTATGGAATAAATACATTGGACTTTTTTCACTGGTTGGTCTTTTCTGGATGCTGAAAGAAACCTTTACATGCTTACGAAAATCAACTGAATTGTGAGTTGGGGTACGCTGTCATCTCTTGTTACTTCAGAAAAGAAACCATTATGTGTTTTCCATATCATCGTTCGCTGTGAGTTGGGGTACGCCCACTAAAGATAGTCTTTCTTGGGGATTTAACATATCTGGTTAAAGATACCTTTACATGTTTGAAAAAAACACCTTGCCTGTGAGTTGGGGTATGCATACCTGAAATTAATCATCTAAACGAAAGGAAAGTTTTTAGAGCCACGGTGAAGGATCTGCACTATTCCCTAATTTCAGAAACTACCACTCGGGTGTAACATCATCTGTCATAGACATACTACACTATTGTATTGTTATATTCCTTTACATGTACCATCCATACTGAGAGTGGAAGGAGAAACCACCAATTGTGAAGTAGAAAGAATCATCCTCTACAGAATTTTCCACACTCAAGGGAAGTTTATACTTTTTTGGCGCTTGATGTTATATGTTGACATTCATTCTGTATTGTTGGTCATTTGTTTAGAGAGTGGTGTCCTCTCTCTTGTCATACATCACTCAGCAGCCAGGGGCGCCTAAGATAGATCCAACCAATTTTTTTGTTCTTAGATTCTGTGTTTACACCATAGGTTTGGATCTTACTAAGGCTGCCATTTGAAATGTATTCCCTAAGGGAAAACAGGTCGAATACATTGGAAACAGCATTTAATGGAAATCAGGATGATGTTGAATTATATGATGGTGATCTTGGGAACTTGATGAGGAAACTAGAACAAGCCCTCATCAAAGAAAGCAAGATCTGGTGGGAAATAGCCACCTTAGAAAAATATCTATCTCATCAACTGATACCGAAGGGTCTAAGGATTGAGAAAATAGCCTCATTCACCACATGTAGTGAGAACTTTAAAGTTAATTGGAAGAAAATCTTAGATGATTGCTCTCTATCCTTGATACATTTAATTATCAAGGAGAGACAGCATGATTTGAAACAAATAGAGGGAGAAATTAACAAGATGAGGGATTTGACCTCCCCATTTGTGAATTTATCCGATTATAAGGACTTTGAAAACCGCATTAGTACTAATCTTAAAAGACTGGAGAAAATCCTAGTAAATAAAAAAGTAAAAAATTGAATCGAGATTTGGGTCTGTCCACTGGTAATATAAAAAAAAAAACAGAATCAGATCTATTGAGAAAGGATCAGAGAGAGACACAAACCAGTGGATCTGAGAAAAAATTCAGAAATTGGAAAAGTAAGACTCAAACTAGACCAAATAACCTATATAAACAGTGGAATCAGAAACCACGGTTCCATCCCTTAGAAAATAATCATGATAGATATTGGAAAAATTTCAATAAAAATCAGAGAAATAACCACACACATTCTCCAGTGAAAAGATCTATTCCCCAACCAAGAAATTGGGATAACTGGAGAAACAGTAGAAAAGAGGGTCAATTTAACACAGAAGGGTTTTCCAGAAGAAGAGGAGAAATAAGAACGCCATGGCAGGACAGGAGAAAAAATCGCTATGAAGCTTTAGAACAAGAGGAGTCATACTCTCCTTTTTTAGGGAGAACCAGTCAGAGAAACAATTATGGGTAGTACGTGGACAGAGAAGGGGAAAATGTGGAGGAAAAAAGAGGATTCACAAAAGGAAAAAGAACAAACGGAAAATTAGGGAACGAGTACCTAATCTATCTGAAGTAGAGAGTGAGAAAGTGGAATCCACCACTAAAATCTTTAATTTAAGTTCCCACATACTTATGAAAGATGAGATCTCTTTGCTGGAAAAGGGCTTAAAATTTGCCCCCAGCAAAGACTTGGAACCATTTGATGTCTTCATTGATATCCAGCGGTTCATAAGAAAGCTTACCATAAAAAAATTCTTTATGAATAAAGAAGGTGTGGATACCCATAAGGAGGAAGCAATTCCTAATACACCTTTTCGACCAAAGTCAATTTTTTATCCTGCATATCTGAAAGGCCCAATGATTGACACTCTCAGTCTTCTGGTACAAGAAGATATAGAAGCCCTCATAGAAAAGGAAAAACAAAAAAAGAGATGAATACATAATCTCACATCCAAAGAAAGAATAGCCCTTAAGAATCTTAAAAAACAAAAAGATTTAATTATAAAATCCGCCGATAAAGGCGGGGGGGGGGGGGTTAGTGTTGATGGATATAGGAGACTATGAAAAAGAAATATATAAACAATTGGGGGACATCAGTGTATACAAACGTTTACGTAATGATCCAACAGAAGCAGTCTTAGACAAACTAAAGAATCTTGTGGGCAAATTCAATAAAAATCATGTGTTGACTGATATTGAGGCTAAATTTTTAATTAATGAACAGCCCTCCACTCCTGTAATATATATATTGCCAAAAATGCACAAGAGCCTCACGAATCCACCCGGAAGGCCCATCATTTCCGGGGTGGGTTCTTTATTGGCGAATCTGTCACAATATATTGATTATCATTTACAACCCCTTGTAAGTAAAAATCGGTCTCATCTTCGGGACACTAAAGATTTTTTGGAACATTTATCTTGTGTTGAGTGGAGGATGGGAGACGTTCTTGTAACAGCAGACGTCTCCTCTCTGTATACAATTATTAAGCATGAATTAGGTATAGCTGCAACACAAAAAGCTTTACGAAATTCAGATTTGTCAGGGCCCTTACAGGCATTCTTGGTAGAGGGTATCAGACTTATCTTGGAAAATAATTTTTTCCTGTGTAAGGATGAATTTTATCTTCAGAAGACGGGCACGGCGATGGGCACCAGGTTCGCCCCGAGTTACGTCAACTTGTTTATGGGCGGTTGGGAGGATGACTTCATTTGGGCCAATAACCCATGGGGGGCGAACCTGGTGTCCTTCGTCAGGTATATAGATGATATCTTCTTTATTTGGAGGGGGGATGAACAAAGCCTAAAGGATTTTTGCACTTTCCTTAATAATAATCAACATAACATTAGCCTATCGTTTGAGATAAGTGATAACACCATCAACTTCTTGGACATCACGGTTTATATTAAAGAAAATGCCATTTGTACAAAAAATTATTGTAAACCCACTGATTCGGGTTCTTATATTAATGCCAGAAGTTGCCACCATCATAATTGGCTCGAATCTATTCCTTTTGGTCAATTGAAAAGACTAAAAAGGAATTGTACAGAAAGTGGAATGTTTCAGACACAAGCAATTGAGATGTGTAAAAAGTTTGAAGCAAGTGGGTACAACATGACGAAGATTAATCACACTTTCAACGAGATAGAGAAAATAAACAGAACTACACTTCTTAAGCAAAATAATGCCAATAAGGATAAGCAGAAAAATAATAAGTTTGAATGGGCATTCGTAACTAATTTCAATTGTCAACATCAAGGAATGGAAAAAATCCAAAAAAAACATTGGGGCCTATTAACAAAGGACCCCATTATTGGTAGTTCCATTCCAAAAGAACCCGTCTGCATCTATAGAAAGGCACCTAATTTAAAAAATCAATTAGTAAGTAGTAGATTACCAGGCCAAAAGAAAGGAACTATTACATCTAAAGGGTTCTATAGATGCGGGCTTTGTCAGGGGTTTAGAAACATCAAAGGAGAGGGAATTAATAAAATTGAAAAGGTGAACATTAATGGAAAATTGTTTGTTATTAATCAATTTATCACATGTAATAGTAAGAATGTGGTTTATGCGGTCAAATGTTCCTGTGAAAAAATCTACATAGGGTGTACATCGAGACCCCTCAAAGTGAGAATAGGGGAACATTTGAGGAATGTTAAAAATGGTCTAGAAACACACACCCTGTCTTTTCATTTTAAACAAACACATCAATGTTTACACACCAACATTCTTGGTTTCTATGGCTTATCCATTATTGAACAGGATATTAGAAATAAAGACACTGCTAGTAGATTGGCAAAAAAAGAAATGTCTTTTATTTTTAATTACAAAACCCTTATACCTGGTGGTTTAAACAGTGATTTCGAGACCAAATGGTTTTTTTAAGATGTTGTCTGTTATATCCACTTATTGCTTTTTGTTTCCTCCTTAGTCACATTTAAAATATGAATTCTTTATGGACTCGATATGAACTAAATTTTGGATGGAATACCCAGGACCTGTCTGAAGGAATGATGTGTTTCCTGTTGTATTTATTTATTAATTTTATCTAAAAAAATGTACCACTGATATGCTGAACCATTGTTTTACATAGATGAATGTATATCTTATTCAGTAAGGGTTGGAAAGCCTTTCTAATTGTCCCCTTTAAAAGTTCATGCGTTCCACTTCATCTTTTGGAGTGGAACGCATGTAGGTCCGCCCGCTGTAAAGAGACTGCATCACGTGAGTCCCCAGTGAAACGCATATGCGTTCCAGCGGTGGATACTTCCGCTCCCGCGATAGAGCGGAATAGAATCAGATAGCGTCTGTGTTCAGGACTTCCGCTTCCGCCGGAAGTTGAACTAAACTGTGCGGTTCACGGTGCGTTCCGTGATGGGACGCTTCCGGTTCCGTTTTGGAGCTTTAATTGCTTTTTAAGGTTATTAATAAACCTAAGATGTTTCATTTAGGACCATCTATACTCAGAGTAAACTTATTAATACTCTGAGATTACACCAAAATTATTTTAGTACTTTAAAGGGACATTAAGTGGGCTAATTCAATTCGTGACCTCACTTCCTGTATGAGGTAGTTGTTTGGTATAAATTCCAGCACATGGCTCCCAGTCTGCATGCCTTGATAAAGATCTCCAGGAGAGATCAAAACGCGTTGGTTGCAGACAGGAGCTGATTACTCTTTTTGTACTGCCTGGTCTCCCCTTTTGGACTTTGGACTCTGGAAGCCTTGAACTGGTGGGATAATCCGGAAACCCACTTGTCAGGTGTTTGGACACCAGTAGCCTATTTCCCTGCGTGAGACCATGCAATATTGCTCCTTGTAATTTTTTATATGTTTTATGGATTTTACTTTACCCCCTCTTTTTGTTAACCAATTTGGGGTACAATTTTATGGAATAAATACATTGGACTTTTTTCACTGGTTGGTCTTTTCTGGATGCTGAAAGAAACCTTTAAATGCTTACGAAAATCAACTGAATTGTGAGTTGGGGTACGCTGTCATCTCTTGTTACTTCAGAAAAGAAACCATTATGTGTTTTCCATATCATCGTTCGCTGTGAGTTGGGGTATGCCCACTAAAGATAGTCTTTCTTGTGGATTTAACATATCTGGTTAAAGATACCTTTACAAGTTTGAAAAAAACACCTTGCCTGTGAGTTGGGGTATGCATACCTGAAATTAATCATCTAAACGAAAGGAAAGTTTTTAGAGCCACGGTGAAGGATCTGCACTATTCCCTAATTTCAGAAACTACCACTCGGGTGTAACATCATCTGTCATAGACATACTGCACTATTGTATTGTTATATTCCTTTACATGTCCCATCCATACTGAGAGTGGAAGGAGAAACCACCAATTGTGAAGTAGAAAGAATCATCCTCTACAGAATTTTCCACACTCAAGGGAAGTTTATACTTTTTTGGCGCTTGACGTTATATGTTGACATTCATTCTGTATTGTTGGAATGAGTTAATGCGTCATCATCGGCACCTGTTTGGCCCTCAGGCCTCCAAGGTGACATCTCGCAGAAAGGCTGTGCTGTGGGGTCGGTCAAGTAGTTTCGGCAGTGAACTGCGAGGGTGTGGTGCGGCGGACTGAGGACACTTGCCGAAAGCGATTTTATGACATAAAGCGCAGTGTAAAGGCAAAGATGGCCAAGGAGGCAAAGTCAGCACGACAAACTGGGGGTGGCCATCCTTTCATTGCCACATATGCTGAGTGGGAGGAGCCCGTGCGTCGCATTATTCCACACGAAGTTGTCCGTGCCACTCATGTCAGAGATTCTGATCGGCCCAGGCAGGATGGTGAGTATTGTTTTGTTTCTTCTTATCAGTGTAATTGTTTTAAAAATGTGTTTTAATGTGGGCAAAACTGTTTTTAGTGTTTGGCATATTTGTTGCATTGAGGATGTGTTGTTTTAATGTGTTTGTGTGTGAGGGATATGTATTATGACATATGAAATGTTTGTGTGTTTTTTTTGGGATTTTCGCCATCATTTACGTTATGTAAAAGGAAAGATTATGTGTGCCATATGGGGCTCAGACCATACTGTAATTTTTGCAATTTGTATGTTCCCCTTTTGATAGTTTAATGTTTAAACCTATTAATATTGGCTTACGTTGTCTGGTACAAATTGTTGAAGTAGTGATGTGTGTAAAATGTAATGTTCCTAGTTGTAACCATTACCTTTATCCATTTATGTTGAATGTGCTTAGCATGGTTTTTTGTTTTCAGTATCAAATGGTATATTTGCTGCAGCTGATTTTTGTAAGTTCTACTGTATGTATAAGTAGTGATGAGCGGGTTCGGTTTCTGAGAAACCAAACCCCCCGAGCTTTACCTTTATTACACGGGTCCGAGCCATACTCGGATTCTCCCGTATGGCCCGGTTAACCCGAGCGCGCCCGAACGTCATCATCCCGTTGTCGGATTCTCGCGAGATTCGGATTCTATAAGCAGCCGCGCGTCTCCGCCATTTTCACACGTGCAGTGGAGATGATAGGGAGAGGACGTGGCTGGCGTCCTCTCCGTTTAGTAGAAAACAGTTGATTTGATTGCTTGTTTATTACTATAATTGTGGGGAGGATTGAGGAGCAGCTGTTAGGAGGAGTAGAGTGCAGAGTTTAGTTTTTATCCGTTCTCTGCCTGAAAAAAATACTCCATACCATATCTGTGCTCAGTGTGCTGCATGATATATCTGTGCTGAGTGCTCACACTGCTTAATTGTTGGGACTGGGGAGCAGCTATAGCAGGAGTACAGTGCAGAGTTTTGCTGACAGTGACCACCAGTATACGTTTGTCTGCCTGAAAAACACTCCATATCTGTGCTCACAGTGTGCTGCTTTATTGTGGGGACTGGGGACCACCAGTATAATTAATATTATATAGGAGGAGTACAGTGCAGAGTGCACTGCTGTACCTACCTCTGTGTCGTCATCCATTAAGTATACTATCCATCTACATTCCTATACCTGTAGTGCATTTTAGTTTAGCAGTTTGCTGACAGTGTCCACCAGGTCCAGTATACTATATATAGCAGTACGGTAGGCCACTGCTGTACCTACCTCTGTGTCGTCACTCGTCATCCATTAAGTATACTATCCATCCATCTACATTGTATACCTGTGGTGCCTTTTTTTTAGACTAGTTTAACAGTTTGCTGACAGTGTCCACCAGGTCCAGTATACTGTATATAGCAGACCGGTAGGCCACTGCTGTACCTATCTCTGTGTCGTCACTCGTCATCCATTAAGTATACTATCCATCCATCTACATTGTATACCTGTGGTGCCTTTTTTTTAGACTAGTTTAGCAGTTTGCTGACAGTGTCCACCAGGTCCAGTATACTGTATATAGCAGTACGGTAGGCCACTGCTGTACCTACCTCTGTGTCGTCACTCGTCATCCATTAAGTATACTATCCATCCATCTACATTGTATACCTGTGGTGCCTTTTTTTAGACTAGTTTAGCAGTTTGCTGACAGTGTCCACCAGGTCCAGTATACTGTATATAGAAGACCGGTAGGCCACTGCTGTACCTACATCTGTGTCGTCACTCGTCATCCATTAAGTATACTATCCATCCATCTACATTGTATACCTGTGGTGCCTTTTTTTTAGACTAGTTTAGCAGTTTGCTGACAGTGTCCACCAGGTCCAGTATACTGTATATAGCAGTACGGTAGGCCACTGCTGTACCTACCTCTGTGTCGTCACTCGTCATCCATTAAGTATACTATCCATCCATCTACATTGTATACCTGTGGTGCCTTTTTTTTTAGACTAGTTTAGCAGTTTGCTGACAGTGTCCACCAGGTCAAGTATACTGTATATAGCAGTACGGTAGGCCACTGCTGTACCTACCTCTGTGTCGTCACTCGTCATCCATTAAGTATACTATCCATCCATCTACATTGTATACCTGTGGTGCCTTTTTTTTAGACTAGTTTAGCAGTTTGCTGACAGTGTCCACCAGGTCCAGTATACTGTATATAGCAGTACGGTAGGCCACTGCTGTACCTACCTCTGTGTTGTCACTCGTCATCCATTAAGTATACTATTCATCCATCTACATTGTATACCTGTGGTGCCTTTTTTTTAGACTAGTTTAGCAGTTTGCTGACAGTGTCCACCAAGTCCAGTATACTGTATATAGAAGACCGGTAGGCAACTGCTGTACCTACCTCTGTGTCGCCACTCGTCATCCATTAAGTTTACTATCCATCCATCTACATTGTATACCTGTGGTGCCTTTTTTTTAGACTAGTTTAGCAGTTTGCTGACAGTGTCCACCAGGTCCAGTATACTGTATATAGCAGTACGGTAGGCCACTGCTGTACCTACCTCTGTGTCATCACTCGTCATCCATTAAGTATACTATCCATCCATCTACATTGTATACCTGTGGTGCCTTTTTTTTAGACTAGTTTAGCAGTTTGCTGACAGTGTCCACCAGGTCCAGTATACTGTATATAGCAGTACGGTAGGCCACTGCTGTACCTACCTCTGTGTCGTCACTCGTCATCCATTAAGTATACTATCCATCTACATTCTATACCTGTGGTGCATTTTAGATTAGTTTAGCAGTTTGCTGACAGTGTCCACCAGTATACTATATATAGCAGTACGGTAACTGCTGTGTACCTACCTCTGTGTCATCACTCGTCATCCATTAAGTATACTATCCATCTGCATTCTATACCTGTGGTGCATTTTAGTTGTGCGCAGTAAATATAGTAGTAGGCCATTGCTATTGATACTGGCATATAATTCCACACATTAAAAAATGGAGAACAAAAATGTGGAGGTTAAAGGGAAAGATCAAGATCCACTTCCACCTCGTGCTGAAGCTGCTGCCACTAGTCATGGCCGAGATGATAAAATGCCATCAACGTCGTCTGCCAAGGCCGATGCCCAATGTCATAGTAGAGAGCATGTAAAATCCAAAACACAAAAGTTCAGTAAAATTACCCAAAAATCAAAATTAAAAGCGTCTGAGGAGAAGCGTAAACTTGCCAATATGCCATTTACGACACGGAGTGGCAAGGAACGGCTGAGGCCCTGGCCTATGTTCATGGCTAGTGGTTCAGCTTCAAATGAGGATGGAAGCACTCATCCTCTCGCTAGAAAAAAGAAAAGACTTAAGCTGGCAAAAGCACAGCAAAGAACTGTGCGTTCTTCAAAATCACAAATCCCCAAGGAGAGTCCAATTGTGTCGGTTGCGATGCCTGACCTTCCCAACACTGGATGGGAAAAGCTTGCGCCTTCCACCATTTGCACGCCCCCTGCAAGTGCTGGAAGGAGCACCCGCAGTCCAGTTCCTGATAGTCAAATTGAAGATGTCACTGTTGAAGTACACCAGGATGAGGATATGGGTGTTGCTGGCGCTGGGGAGGAAATTGACAAGGAGGATTCTGATGGTGAGGTGGTTTGTTTAAGTCAGGCACCCGGGGAGACACCTGTTGTCCGTGGGAGGAATATGGCCATTGACATGCCTGGTCAAAATACTAAAAAAATCAGCTCTTCGGTGTGGAATTATTTCAACACAAATGCGGACAACAGGTGTCAATCCGCGTGTTGCCTTTGTCAAGCTGTAATAAGTAGGGGTAAGGACGTTAACCACCTCGGAACATCCTCCCTCATACGTCACCTGCAGCGCATTCATCATAAGTCAGTGACAAGTTCAAAGACTTTGGGTGACAGTGGAAGCAGTCCACTGACCACTAAATCCCTTCCTCTTGTAACAAAGCTCCTGCAAACCACACCACCAACTCCCTCAGTGTCAATTTCCTCCTTACCCAGGAAAGCCAATAGTCCTGCAGGCCATGTCACTGGCAAGCCTGACGAGTCCTCTCCTGCCTGGGACTCCTCCGATGCATCCTTGAGTGTAATGCCTACTGCTGCTGGCGCTGCTGTTGTTGCTGCTGGGAGTCGATCGTCATCCCAGAGGGGAAGTCGGAAGATCACTTGTACTACTTCCAGTAAGCAATTGACTGTCCAACATTCCTTTGAGAGGAAGATGAAATATCACAGCAGTCATCCTGCTGCAAAGCGGATAACTGAGGCCTTGGCAGCCTGGGCGGTGAGAAACGTGGTTCCGGTATCCATCGTTAATTCAGAGCCAACTAGAGACTTGATTGAGGTACTGTGTCCCCGGTACCAAATACCATCTAGGTTCCATTTCTCTAGGCAGGCGATACCGAAAATGTACACAGACCTCAGAAAAAGAGTCACCAGTGTCCTAAAAAATGCAGTTGTACCCAATGTCCACTTAACCACGGACATGTGGACAAGTGGAGCAGGGCAGACTCAGGACTATATGACTGTGACAGCCCACTGGGTAGATGTATTGCCTCCCGCAGCAAGAACAGCAGCGGCGGCACCAGTAGCAGTATCTCGCAAACGCCAACTCATTCCTAGGCAGGCTACGCTTTGTATAACCGCTTTCCAGAATAGCCACACAGCTGAAAACCTCTTACGGCAACTGAGGAAGATCATCGCAGAATGGCTTACCCCAATTGGACTCTCCTGGGGATTTGTGACTTCGGACAACGCCAGCAATATTGTGCGTGCATTACATCTGGGCAAATTCCATCACGTCCCATGTTTTGCACATACCTTGAATTTGGTGGTGCAGAAATATTTAAAAAAACGACAGGGGCGTGCAAGAGATGCTGTCGGTGGCCAGAAGAATTGTGGGCCATTTTCGGCGTTCAGGCACCGCGTACCGAAGACTGGAACACCACCAAACATTCCTGAACCTGCCCTGCCATCATCTGAAGCAAGAGGTGGTAACGAGGTGGAATTCAACCCTCTATATGCTTCAGAGGATGGAGGAGCAGCAAAAGGCCATTCAAGCCTATACATCTGCCCACAATATAGGCAAAGGAGGTGGAATGCACCTGACTCAAGCGCAGTGGAGAATAATTTCAACGTTGTGCAAGGTTCTGCAACCCTTTGAACTTGCCACACGTGAAGTCAGTTCTGACACTGCCAGCCTGAGTCAGGTCATTCCCCTCATCAGGCTTTTGCAGAAGAAGCTGGAGACATTGAAGGAGGAGCTAAAACAGAGCGATTCCGCTAGGCATGTGGGACTTGTGGATGGAGCCCTTAATTCGCTTAACCAGGATTCACGGGTGGTCAATCTGTTGAAATCAGAGCACTACATTTTGGCCACCGTGCTCGATCCTAGATTTAAAACCTACATTGTATCTCTCTTTCCGGCAGACACAAGTCTGCAGAGGTTCAAAGACCTGCTGGTGAGAAAATTGTCAAGTCAAGCGGAACGTGACCCGTCACCATCTCCTCCTTCACATTCTCCCGCAACTGGGGGTGCGAGGAAAAGGCTAAGAATTCCGAGCCCACCCGCTGGCGGTGATGCAGGGCAGTCTGGAGCGAGTGCTGACATCTGGTCCGGACTGAAGGACCTGGCAACGATTACTGACATATCCTCTACTGTCACTGCATATGATTCTCTCACCATTGAAAGAATGGTGGAGGATTATATGAGTGACCACATCCAAGTAGGCACGTCAGACAGTCCGTACGTATACTGGCAGGAAAAAGAGGCAATTTGGAGGCCCTTGCAGAAACTGGCTTTATTCTACCTAAGTTGCCCTCCCTCCAGTGTGTACTCCGAAAGAGTGTTTAGTGCAGCCGCTCACCTTGTCAGCAATCGGCGTACGAGGTTACTTCCAGAAAATGTGGAGAAGATGATGTTCATTAAAATTAATTATAATCAATTCCTCCGTGGAGACATTCACCAGCAGCAATTGCCTCCAGAAAGTACACGGGGACCTGAGATGGTGGATTCCAGTGGGGACGAATTAATAATCTGTGAGGAGGGGGATGTACACAGTGAAAGGGGTGAGGAATCGGAGGATGATGATGAGGTGGACATCTTGCCTCTGTAGAGCCAGTTTGTGCAAGGAGAGATTGATTGCTTCTTTTTTGGTGGGGGCCCAAACCAACCAGTCATTTCAGTCACAGTCGTGTGGCAGACCCTGTCGCTGAAATGATGGGATCGTTAAAGTGTGCATGTCCTGTTTATACAACATAAGGGTGGGTGGGAGGGCTCAAGGACAATTCCATCTTGCACCTCTTTTTTCTTTCATTTTTCTTTGCATCATGTGCTATTTGGGGAGTATTTTTTGGAAGGGCCATCCTGCATGACACTGCAGTGCCACTCCTAGATGGGCCAGGTGTTTGTGTCGGCCACTTGTGTCGCTTAGCTTAGTCACACAGCGACCTTGGTGCGCCTCTTTTTTTCTTTGCATCATGTGCTGTTTGGGGACAATTTTTTGGAAGGGCCATCCTGTCTTGATTGACACTGCAGTGCCACTCCTAGATGGGCCAGGTGTTTGTGTCGGCCACTTGTGTCGCTTAGCTTAGTCAAACAGCCACCTTGGTGCGCCTCTTTTTTTTCTTTGCATCATGTGCTGTTTGGGGATTATTTTTTTGAAGGGCCATCCTGTCTTGATTGACACTGCAGTGCCACTCCTAGATGGGCCAGGTGTTTGTGTCGGCCACTTGTGTCGCTTAGCTTAGTCACACAGCGACCTTGGTGCGCCTCTTTTTTTCTTTGCATCATGTGCTGTTTGGGGAGTATTTTTTTGAAGGGCCATCCTGCCTGACACTGCAGTGCCACTCCTAGATGTGCCAGGTGTTTGTGTCGGCCACTTGTGTCGCTTAGCTTAGTCAAACAGCCACCTTGGTTCGCCTCTTTTTTTTTCTTTGCATCATGTGCTGTTTGGGGATTATTTTTTTCAAGGGCCATCCTGTCTTGATTGACACTGCAGTGCCACTCCTAGATGTGCCAGGTGTTTGTGTTGGCCACTTGTGTCGCTTAGCTTAGTCAAACAGCGACCTTGGTGTGCCTCTTTTTTTCTTTGCATCATGTGCTGTTTGGGGAGTATTTTTTGGAAGGGCCATCCTGTCTTGATTGACACTGCAGTGCCACTCCTAGATGGGCCAGGTGTTTGTGTCGGCCATTTGTGTCGCTTAGCTTAGTCACACAGCCACCTTGGTGCGCCTCTTTTTTTCTTTGCATCATGTGCTGTTTGGGGAGTATTTTTTTGAAGGGCCATCCTGTCTTGATTGACACTGCAGTGCCACTCCTAGATGGGCCAGGTGTTTGTGTCGGCCACTTGTGTCGCTTAGCTTAGTCACACAGCGACCTTGGTGCGCCTCTTTTTTTCTTTGCATCATGTGCTGTTTGGGGAGTATTTTTTTGAAGGGCCATCCTGCCTGACACTGCAGTGCCACTCCTAGATGGGCCAGGTGTTTGTGTCGGCCACTTGTGTCGCTTAGCTTAGTCACACAGCCACCTTGGTGCACCTCTTTTTTTCTTTGCATCATGTGCTGTTTGGGGACTATTTTTTTGAAGTGCCATCCTGTCTGACACTGCAGTGCCACTCCTAGATGGGCCAGGTGTTTGTGTCGGCTACTTGGGTCGCTTAGCTTAGTCACACAGCTACCTCATTGCGCCTCTTTTTTTCTTTGCATCATGTGCTGTTTGGGGACTATTTTTGTGAAGTGCCATCCTGTCTGACACTGCAGTGCCACTCCTAGATGGGCCAGGTGTTTGTGTCGGCCACTTGGGTGGCTTAGCTTAGTCACACAGTGACCTTGGTGCGCCTCTTTTTTTTCTTTGCATCATGTGCTGTTTGGGGACTATTTTTTTGAAGGGCCATCCTGTCTGACACTGCAGTTCCACTCCTAGATGGGCCAGGTGTTTGTGTCGGCCACTTGGGTCTCTTAGCTTAGTCACACAGTGACCTTGGTGCGCCTCTTTTTTTTCTTTGCATCATGTGCTGTTTGGGGACAATTTTTTGGAAGTGCCATCCTGCCTGACACTGCAGTGCCACTCCTAGATGGGCCAGGTGTTTGTGTCGGCCACTTGGGTGGCTTAGCTTAGTCACACAGCGACCTTGGTGCGCCTCTTTTTTTTCTTTGCATCATGTGCTGTTTGGGGACTATTTTTTTGAAGGGCCATCCTGTCTGACACTGCAGTTCCACTCCTAGATGGGCCAGGTGTTTGTGTCGGCCACTTGGGTCGCTTAGCTTAGTCACACAGTGACCTTGGTGCGCCTCTTTTTTTTCTTTGCATCATGTGCTGTTTGGGGACAATTTTTTGGAAGTGCCATCCTGCCTGACACTGCAGTGCCACTCCTAGATGGGCCAGGTGTTGTGTCGGCCACTTGGGTCGCTTAGCTTAGCCATCCAGCGACCTCGGTGCAAATTTTAGGACTAAAAATAATATTGTGAGGTGTGAGGTGTTCAGAATAGACTGAAAATGAATGGATATTATGGTTATTGAGGTTAATAATACTATGGGATCAAAATGACCCCCAAATTCTATGATTTAAGCTGTTTTTGAGGGTTTTTTGAAAAAAACACCCAAATCCAAAACACACCCGAATCCGACAAAAAATTTTCGGTAAGGTTTTGCCAAAACGCGTCCGAATCCAAAACACAGCCGCGGAACCGAACCCAAAACCAAAACACAAAACCCGAAAAATTTCCGGTGCACATCACTATGTATAAGTTGTAAGCATATGTCGTATTTGAATATAGCATTTGTTATGTAGTGTTTTACTGCACATTCCTTGTTTGTGGCAAACATCTACTGTATGTTGTAGTAGGCATAGGTGTTTTTGGTAAAGTAAGCAGGTGTGGTCATGTTGTTGTATTTTTAGATGTATATTACATCTGTACTTGCTGACGACAATATATGGCGGACTATTTTTAATATCAATTTTCAAAACACAGGTATGGTTTTGATTTTCCTAATGGCTACATGGCTAATGTTGTTTATCATGTTGTAAATGTTTTGGCAAAAATACATACCATAATGCAATATATTTTTCAGTGTCACAAAGAAGAGCAGCCCGTAGTAGCAGGACAAATGTTGCACAGGAGGATGCTGCTGCTACTACAGGTAAAGTATCCTTTATGGGTTTTTTTTGCCAAAATACATTTTTGAAAATACACTAATGTATTGCATTTTTCCAAAGTCCCATCCAGGCCACACCTTAGTCCGCAAATGCGCACAGGTCAACCAACATCCAGCCGCAAACACGTGGCGTTGAAAAGACCATGCCCAGATCTCCCGAGGGCCACATCTGCATCTCCCCCTCACAGACGCATCTCTACTGTGTCCTCAAGGCCACCATCAGATTTGCTAGCACCTTCCCCACCACGGGAAGCAGAATCCCCTCCTCTGGCTGGTGAGTCCATAAAATAACACATCAGAACACTTACAAACACAGTGTACTTCTGATAATTATGTCAACGAAACAAACACACAGTAATGCAGCGTCAGTATAATTTTTTTTTCTAATAAAACAAACATTAATGTAAAGGGCTGAACACCTCCTCACTAAAGCAACCAAACTACATGAGTGCACACTTGAGGTATACAGTAATATAATGCTTATTAAAGTGCACACCATAATCTGCTGGGCAAGCTTCAGCACATGAGTATCATTGCTTATTGGGTTTTAATCTTATTATTAATATTTTCCTTGATTTATATGGCGGCACAAGGGATCCGCAGCGCCCATAACACAGTACATAATTAAATCTGCAAACCTTGAAAAGCACAGTTATACTACAGGACAAAATAGGACAGGTTTAGAAAAGCCGGTGTTAGGTGCCATCAAAGGGAGTATTGAGTATAAGATAGTGAAAATAATTAAAGAAAAGGAACATGAGGAAAGAAGTCCCTGCTCCTGCGACCTTACAAAAAAGAAAAAAATGTTGGTCTACTATGACATTCATGTTGTGTTTTCTGCCTCATCTTACTTCAACAGGGTTTGTACATGATTGTTTTTTTTGTCTATTCCTGATTGTCTAAAGTTTTTAAATCAAGCAAAACCACGAACCTAAAACAAAATAGGGTCTTCCGTTAAGAAAAATATTTGTTGTGGCTTTTGTTACAAACATATGTGTGTTATTTTTTGACAAATAGAATAATAAATGCAATGCAATATGATAGAAGTATAAAATACATGTTGCATATTACTACAATGTTGCATTCTTATACCACACACAGATGATGACAGCATGCCCACGGACCAGCAGACACTGCAAACTGATGCCACGTTTGTTCTGGATCTCCGCCCATTACAGACAATGCAACCTAGCACGGTACCTGTGGCCCCGCCTCCACAACAAACAAGACCGCAACCAATAATGAGCCCAAGTACACCACTGGCTCAAACTGAAGAGCAGACATTTTGGGCCAACTCGGCAAACCACCAGAGGTTCAATTCAGAGTGTCTCCAAAGACAAAATCAGCTGCTGGCAAGTCTGCCACATTACATGCCACGCATAAGTCGAAATCTCAGCAGAGAACATTTGGAAACCAGTCGTGTGGCGACTTGTCTGGAGCAAATGCGGGCAGAAAACAGCACTATGATGACCACTTTACAGCGAATTCTGGATGAACAAATGAGGCAACACCAAAACTACCTGCATCTCCTTGAAAGGAACAATAGCCTTACAGAAAGTCTGGGTAGAATTATAGAGAATAACATGGCCTCCAATAACCAATTAAATGCTACACTCACTAACTTAAGCCACAAGATTCGTGTTTTACACTCCCAACAAGTGAGCACTAGCTCAGGAACTACAATTCCAATAAATACCCCAGTGACCTCCCCGATAAGGAGGTCAAGCAGATCAAGAGCTCATGTCCCTGGCCCCACCTCTGAAGCCTCCAAGGCTACACGAAAAAAATAAAGCCAGCCTCTGCAGATGGCAGATGCATAAGTGGGGTTAACACTGTCTGTTGACGTTTGCAATGTACACACTTTCACACTTTAATAAACATATTTGTGGTTTAAACATAAAAATGTTGTGGATAATCGTTATTTCTACCATTTCTGAGGGTGAGATGTTAATCTTGTACTTATTGACCTTTTAAAGTTTCACAATTATATGTGTTATTTTTGGTGAGGGTGCAACACATGTAAACACGCTTTTCAAAAGCAGGTCTATTTTTTCGTCGTATTTTTTTACGATTCTATCTTGAACACGAACGTAACTGACCTTTCACGGTGAAAAATACAAATACGAATTCTTGGTAAATTACCGAGTTCAATCAAATAACAGGCGTATTTGACCGATGGTGTATTAATTCGTAATTTTTTTCGTTGACTTAAAAAAAAATACGAATGCCCTAATCACTGCCGAGATTTGTGTTTAGTAAATGACCGAGATGACACTTTGAAGAAAAAACACCATCTCGGTCAAAATCGGCAGCTTAGTAAATATACCCCATGGTTTCTAGGTCGACATGGTCTGTAGGTCAACATGTTCTAGGTTGACATGAACGAAGGTCGACATGAGTTTTTCCCTTTTTTTTCATTTTTTGAACTTTTTCATGCTTTATGATCCACGTGGACTACAATTGGAAATGGTAACCTGTGCCGAGTGCAGCAGTAGTGGAGCAAGGCAGCTTGCCTGAAGCATGGTGAGCAAAGCGAGCCATGCGAGGGGACACGGTGCACTAATTGTGGTTTCCGGTCACTCTACGGAGAAAATGACACCCAAAAACATATTAAAACTCTTGTCGACCTTGTACATGTTCACCTAGAGACCATATAGACGTAGCAACCATGTTGACCTACTTACTGTCGACCAATAGTGGTTGACTTAGACACTGTCGACCTAAGTGTGGTTGACCCTATGACCCACACCCTCTTGACCAGGGTAACGCAATAGATGTGGTCTTTCTGGATTTTGCAAAAGCTTTCGACACTGCCTTTCAGGAGGCTGATATTCAAATTAAGGGAGCTTGGTATAGGAAACACTATTTGTACATGGGTGAGTAATTGGCTTGATAACAGGGAACATCCAGTAGTGGTTAATGGGATGTTTTCCACCTGGGCTAAAGTAATCAGTAGTATACCACAGGACTCTGGGGCCACTATTGTTTAACATATTTATAAATGACCTAGGAGAAGGACTAAAAAGCACAGTGTACATTTTTGCAGATGATACTAAAATATGTAGGGTAATTAAGTCAGATGTGGATGTGGAGTTTCTTCAGAGCGATTTATTTAAACTGGAAGTTTGGGCAACGAAATGGAGTATGAGATTTAATGTGGAAAAATGTAAAGGTTCAGAGGCGAGTTGCCAAATTGATTAACGGGTTGGAGATACTGGACTATGACGAGAGGCTTTCTAGGTTAGATATGTTTACACTAGAGATGAGTGGGTTCGGTTCCCTGAGAGCCGAACCCACACAAACTTCATGCTCCGAGTCCGGATCCGAGTCCAGCTCGAGACTTCCCGCCAGACCCGGAAACCAGAACAAGGCAAAACGTCATCATGCCGCTGTCCGATTCTCACGGGATTTGGATCCCATATAAACAGCTGTGCGTCACCGACATTTTCACTCCAGACTTGGAGAGTGAGGGAGACAGACCTCTGTCTCTCTGTGAATGGTGGCATCGGGTGGGGTTAGTGTGTGCTCTGTAGGGGTGCTAATGCAGTCACTGTGGTGTACCTGTGCTGTCCTTGCTGTCACTGGTGTTTCATGTGCTGCAGCTGTACATGGGTGTTGCTGTCCTGGCTGTCACTGTGTTGTACAGGGGGCAGTGGCAGTGTAAAATATAGGGGTGCTGATGTCTTAATAACATTACACTGGCCCTGTCTGCTATAAAAATTTGGGTGCAGTTCTTAAAAATTAAAAGCACACAACTCCTGTATGCTGTCAAATGTAGGGGTGCTGATGTCTTAATAACTTTACACTGGCCCTGTATGCTATAAAAATTCAGGGGGGCAGTTGTTAAAAACCAAAAAAGCACACTGCTGTATGCTGTAAAATATTGGGGTGCTGCAGTTCAAATAAGATTACACTGTATGCTATAAAATTTCAGGGGTGTAGTGAAAATAAATGTACACTGGCCCTGTCTTGTATGCTGTAATAATTCTAGGGTGCAGTGAAAATCAATGTACATTGGCCCTGTCTTGTATGCTGTAATAATTCTAGGGTGCAGTGAAAATCAATGTACACTGGCCCTGTCTTGTATGCTGTAATAATTCTAGGGTGCAGTGAAAATCAATGTACATTGGCCCTGTCTTGTATGCTGTAATAATTCTAGGGTGCAGTGAAAATCTCTGTACACTGGCCCTGTCTTGTATGCTGTAATAATTCTAGGGTGCACTGAAAATCAATGTACACTGGCCCTGTCTTGTATGCTGTAAACTTACAGGGGTATTGTGAAAATACAGGGGTGCTGGCATTGTATGCGGTTGCTATGTCTAGGCCTGACGTTCACAACACTGTATGGGAAGAGGAGGCTCCTACCACCATTTGCATGCCCCCTGCAATGCTGGGAGGAGCACCGCCAGTCCAATTGCTGATATTGAGATTGAGGATGTCACTGTAGATGTACACCAGGATGAGGAGGATATGGGTGTAGCTGGCACTGCGGAGGAAGTTGATGATGAAGATTCTGATGGTGATATGGTTTGTTTGAATAAGGCACCAGTGGAGACAGTTGCTGGCCATGGGATGAAAAAGCCCATTGTCATGCATGGGCAAAATACCAAAAAAGCCACCTCTTCAGTGTGGAATTATTTCTCCACAAATCCGGACAACAGGTGTCAATCCATATGTTGTCTTTGTCAATCCATAATAAGTAGGGGTACGGACGTTAACCACCTATGAACATCCTCCCTTATACGTCACCTGCAGCACATTCATAAGTCATTGTAAAGTTCAGAAACTTTGGGTAATAGTGTAAGCAGTCCACTGACATCTAAATGATGTGGTTTGTTTGTTTGTTTGAATTTTATTTCTCTGTGAGAATGAGGAAGTAAACACTGAAGGGGGGGTGCAGGAATCTGAGGATGAGGACGACATCTTGCCTCTGTAGAGCCAGTTTGTGCAAGGAGAGATTAATTGCTTCTTTTTTAGTGGGGACCCAAACAAACCAATCATTTCAGCCACAGTCATGTGGCAGACCCTGTCGCTGAAATTATTGGTTTGTTAAAGTGTGCATGTCCTGTTTGTACAACATACGGGTGGGTGGGACAATTCCATCTTGCACCTCTTTTGTTTCTTTTCATGATGTGCTGTTTGGGGCCTAGTTTTTAGAACTGCCATCCTGTCTGACACTGCAGTGCCACTCCTAGATGGGCCAGGTGTTTGTGCCGCACACTTGTGTCGCTTAGCTTAGTTACCCAGCGACCTCGGTGCACCTCTTTTTTTTTCTATGCATGATGTGCTGTTTGGGGCCTAGTTTTTAAAAGTGTCATCCTGTCTGACACCGCAGTGCCACTCCTAGATGGACCAGGTGTTTGTGCCACACACTTGTGTCGCTTAGCTTAGTCACCCAGCGACCTCGGTGCACCTCTTTTGTTTCTTTGCATGATGTGCTCTTTGGGGCCTAGTTTTTAAAACTGCCATCCTGTCTGCCACTGCAGTGCCACTCCTAGATGGGCCAGATGTTTGTGCCACCTACTTATGTCACTTAGCTTAGTCATCCAGTGACCTCGGTGGAACCTTTTGGCCTAAAAACAATATTGTGAGGTGTGAGGTGTTCAGAATAGAGTAGAAATGAATGTTATTGAGGTTAATAATACTGTAGGATCAAAATTACCCCCAAATTCTGTGATTTTAGCTGTTTTTATGTTGTTTTTTAAAAAAATCATCCAGATCCAAATCCAAAACCCGAAAGGGTGGTTTTGGCAAAACCAATCTAGATCTAAAACACGAGCAGAGATCCAGATCCAAATCCAAAACACAAAACACCAAAAGTGCCCGCCGCACATCTCTAGTTTACACTAGAAATGAGATGACTAAGAGGAGATATGATTAATATTTACAAATATATAAAGGGGCAATAACTGGAGCTATCAGGTAATTTGTTTATTAGGAGACCTCTACACAAAACGAGTGGACACCCACTAGGGCTTGAGGAGAGGAAATTTCGTACTCAGCGCAGGAAGGTATTCTTCACTGTAAGGGCAATATGAATATGGAATTCACTACCAGAGAAGGTTGTTATGGCGGACTCAGTCAATGCGTTTAAAAATGGGTTAGATACATTTCTAACAGAAAAAGATATCTGAGGATATAGCCTTTAACCAGAATAGAATAGGGAATCTAATATATTGTGGCAGAGAGACTCAGGTGCCACAGTATGAGCAGTTAAAGCATGGCTTGGATCCTTGGTGAAGCCATAGTTTCAGGCTTACAACCTTTGTATTGTCTAGAATCCAGGTTTTCCAAGGAGCACATTATGGATGCCTCCGCTGTTCTAGGAAGTAACTGCCCTATTTAGAGGGATTACTCTTTGTTTCTGTAGTCCTGATGCTAGACAGCCGGCCAGGCCATAGTCAGGGACATGTTTACTTAGTGTTAGAGTCTGGGTGTCTGGTCCTGTGCATTTGACTGGCTGTAAAGTCTGAAAACTGTTCATTCTGTGCAACTGTCTCAAATAAACATCACACTCACCTTTTCACTGTGGCTTGTTCCTGTGTTTACGACTGAAGAGTTCAACAATATATTCAGGTTGAACTCGATGGACTACTAGTCTTTTTTAAAACCTCACCAACTATGTTACTATGTATGTTACATTTCAAGTTGGGACGCAAAATAGGGTGAGTCAAATATTAATAGTTAATACAGAAGAAGAGAATGGCACTCCAAACATATTGTTTGCAATATTCATCAATGTTTCAGACTCTTGGCTTGAGAAAGGACCTTAAGGTTTAAATCTTTGCAGAATATTGCTAGTAAACTACTGTGCTTCTGCAAATTATATGTTTGGAGTGTCGGTCTACTATTTTGCCTTAACACTATATATACAACAGTTCTCTCCCATACAAAAGCAACTCGCTGTGGTACCAGCACACATAGATTATGCAAAAAGTCCCTAACTGCAGCACTCATCGGAATGACAAATAACTTCAAATAGACTCCATCAATCATCAAAGTTTCGGGTTTAATCTCAACCCATTATCAGGATACATATCCTCAATAAATAAATAAATATATATATATATATATATATATATGGGTCATTGCCCCTGAGGAAGTCAGAAGGATAAAACACAGTCCTCCTAGAAGAAACACATTGGGTGATGTATGCCACTGTTCAGATAAGCTCTTATTTCTCTAAATATATGTACGGGCATTTACTTATGTTCCTGTGACTTGTATGTTAATAGGATTACACTATGTTAATTTTTGTATTTTATCTTTTATGTTCTCTGGATCTATATTACAATGTTAAACTTCATATGACTGATGACCTCGTGTGGATCATTACAAGAACCTGAGATACTGTAAGCCTTTTGAAATATCTAATTTAGTATGGGTCTACCTGTATTTGGAATATACAGTATACACTTTGGTGGTGTAAACACATTATTGCAGGAGTAGACGCTCCTGTCTCTTTTTAATATTTTAGGTTGAAAAAGTTGGTGTGCATCTGGATGAGGATTCTGGCCGTCCCATATTAGTGGATCTTCCTGTGCTTGAATTAAAGCTGTGTACTTTTTAAGTGTTTCACATACACAGTGGCCTAGCACCCATTTTGATTAAATGGATAGATACTCCACTTAATATACAGCACTCAGGGACTTCAGTACACAAAGCAATGTGTATTAATACATATTTCTGATGTTTCATGACTTAACGCCTTTTCATCAGGGCCTTTTTCTGTGTACTTTGGCCCTGATGAAAAGACATTAAGCCTTGAAATGTCAGCAATATGGATTAATACATGTTGCCTTGTGTAGTGAAGTCCCTAAATGCTATATATTACATGGAGTCTGTGCATAAAAATACAAACGAGCACTGGGGCAATATTGACACATGAATTGGGGAAACCTATATGATATAGATATATATATATATATATATATATATACAGTATATATACAGTGGGGCAAAAAAGTATTTGGACAGCCACCGTTTGTACAAGTTGACCCACTTAAAAAGATGAGAGAGGTCTGTAATTTCCATCATAGGTGCACTTCAACTGTGAGAGACAGAATCTGGGGAAAAAAACTAGGAAATCACAATGTATGATTTTTAAACAATTTATTTGTATATTCTTGCGGAAAATAAATATTTGGACAATCAAAAAGTTTAACTCAATACTTTGTGATATAACCTTGGTTGGCAATTACAGAGGTCAAAAGTTTCCTGTAGTTCTTGACCTGGTTTGCACACCCTGTAGCAGGTATTTTGACCCACTCTTCCATGCAGATCTTCTCTATATCTGTCATGTTTTGTAGCTGTCGCTGGGCAACACGTACTTTCAACTCCCTCCACAGATTTTCTATTGGGTTGAGGTCTGGAGACTGGCTAGACCACTCCAAAACCTTGAAATGCTTCTTACAGAGCCATTCCTTAGTTACCCGGGTGGTGTGTTTGGGGTCATTGTCATGCTGGAAGACCCAGCCACGTTACATCTTCAATGCTCTTACTGAGGGAAGGATGTTTTTGCCCAAAATTTCACGATACATGGCCCCATTCATCCTCTCCTTAATACGGATCAGTTGTCCTGTCCCCTTTGCAGAAAAGCAGCCCCAAAGCATGATGTTTCCACCCCCATGCTTTACAGTGGGTATGGTGTTCTTGGGAAGCCATTCATCATTCTTCTCCCTCCAAACACAGCGAGTGGAGTTTATACCAAAAAGTTTGATTTTGCTCTCATCTAAACACATTACATTCTCCCAATCCTCCTCTGGATCATCCAGATGGTCACTGGCAATGCGTTCTCTGACAGTCCTGGTAGTTTTACCCACGTAGCCTTTACCGCATGGGCACAAGATCAAATAGATGATAAATTTAGATGTGCAGGTTAAAACATGTCTAATGTGTCCCACCTGTTCAGTAAAGGGAAATTTAAAAGAAGACCCAGTGAGCATGCTGTCAGAGAACGCATGGCCCTTCATAGGTCAGCCATAAATCAAGCATTGACTGACAAAAAATTTGATCAACCAGTAGCCAGACATTTTGCTGAGATGAAACATCCACTCAATACCCTCAAACATACTGTTATAGACCACATTCCAGACTCCATACGTGGAGGGGACAGAGGAGCCAAACTCCTCAAGTTAGAAGCAAGATGGATATTTAAATTAAACACCACCAGTCCAACGGGATTGAAAGAGAAAATCTCTTGGAATTCTCTTCAATAGCAATACAGGATCCAGCTGAAACATCATCCACTTGCTCCATGATGTATCTTCCAGTTCCTAGTGTCTACGGGGGATAAACTTGGGACCTTGCAGAATTTAAACAGGAGGATTACCCTGCATCAGTTCTGTATAGTCCAAATTTAAGTTTTCTACAAAATCTAGCAGTGGTGTTTTAGAATTTCTGGTGGTAGCTCTCCCTGGATGGCACATTTTTCTCTTTTTTGTGGGGCATCCTTACATGTAGAGCATGCTAGGCTTTTGTCCATCTGGACACCCATATTTAGAGTAAGTGCATGGTTTTATCCACAAGTCAATACACCCAAAGGGGCCTTTTCCCCATGCAATTAGGTTCAGACACCATTGTAGGTGACAGTTGATTGCCAAAAGCTCAGAAAGCCCCCATTATACTACCCTTCGGGAAGCAACACCTTCCCTTGGTCTCCCTCAATATGCTCCTGAATTCTATAGCATATGTGTATATATTGTTTATTATATATTTGTAAATGTAAATGTTTACTATGTATTTCATATATTTCTAAGCAGATTAGTATACTATTTTTATATGGCCAGTATGATCACACATCAGCTACACGGGTGAACGGTGTTACAGGGCACCACTGGGGTTTTTAGATCTTTCACATGTTGTGCACTTTTTCTGACAGCCCCGGCCAGCATGATCCAACGCGGCGGCTGCTACCATGGCAACCCGACGTGAGGACGCATGACATCACATGCAGCGGAACCTGGAAGTCCAGGGAGCGCGGCGGTGACGGAGTGGCCGGGGGCGTCCTTCCTCACGACACTGGCGGGTCTCTACACACTATTTAAGGTAAGTTAGTAACACTTGTCACATACACCTTGAAAAAGGGGCTGCGGGCCCCGAAATATTGGAAAATGTTGTATTTGTGATGCTTTAATACACCAACTTTCATACCACAAGTCCTGGAGTGCCGCCAAATTTTTTCATCTCTGCGGAGGGCACATGGGCCACATATTGTACCACACTAGGGAGGGCCAGGCAGTACCAAATTACACACACACATATATATATATATATATATATATATATATATATATAAATTTTATATATACAGTACAATACATTTATACATCTCTCTCTTTCTCTCTCTCTCTCTCTCTGGAAGACGATGCTGAACAGGTGAGTTCAACTAACATGTAATCACCTGTTTAGAGACCTATATATTCTTGTGATGTTTCTCATTGTATGTGAACACTTGTCGCTGATGATGGGCTTGTCCCCGAAATGCCGTTGGATAAATAAAGAATCTGATTTAATCTTTAACAAGTCTGCATAAGTGCTGCTGTTCTATCTACACTACTATTGGGCAATGCTGATGGACCTATGGAGGGAACCAGAGCACTAAGAACCTAATACCCACTCTGGAGTGCCAGACTATCGTCTCCTATATATAGAAATATCAGGTTGGTACCTACTATTGGCCGGTGGAAATATAAATTAACTCTATCTTTGAAATATTAAGTTTGAGGTGGTGATATGTCACCCAAGATGAAATGGCAGATAGGCATTCAGTGACTTAGCCAAGTAAAGATAGGGACAAATCAGGGGAGGATAGATAGATTTGAGTATCATCTGCGTACAGATGATACTCAAATCCAAAAGAGCTGATTAGTTTACCAAGAGATGAGGTATAGATAGAGAAAAGCAGCGTACCCAAGACTGAGCCTTACGGTCCTCCAACTGAAAGAGGTAGCCAAGAGGAGGTAGATTCAGAGAAGCGAACACTGAAGGTGGATTAGATAAGTAGGATAGGAACCAAGGAAGGGCTGTGGCTTTAAGACCTAGGGATTGTAGTGTTTGTATGAGAAGAGAGTGGTCAACAGTGTCAAAGGCAGTAGATAGATATAAAAAAATAAGTAGTGAGAAATGGCCTTTAGACTTCGTAGTGACCAAATCATTAACCACTTTAGTCAGTGCTGTCTCTGTGGAGTGTTGGGAACAGAAGCCTGACTGAAGTGGGGCCAATAAATTGTGTGAGTTAAGAAAGCATGTGAGTCAAGTGTAGGCAAGTCTCTCAAGTAGCTTAGAGAGACAAGGGAGCTGAGAAATAGGGCGGTAGTTAGAGAGAGAGTTAGGGTCAGAATTTTGTTTTTTCAAAATGGGAGTAATCACTGCATGCTTGAAAAGTGAAGGAAAAATACCAGTAGAAAGAGAGATTACAGATGTTAGTTAAGGTAGGGATGAGCACCAGAAACAGAGCTTTACTTATTTGTGAGGGTAAAGGATCAAGAGGAGAGGTAGTAGAGAAGCAGGATGAGAAGAGTGATGATAATTCATCTTCATTTGTGGGATCAAATGAAGAGAGAGTGCCAGAGGGTTCAGGTAAAGAACTGAGCAGGTCACTGGCTGCCGAAGAGCATATTATTTCATCTCGGATCTTATCAATCTTCTCCTTGAAGTAGGAAGCAAGATCTTGTGCCTTGATAGTGGCTGGTGGGGTAGGTGAGGGAGGATTCAGAAGTGATTTAAATGTATTAAAGCGTCGTTTGGGGTTAGAGGCTTGAGCAGAGATAAGAGTTTGGAAATATGTTTGTTTGGCAGTGTCCAGGGCATTTCTATAAGAGTGGTAGACAGTCTTATATGTGAGGAAGTCACTTGAAATACGAAATTTACACCACTGATGCTCAAGTTTATGTATGCGTTTTTGTAGTTGTCTTGTTAATTTAGAGTGCCATGGTTGACATCTAGGCCTACGTGGAGTGTGATGGGTAGCTGGAGCCACTTCATCAAGGGCTAGTTCTAGAGTCTCGTTCAGGTGTTATACAGCCATTTCAGGAGAGGTTAATGCAGAAATAAGTGAAAGCAGTTTTTGGAGTGAGGTGGAAAGTTCTTGAAGATTAATTGTGTTAATATTTCTGCGGGTTTGAGGAGGATTGGAGGACTGCAGCAACACAGAGTTTGAATTAACAGAGGAGAGCATGCAAGTAATAAGGTTGTGATCTGAGAGGGGGAAAGGAGTGTTAGTGAGTTCAGAAACGGAGCATGCTCTGGTGAATACTAGATCACGGCAGTGGCCCTCCCGATGAGTAGAGGAGTCAGTCCATTGGGAGAGGCTGAGAGAGGAGGTTAGAGAGAGTAGTTTGGAGGCATGAGAAGCAAATTTTGGACAATCAATAGCAATATTGAAATCACCCATGGAGATGTCAGAGGATAGGAAGTGAGGGAGTCAAGCAGAAAAATCTTCCAGAAATTGTTTGGGATACCCAGGTGGGCGATAGATAGCTGCAACATGCAGAGAGAAAGGAGAGTAAACCCTGATGGAATGTAGTTCAAATGATGTAAATGTGAATGATGGAATCTGTGGTAGAGCAGTGTATGGGAAAGATTGGGAAAGTAATAGTCCAACTCCTCCTCCTTTATGGTTACCAGGCCTGTAGGTGTGTGTAAAGTGGAGACCACAATGTGACAGTGCTGCAGGGGAGGCTGTGTCTGATTGTGTGAGCCAGGTTTCTGTTATAGCCAGCAGATTGAAGTTGTTAGATATGAAGAGGTCATGGATGGATGTTAATTTGTTACAAACAGAGCGTGCATTCCATAGGGCACACTTTAGTGATCTGGAGGGTGATGGAAGACATGTGATGTTTATGAGGTTAGCTGGATTTCTATGTTGCTGTGAATCAGGTGAATGTGAGTGATGCAAGTGGTTGGGTCCTGGATTTGGTGAAATGTCACCAGCTATCAGAAGCAGAAGACAAAGATAAATGTGAGTGTCAGAGGTTTGTGAAAGTTTTTTATGGTGAGAGGTTGTAGATGTTATTGTCAATAAGTATAGGGAAGTAAAAAGCGCATGAGTGTTAATAAGAGGGGAGTGAATAATTAAGGGGGCAACATGTACAGAGGATTGAGTTGCTGGGAGACTGAATGATGCAATGGCCTTTATGAATATTACACAAAGAGCAATGGCGAAAATCAATTTGTGGTACATACCTGTAGTTTGTTTGGGATTAAACAAGAGTTATCTATGCTGAGAGTGTAAGATTTCACTTGTTAGAGTTAAAAGTTCAGGTGCCTGTTTACTGGTGTTGGTCTACTGTATGTTAACTGAGCATGACAGAGTAAAATGGCAAACAGGTATGTACAGTCACATGCAAATCACAATGTAACTGTTTTTATACAAAATTGGTTGCATTCTTTTCTTAGAGGTCATGAGGATTATAGTTGGAAAGATATATACATACGCTTAAATGCATAGATGATTTTGATTGAGTATGAAAGGAAGGGTGGCTGTTTTGTTGCAATGTTGGTTGGGTGTTTACATCTGTTTTCATCCTGCTTAAGTCCAGGGTAAGTCTATATTGTAATATTTTCTTAACCCTTTTAAAACAACCCTTCTAAGACAACCCTAGTAGTAATAGCACACTTTTCTGTCAAACAAAAAGTGACAGGTGACTCCGCCTACTCTTCGCATAGTCTCCACCCACACCCTGCCTCCAACATGCCCACAACACCACCCATAACACTCCCCTGACACACCCTGATTTACGCCCATTTTTAATATAAATTGAATATAAATGTCATCATTTGATATCATGATGATATCATCTCTTACAAGACGTGTTTTGTCAGATAAGACTCATAAGTTTGAAAAAAGCTACAGTATGTCACGCAGCACAGCTATTAAAAAATAGATGACAAAAAGGTATTACACAGTGTTAAAACTTGGTAGTTATTGTGGCGCTGATAAATATTATAAGGCTAATAAAGGAGAGTTTAAAATATCGGAAATTAAAAAATTGCTTTAAGATCAAGATGCCTATAGGTTGCATAAGATGGACTTCAGAATTTTTGAAACATAAAACTTTTTTTGCTATCTCAATATCTCACAGAAGATGGGTTGTATGATGTAACCATAATTTAAAAAATATATATACATTATTCATGCTGGACATGCTCAGACATGTATATATCTGTATTATTTAAAAAAATATTTGCGTTATTTTTGCAACCATACAGTATGTAGAAACAGCATATTTGTGCTTTAGTCGTAGAATTTTTTTTAATATGTGCATTTTTGTACATCAATAATGCAAGTTTATTAAATGTTTATTATTAAAGAAGCCTTGTTATCCATCACAAAAAGCAAATCAAAAGAAAATTCTCTGATACTGTGATTTTAACCAATTTAAATGAAGGTTATATTTTATTTTAACTCGTGCTTAAAATACCTTTTTTTCCTACCAAGTCATCGGTGGGGGGTTGCTCTAACAAAAGACCCTTATAAGACATGTGCTGTGCCAGATAAGACTTTACTTACAATTCTGTTACGGGACAACTCTATCCTACAAAATTATAACAATTGTTTAATATCACATTCATGTCTTTCTTTGAAATGTAAGTATACATTGTACTTATTGTATCCTCTTTTCATTATCTGAACATGCTCTGTAAAATGATCTTTCACAAGTTGCTGCATGTGCTGCTCACTAATTGTATATTGCGACTCTAGTAGTAGTATGACAACTTGTTCACTGCTGGTTAATACAGTATGTGCATTTTCATAATAAAAAAGTATATTTGCATTTTTGTTACATCAATAATATATGTTTATTAAATGTTTATGATATATATTAAAGAAGCCTCCTTGTTATCCATCACAAGAAGCAAATCAAATAAGTTATTTACACATATATTATATTACATTTTTCTTATGCCAGCACTGCTATTATATATTTGGTGCCACAGTAACTAAACAGGAAGGGAGAACAGTGTTATTGTGAGGCTGGACATGACAGGACAAATAGCAGGCAGTGGTGATACAGTATGAAGTAGAGATGGTTCAATCTGCTGAAAATCTCTTTGAGGTATGAATTTCAGAAGACTATATTTGGATACATGTTTTTATGTAAAATGTGTGATGTTATTGAGTGTAGATGGTGTTAGAAAGTGTTCAGTGAATGTACATGAACGTATTAATGTATCCACAGCAAGAAATCCATAGTTTCTAACATGTTGCTGCTTTGATGTAGCATATAGATAATCATTGATAATATATTTTTCTGTTACAGCATATATTATATAAAAAAAAAATCTAAAATAAAAAAATGAGTCTCCATACAGAAATAGTAAAATGTAAAAATATATGTAGGTTTGGTGCTTCCATTTTTGTAGATGTTGGATTGCCAGAAATAGGTGAACTTTTCTCAGTTTTCTGTTCATTGTAACATGTTTAACTTTTTTTGTGTGGAGTCTATTTTATAAATATAGTACAATATTCTTGTATTAGAAAATAGCAGAACAGTGAACAAGGTGCAGCCAAGTTGTAAAAACAAAAGATTTAACTTTTGCGTCTTTAAATGCTGCAAAAACAATTAGTAAAATTCCACTTGATTCAGGAACAAATCATATTTTGCAGTTCTCTTTAAGGATACATAAAAAAGAGCAAAGCACATGCAACAGGACAACACCATTTGAGCAAGTATACGGAAACCTACTCACATGTATTAAAGCCATTTAAAACATAATATAATTAGCCACCATACAGCAAGTTACCCCCCTTTTTGTGTAAGATTCCTACAGGATGTAAAGATGGCAATGAGCACTTCAAACCTACAATGCCCCAATCAAATTAGGCGCAGCTGGAAAATCCTACAGTCAGCAAAAATGACAAATACTTCTGATCCAAGGGAGCTGGTCCCAGTAGTTTACTTGATGTGTAAACAACTCTACTAATTGTCTAAATTATATGTGAAGTTTTCAGAAAACAAGAAGTAACATGGCCGCCAAACCAGTACTGCAAGTATTCCAGTAAGCGTTCCAAGTGCTCCAAACAGAAAGTAATGTGCCCATTCTCACACTGCATTCTAAAGTCTTAAACAGGAAGTATATGCGGCCAATCATGCGGTCCACACCATTACTAGTGCAGGAGTTGCAGAGTACACAATATGATAATCATTAGGAATCTTCATTTTAAAGCTTTGAGCTCCATTGGCACCACAAGTTTTTCAAAGTATATTTGTTGCATTCAGAAAAAGATTTTAAAAAATACAGTACATTAAAATAAACATAATACATAAATAGGGTTTTTTTTTCTCCAAGCCATAGGGCGATCACAAAAGTCTCTTACACGACATGTGTTGTTTTAGATAAGAGCTTAGCTACACCACCACACTGTTGTGCAAACTTAACCCTTAGATGGTGCAACTTAGAGGAAGAATGATAAAGTCCCCATTTACATTATCCCAATATGGTATATTACTACTCTATACCAATATTCTTTACAAGCCAGCATATGGAATGGATCATGTTGTGCAGTAACTAACACTTGCAACTTAGAGGCAGAATGATGTATTTCATACCCAGAGAGGCACTGGTCACAGATACTCAATGCAGAGGAATGGCACATTAGGTGTAAAATTAAATATTTGTTTTCTACACAGGGCAGTGGTATCTGCTGCTCCCACACACCGCTGTGGTTTAGCCTTCTGGGATCTTCCATGTTGATAGACCCATTTGAATTTACCACTAGTATTAGCCCTGAAAAAATACCAATTGTTGCAGTAACGGGCTTACCTATAAATCTGGCATTGGAAAAGTACAGCAGATGAAATGTGGTTCATAGGGAGTTTTATTCTAATCCTACCTTTTCAGATTTCATACGGCATTAGTGGTTTATCTGAATGGGCATACATTTTGTTCTCCTTGTTATACAAGGCATTGGGACTGTATAACGGTAGAATTCCCCCCCTCCCCCCCATTCCCCGGTAAGGTTGCTGGGAAAGGGGAAGAGATTAGCAGGGACAAGCTTTGCACTTGGATCCTGAATACACACTGCCTCATGAAAATGTTATAGTAGATGCTAAGAGTTCCATTTTAACTTTCTAAGGTGGATAAATGTTTTTCCTTTTTTATTTCAGGTGTTCAGTTATGCAGGTGGTTTACGTTTATCATGTCTTTGATGGCCATTTTGTTGTTGTTATTTTTATTACCAAATGCTTTTAATGAAATAGTGCAATCTGTTGGCCCTGTCAGCTTGTCATAAAATTATTCTACAAACGTTCTTTCTGAGAATATAGTTAAACATATAAAGACAAATAGATCACTTTTTACCCCTATTATAATACACATGTCAAGTTAACCTATAAACTCCTGTGAAATATATATGCATGTTATCCATTGTAATTGTTGATGTCTTGTAGATATAACAGCCACCATCATACATAGTTATGGATGTTAGAAGTCACTTTGGATCTCCATCCTGCGTTCTCATTGACTTTTATACAGTGCTTAGAGAAAAGGGCCCAGTACTCTGATATTCTATGGCAGCAAGTTGGTGCAAGATTTACAGTCTTTTCCTCTCTTTAAGAATTAAAATGACTCCTAGAAAATAGGGGTTGATACTGCGTCCCCCTGAGTGCCATCAGAAACAACATTGCTGTAACAATTCCTGTCATTTGCAATAGTGGTTAAATAGACTTTTTTTCATTATACTGTGTGTATTTAGAACTTATTTTGACTGTGTTTGTGTAAACTGTTATTATATTACTGTGTGTGTTAACATATAGGTTCTACTTAATCACAGTCGCAGCATGGGCAAAGTTGATGACAGCTTCCCTCCTGTTTTTTAAAATGAAGAGCCTGGTGCAGACAGACACTTTTTGTAGCTGTTTATGGTCGAGAGAGAAGAAAACCCACTACCACACTACCAGCTAGAAAATCATTTTACTATGGGGACTCTACCTTAACCAGAGGTTTCTGTTTACATTGCAAGTACCAGATAAACACCATCAGGCGCTCTAACGGTTTTGAAGGGGCTGTGCAGACCAAGATTGGTATATAAAAACTAGAGATGAGCAGGTTCGGTTCCTTGAGATCCGAACCCCCCGAACTTCAACTATTTTACACGGTTCCGAGGCAGCCTTGGATCTTCCCGCCTTGCTCGGTTAACACGAACGCGCCCGAACGTCATCATCCCGCTGTCGTATTCTCGCGAGATTCGTATTGCATATAAAGAGCCGCGCGTCGCCACCATTTTCACTTGTGCATTGGAGATGATAGCGAGAGGACGTGGCTGCGTTCTCTCAGTTTCTTTGTTCAGTGTGCTGCAAATATCTGTGCTCAGTGTGCTGCAAATATCTGTGCTCAGTATGCTGCAAATATCTACGTTCTCTGCCTGAAAACGCTCCATATCTGTGCTGCATTGTAGTTGTGCGCAGTTTATAGTAGGAGGACAGTGCAGAATTTTGCTGACCACCAGTATATATATAGCAGTACGGTACAGTAGTCCATTGCTCTACCTCTGTGCCGTCACGTATACTATCCATATCTGTGCTGCATTGTAGTTGTGCGCAGTATATAGTAGGAGGACAGAGCAGAATTTTGCTGACCACCAGTATATATATATATATATATATATATATATATAGCAGTACGGTACAGTAGGCCATTGCTATTGATATATTACTGGCATATAATTCCACACATTAAAAGATGGAGAACAAAAATGTGGAGGGTAAAATAGGGAAAGATCAAGATCCACTTCCACCTCGTGCTGAAGCTGCTGCCACTAGTCATGGCCGAGACGATGAAATGCCATCAACGTCATCTGCCAAGGCCGATGCCCAATGTCATAGTAGAGAGCATGTAAAATCCAATAAACAAAAGTTCAGTAAAATGACCCAAAAATCTAAATTAAAAGCATCTGAGGAGAAACGTAAACTTGCCAATATGCCATTTACGACACGGAGTGGCAAGGAACAGCTGAGGCCCTGGCCTATGTTCATGGCTAGTGGTTCAGCTTCACATGAGGATGGAAGCACTCATCCTCCCGCTAGAAAAATGAAAAGACTTAAGCTGGCAAAAGCACAGCAAAGAACTGTGCGTTCTTCTAAATCAAAAATCCCCAAGGAGAGTCCAAATCCCCAAGGAGAGGCACCTGTTGTCCGTGGGACGAATATGGCCATTGACATGCCTGGTCAAATTACAAAAAAAATCACCTCTTCGGTGTGGAGTTATTTTAACAGAAATGCGGACAACAGGTGTCAAGCCGTGTGTTGCCTCTGTCAAGCTGTAATAAGTAGGGGTAAGGACGTTAACCACCTAGGAACATCCTCCCTTATACGTCACCTGGAGTGCATTCATCAGAAGTCATTGACAAGTTCAAAAACTTTGGGTGACAGCGGAAGCAGTCCACTGACAACTAAATCCCTTCCTCTTGTAACCAAGCTCCTGCAAACCATACCACCAACTCCCTCAGTGTCAATTTCCTCCTTAGACAGGAAAGCCAATAGTCCTGCAGGCCATGTCACTGGCAAGTCTGACGAGTCCTCTCCTGCCTGGGATTCCTCTGATGCATCCTTGAGTGTAACGCCTACTGCTGCTGGTGCTGCTGTTGTTGCTGCTGGGAGTCGATCGCCATCCAAGAGGGGAAGTCGGAAGACCACTTGTACTACTTCCAGTAAGTAATTGACTGTCCAACAGTCCTTAGCGAGGAAGATGAAATATCACAGCAGTCATCCTGCTGCTGTGGTGTTAAACGTGTGTCCGGTATGGTGGTCAGCAAAATTCTGCACTGTCCTCCTACTATTTATACTGTGCACAACTAAAATGCAGCACAGGTATGGATGGATAGTATACTTGACGACACAGAGGTAGAGCAGTGGACTACTGTACCGTACTGCTATATATATACTGGTGGTCACAGCAAAATTCTGCACTGTCCTCCTACTATATATACTGCGCACAACTAAAATGCAGCACAGGTATGGATGGATAGTATACTTGACGACACAGAGGTAGAGCAGTGGACTACTGTACTGTACTGCTATATATATACTGGTGGTCAGCAAAATTCTGCACTGTCTTCCTACTATATACTGCGCACAACTACAATGCAGCACAGGTATGGATGGATAGTATACTTGACGACACAGAGGTAGAGCAGTGGACTACTGTACCGTACTGCTATATATATATACTGGTGGTCACAGCAAAATTCTGCACTGTCCGCCTACAATATATACTGCGCACAACTAAAATGCAGCACAGGTATGGATGGATAGTATACTTGACGACACAGAGGTAGGTAGAGCAGTGGACTACTGTACCGTACTGCTATATATATACTGGTGGTCAGCAAAATTCTGCACTGTCCTCTTACTATATATACCCCGCACAACTAAAATGCAGCACAGGTATGGATGGATAGTATACTTGACGACACAGAGGTAGGTAGAGCAGAGGCCTACTGTACCGTACTGCTATATATATACTGGTGGTAGGGAGGCCAATCCCAGGCCGTTTTTTCAATCCCGGGATTCGGGATTGAAAAACGGTCAATCCCAGGATTCCCGGGATCCCGGGATTGCAGTAGGGATCAGAGAAAGTTGTAGAGAGCAGTGCTGGAGGGAGGGTGTAGGTAGCGGTGCGGGAGGTAGGGAGGGTGTAGGTAGCGGTGCGGGAGGTAGGGAGGGTGTAGGTAGTGGTGCGGGAGGAAGGAAGAGTGTAGGTAGCGGTGCAGGACTCAGGAGGGAGGGTGTAGGTCGCGGCTGGGACGGTTGGTAGCGGCACGGGAGGGAGGAAGGCTGTATAGGGAGCACTGACTGCACGGAGGGAGAGAGGGTGGGTGTAAGTAATAGTACTTACTATTAGACGGGCAGCAACCATTAACACACTGAAAGCGGCGGCATTTCAAATGAAGCGCCGGCCGCCAGCCAACCAGAGCTGGCGGACCGGCAGCCAATCAGGGAAGCGGCCACAGCAGTCGCTCCTGATTGGCTGCCGCTGCAGCTTCCCTGATTGGCTGCCGGTCCGCCAGCTCTGATTGGCTGGCGGCCAGCGCTACAATTGAAATGCCGCCGCGTTCAACTTGTTCATGGCTGCCGCCTGCCTAATATTAGTAAGTACTATTACTTACACAACCACCCTCCTGCCACCGCGCATGCGCAGTATAATCCCGTGAATCCCGGGATTGGATGCTGCAATCCCGGGATTCAAATCCCGGCATTTTTGGGCCCAAATCCCGGGATCCCGCCGATCCCGATTCCGGTATTAACCTCCCTAACTGGTGGTCAGCAAAATTCTGCACTGTACTCCTACTATATATACTGCGCACAACTAAAATGCAGCACAGGTATGGATGGATAGTATACTTGATGACACAGAGGTAGGTAGAGCAGTGGACTACTTTACCGTACATCTATATAATACTGGTGGTCAGCAAAATTCTGCACTGTCCTCCTCCTCCTACTATATACTACAATGCAGCACAGATATGGAGCGTTTTTCAGGCAGAGAACGTAGATATTTTCAGCACACTGAACACAGATATTTGCAAGCACACTGAGCACAGATATTTGCAGCACACTGAGCACAGATATTTGCAGCATAATGAACACAGAAACTGAGAGAACGCTGCACGTCCTCTCGCTATCATCTCCAATGCACGAGTGAAAATGGCGGCGACGCGCGGCTCCTTATATAGAATATGAATCTCGCGAGAATCCGACAGCAGGATGATGACATTCGGGCGCGCTCGGATTAACCGAGCAAGGCGGGAAGATCCGAGTCTGCCTCGGAACCGTGTAAAATGGGTGAAGTTCGGAGGGTTCGGATCCCGAGGAACCGAACCCGCTCATCACTAGTTATAAATAGCTTTTGTGACTTATGTTATTACATTGTCAGATTTACATGCAGCTAGTTTTTTACATAGTTGTCAACAATGTGTGTGGGTAACCCGCTGTATGTCAGACATTTGTAGAATTGGTCAAGGACTGTAGACCTGTGTGATGGTGTTTTGTTTATTTAGTTTTTTGTAATGTCCAAACCAGGTTTTTGTTTTTTTTAATATATTTTATTATCTGTTAGATTTTTTATTTATTTATTAAATGCAAAAAATACATTGTAACTTCTGCAGTCATATGATGGTGGACCGCTGTGTGTCACATGTAACATCTTGTCTTGCATATACTGTACTGCAGTAAATTTAAAATGTTTTTCAACAGTTGTGTACTATCAGTATATCGTGGCAGCTGTTTACTCTAAAAAAGCTAGAAGTTTCTCATTGCATGTTGCCATATCAGTGTGAAAGCTGGTTCCACAGTCCTAGTTTATGGTCTTCTGTTCTTTGGGGTTTGTAAATTAATATTTCAACAAAAATTTTAAATGTCAAATGAAAATTAAACCGAAGTTCTGCTTGAGTTGACTATTTACTTACCAGCAGGTCTTTGCACCTCTGCACACTTGTGTCTGCCGGAAAGGGAGATACAACGTAGGCTTTAAACCTAGGATCGAGCACGGTGACCAAAGTGTAGTGCGCTGTTTTCAACAGATTGACCACCCTTGAATCCTGGCAAAGCGAATGAAGGGCTCCATCCACAAGTCCCACATACTTAGCGGAATTGCTCCATTTTAGCTCCTCCTTCAATTTCTCCAGCTGCATCTGCAAAAGACTGATGAGGGGAATGACCTGACAAGCTGGCAGTGTCTGAACTGACTTCACATGTGGCAAGTTCAAAGGGTTGGAGAACCTTGCACAAGACAGAAATCATTCTCCACTGCGCTTGAGTCAGGTGCAGCAAAAGGCTATTAAAGCCTATACATCCACCTACGATATAGGCAAAGGAGGGGGATCCTTTGCCTATATCGTAGGTGGATGTATAGGCTTTAATAGCCTTTTGCTGCTCCTCTATCCTCTGAAGCATATAGAGTGTTGAATTCTACCTTGCTACCACCTCTTGCTTCAGTTGACAGCAGGGCAGGTTCAGGAGTGTTCGGCACACAGTGGCAGAATGTTGAAAGTGGCCTGCAGTTTTTCGGGGCACCAACACCATCTCCTGTACACCTCTGTCATTTAAAAAAAAATTCTGCACCACCAAATTAATTGTATGTGCAAAACATGAGACGTGCTAGAATTCACCCAGTTGTAATGCACGCACAATATTGGTGGCATTGTCCTATATCACAAATCCCCAGGAGAGTCTAAGTGGGGTAAGCAATGCGCGATGATGTCCCTTAGTTTCCGTAAGAGGTTGTCAGCGGTGTGCCTCTTAAGGAAAGTGGTGATACAAAGAGTAGCCTGTCTAGAAACGAGATGCTGTTACTGTTGCTGCTGCTGCTGCTGTTGCTGCGGGAGGCAATACATCTACCCAGTGGGCTGTCACAGTCATGCAGTCCTTAGTCTGCCCTGTTCCACTTGTCCAAATGTCCGTGGTTAAGTGGACACTGGATACAACCGCATTTTTTAGGACATTGGCGACACTTTTTCTGATGTCTCTGTACATTCTCAGTATCGCCTGCCTAGTGAAGTGGAATCTAGATGGGATTTGGTACCTGTGACACAATACCTCCATCAATTGTCTAAATCCCACTGCACTAATGGCGGATACTGGATGCACGTTTAACACCAACATAAGTGACAAGGCCTCAGTTATCCGCTTTGCAACAGGATGACTGCTGTCATATTTCATCTTCCTCACAAAGGACTGTTGTATAGTCAATTGCTTACTGGAAGTAGTACAAGTGGTCTTCCGACTTCCCCTCTGGGATGACGATCGACTCCCAGCAGCAACAACAGCAGCAGTTAGGAGAGGACTCCTCAGTCTTGCCAGTGGCATGGCCTGCTGGACTACTGATGGTCCTGACTGAGGATGAAGTTGACGTTTCGGGAGTTGGTGGTGTGGTTTGCAGGAGCTTGGGTACAACAGGAAGAAAGGATTTAGGTGTCAGTGGACTGCTTACGCTCTTACCCAAAGTTTCATAACTTGACAGTGACTTCTGATGTATGCGCTGCAGGTGACGTATAAGGGAGGATGTTCCTAGGTGGTTAACATCCTTACCCCTACTTATTACAGATTGACAGAGGCAACACACGGCTTGACACCTGTTGTCTGGATTTGTGGAGAAATAATTCCACACCGAAGAGGTTGCTTTTTTGGTATTTTGCCCAGGCATCACAATGGGCTTCTTCATCCCACGGACAAAAGGTGTCGCCCCCGGTGCCTTATTAAAACAAACCACATCACCATCAGAATCCTTATCGTCAACTTCCTCCTCAGCGCCAGCAACACCCATGTCCTCATCCTGGTGTACTTCAACAGTGACATCTTCAATTTGAATATCAGAAACTGGACTGTGGGTGCTCCTTCCAGCACTTGCAGGGGGCGTGCAAATGGTGGAAGGAGCCACCCCTTCATATCCAGTGTTGGGAAGGTCAGGCATCGCAACCGCCAACACACTTGGACTCTCCTTGGGGATTTGTGATACCATCTTAGAACACCCAGTTCTTTGCTGTGCTTTTTCCAGCTTAACTCTTTTATAATTTTTCTAGCGGGAGGATGAGGGCTTCCATCGTCATGTGAAACTGAACCACTAGTCATGAACATAGGCCAGGGCCTTAGCCATTCCTTGCCACTCCATGTCGTAAGTGGCATATTGGTAAGTTTACGTTTCTCCTCAGACCATTTAAAATTCTTTTTGTTGGGTCTTTTTACTGAACTTTGGCTTTTTGGATTTTACATGCCCTCTACTATCACATTGGTCATCGGCCTAGGCAGACGACGTTGATGGCATTTCATCATCTATGTCATGACTAGTGGCAACAGCTTCAGCACTAGGAGGAAGTGGTTCTTAATCTTTCCCTATTTTATCCTCCAAATTTTTGTTCTCCATTTTTTTTATGGAGTTACTGTATATAACACAATATGTGGCACAGGAGAGCGTACCCCTACACCTCACAGGGAAAACCCTGTAAAAAATTTTTGGATTAAATATTAATAACCCCTTTATTTGGAGTAAATAATATACAGCACAGGACAGCACCACTGAACTTATATGGCAGCATCACTGGAGTGGACTTATACGGAATTATATGGACTTATATTGAATTATACAGCAGGATCACTGGATTTATACGGTAGTACCGCTGGACATATACGGCAGTACTGCTGGACATATACAGCAGGATCACTGGACATATATGGCAGTACCACTGGACATATACGGCAGCACAGGGACACCACCACTGGACTGATGCTGGACAACACAGCACCACTGCAATGGACTGGACTTATACAGCAGCATTGGACATATGACAGCAGAGGACACCACTGTGAGTGGTCACTGGACTGACTGATGCACAGGACACTACCACTGGTCTGATGCAGGACAACACAGCAACACTGTAAGGGACTTATTTATACAGCAGCACTGGACATATGGCAGCAGAGGACACCACTGTGACTGGTCACTGGACTGACTGATGCACAGGAAACAACCACTGGTCTGATGCAGGACAACACAGCAACACTGTAAGGGACGTATTATACAGCAGCACTGGACATATGGCAGCTGAGGACACCACTGTGACTGGTCAATGGACTGACTGATGCACAGGACACTACCACTGGTCTGATGCAGGACAACACAGCAACACTGTAAGGGACTTATTATACAGCAGCACTGGACATATGGCAGCTGAGGACACCACTGTGACTGGTCACTGGACTGACTGATGCACAGGACACTACCACTGGTCTGATGCAGGACAACACAGCAACACTGTAAGGGACTTATTATACAGCAGCACTGGACATATGGCAGCTGAGGAAACCACTGTGACTGGTCAATGGACTGACTGATGCACAGGACACTACCACTGGTCTGATGCAGGACAACACAGCCACACTGTAAGGGACTTATTTTATACAACTGCACTGGACATATGGCAGCTGAGGACACCACTGTGACTGGACAGATGCAGCACAAGACACGGACACTGAGGACACTGAGAGAACGGAGACACGTCCTCTCTGTATACTCTCCAATGCCAGAGTGAAAATGGCACTGACGCGTGCTTTCTTATATGATCAGCATCATTCTATCGCACAGGATAAGTAAGTCCTGGGCTGCGCAGAGACTGCGCAAACTGATTTTTGTGCAGCTCTGCAACAGATACAAACGCACACTTGCACAGGGATTTCCTCCTCTCCCTGTAGGCAGCGACTACCTGATCGCAGGGCAGCAAAAAACGCAGCACATGTTTAGTATTCCGATAATAGGACCATTTGTGTTTTTGCAATATAGCGATCCAAGCTGAATGAGGGCCTTGATGCAACTCTGTTTGCATACAAATTATATGGTTTGCACTTTGCAGATACAGCTGCAATTATACACAGAATATAGCCATGCCGCATATCATTTAAATCAGCATAAGCTGCTTGTGCATCCTGGATGCAGGCCCGGCGCTACCTGCTCAGCGAAGGGATGCAAGGCAGGGAGGCGACAGGCTGTATAGGCACTCTCCCTGTGCTGCATCCCTGGCCTGCTGTGCCGCCTGTCTGTCCCCACTGCTGCTGCTGGCTGCTGCGCTGTCACACTGACAGGCAGCAGCGCCGGCACCTTGTAGCCTCCTCCTCCTCCCCTGTGACAATGACAGTGTCACTGTTCAGCCGAAAAGGGGCGGAAATATGTGATGCTGAGGGGGTTGGGCTGCATGAAACCTCAGGGGGCGGAGCTACATGAACCAGACTGCTACAGATCCATCCTGCCTGCCAGCCAGCTAGATAGACAGTAAGTGGATGGAAAAAGTGAGTGAGAGAAACAAAGTGTATGTGTGTGTGTACATGTATGTGTGCGGGCTGGGATGTCAGACTGTTTTTAAATTTGGGGGAGATATAATCTGAGTTTGGCACCCCTAGGTTCACAACACGCTGGTTCAGTGGGTGACATCAAGCCCGGCGGAGGGCATGGGTCTGCAAGCGGCTGGGGTAACACCGAGACTACGGGATCTAATTGATTGTGAGACATATGGATATCTCTCTGCACTCCCCCCCCCCGTGATCTGTCACTGTGTTACACCCCCTCAGTGTTCTGTCACTTTGTCCCACCTCTGTGTTCTGTCACTTAGTCACCCCCCTTTGTGTTCTGTCACTGTGTCACCTCCCCCCCGTGTTCTGTCACTTTGTCACACCCCCTCTGTGTTCTGTCACTGTGTCACTCCCCCCGTGTTCTGTCACTGTGTCACTCCCCCCGTGTTCTGTCACTGTGTCACCTCCCCCATGTTCTGTCACTGTGTCACTCCCCCTGTGTTCTGTCACTGTGTCACTTCCCCCCCTGTTCTGTCACTGTGTCACCTCCCCCCGTGTTCTGTCACTATGTCACCCCCTTTGTGTTTTGTCACTGTGTCACCTCCCCCCTGTGTATTGTCACTGTGACACCCCCCTCTGTGTTCTGTCACTGTGTCCCCCCCTCCTCTGTGTTCTGTCACTGTGTCACCTCCTCCCCGTGTTCTGTCACTGTGTCACCTCCCCCAATGTTCTTTCGCTGTGTCACTCCCCCCGTGTTCTGTCACTGTGTCACTCCCCCCTTGTGTTCTGTCACTGTGTAACTCCCCCCCTGTTCTGTCACTGTGTCACCTCCCCCAATGTTCTGTCATTATGTCACCCCCTTTTGTGTTTTGTCACTGTGTCACCTCCCCCGTGTCCTGTTACTGTGATACCCCCTCTGTGTTCTGTCACTGTGTCACCCCCTCCTCTGTGTTCTGTCACTGTGTCACCTCCTACCCGTGTTCTGTCACTGTGTCACCTCCCCCCGTGTTCTGTCACTTTGTCATCCCCCCTCTGTTTTCTGTCACTGTGTTCTGTCATTGTGTCGCCTCCCCCTGTGTTCTGTCACTGTTAGCCCCCTCCCTCTGTGTTCTGTCACTATGTCACCCCCCTTTGTGTTTTGTCACTGTGTCACCCCCCTCTCATGTTTTGTCACTGTGCCACACCCAGTGCCGGCGCTAGCCGCTCATCAACGTCTGCAAAGCAGAGAGGCACCGGGCTCAACAGGTGCTCTCCTCGCTCTGCTACTGTTCCCTGCTAATGCGCTGTGTTGCTACGGGGCTGTTTCATTAGATGTGGTTTCGCCTGCCTGAGGCAGGGGAAACAAAATCCCTGGTAAATCACGTCTCGGACGCAGTTTGCTGCAGCTAGTCGCAAGTGTGATGCGACTGCGCGTGGGTAGGATCAGAGCAGAAACATCTGTATTTGTAGGAGGGAACACAATATATAGAGTTTGCAGGATGGCGTTGAACACCCTAGCACCTCCCTGTCTGGAGGATTGGGGTTTATTTAGGATGTGTGTTCCTTTAAGCATAGGGACTTTTGAGGGACTTGTGGAACATCACATGGCAATGGCATTGATGGTGATGAGTATACACCAGACAATACTCTCTGTGAAGGAAGGGAAAATTAGCTAAGCGCTCAGTGAGTGGTGGTGTATAGATGATTATCAGCAGCAGCTTGGGAAGGGAATGCCAATCCCCAAAAGCACACTTAGATAGAAAAAATTACCAAGTTGCGCTAGACAATCAAATAAAAAAGCATTTATTTTAATGCATAAAATGTATTATGATAACAACAATTCTCCCGGGAGTAAAATACACACTTTAGAATGACATCTCTATAACTGTAGACCTACTGCTAATTTTATAACTGAAGTACAAATTAGTACTATTCCAGAGCTTATGACCCCAGGGATATCACTTTAAATAGAATATTACCAACAGAAATGAATATTATCTGTTAAAAGAAAAAATAAAAAGTCTGTGTTGACATACATAAACTCACTTGGTCCACATGAATACCGAACAGTCCTGATCATTGATGACTGTGAGCTTAATCCAATGATCCTGTAGTAGACCGGACTTTTATAACATAAAATAGAAACTTATGTAGTTGATGCTGTGAGCAAATGCATAATTGGTAAACCACTGGCCGCTGTGACAAGGGGGAGAGCCCGGAGCAATGTTGCTGCGGTCAATCGCTGGCTCCTGCACGGGGAGTGGAAAGCCGTACCTGAAGTGACCGCCGGACTAGCTGAAATGCGGCTGTGTATAGCTGACACGCGGCTGCAGTATCCGGACGGTTGGTTGTTACCTTGCGTGGTACAATGTATGGGCTCTGAACAGCAGGCGGCTGACCTGTGCTCCCACGGGCAGCTCCGATTGAGCCTCCCTGCAATTGCCAGTGTGTATAGAAGGTGGATGAACACTCAGGCGGCGGCTGGTCCGTAATCAGTGGTATACCGTAGTAGCAATATTGCTGATCTCCCGCACAGAGTAAAGCTGGATGAGGCTCCAAGTGAAGTTAGCAACAATAAGCACCTGTATCCTAACGCGTTTCAACGCCAGCAGGGCGTCTTCTTCCAAAGGCAGCTAACTTCACTTGGAGCCTCATCCAGCTTTACTCTGTGCGGGAGATCAGCAATATTGCTACTACGGTATACCACTGATTACGGACCAGCCGCCGCCTGAGTGTTTATCCACCTTCTATACACACTGGCAATTGCAGGGAGGCTCAATCGGAGCTGCCCGTGGGAGCACAGGTCAGCCGCCTACTGTTGAGAGCCCATACATTGTACCACGCAAGGTAACAACCAACCGTCCGGATACTGCAGCCGCGTGTCAGCTATACACAGCCGCATTTCAGCTAGTCCGGCGGTCACTTCAGGTACGGCTTTCCACTCCCCGTGCAGGAGCCAGCGGCTGACCGCAGCAACATTGCTCCGGGCTCTCCCCCTTGTCACAGCGGCCAGTGGTTTACCAATTATGCATTTGCTCACAGCATCAACTACATAAGTTTCTATTTTATGTTATAAAAGTCCGGTCTACTACAGGATCATTGGATTAATCTCACAGTCATCAATGATCAGGACTGTTCGGTATTCATGTGGACCAAGTGAGTTTATGTATGTCAACACAGACTTTTTCTTTTTTCTTTTAACAGATAATATTCATTTCTGTTGGTATTATTCTATTTAAAGTGATATCCCTGGGGTCATAAGCTCTGGAATAGTACTAATTTGTACTTCAGTTATAAAATTAGCAGTAGGTCTACAGTTATAGAGATGTCATTCTAAAGTGTGTATTTTACTCCCGGGAGAATTGTTGTTATCATAATACATTTTATGCATTAAAATAAATGCTTTTTTATTTGATTGTCTAGCGCAACTTGGTAATTTTTTCTATCTAAATACTCTCTGTGACCTGCCTGTGAGAAATGATTTGAACCAGCTTAGGACTGTGCCATCCAGTCCACAGAAATGTATCAGTCACTCAATCACAGTGACACAATGACAGAACACAGAGGAGGGGGTGACACAGTGACAGAACACAGAGAGGGTATCACAGTAACAGGACACGGGGGAGGTGACACAGTGACAAAACACAAAGGGGGGTGACATAATGACAGAACATGGGGGGAGGTGACACAGTGACAGAACAGGGGGGGAAGTGACACAGTGACAACCCTAAATGGCTGTCTATCTGAGCTCCAGGAGTGGATGAGTGCCGTTTGGCTGCGACTGAACCCGGATAAAACAGAGGTCCTTATGATAGGACCGCAACTTCAAAGGACAAGACTGCAGCATAGCCAACCAACTGGACTTACACTCAGGGTTTCAGAATAACAAACCACTGATCGTGTGCGGAATCTTGGCATTGTCCTGGATAGTGGCTTGACACTTAAACATCAGATATCAGCCACAATCAAATCCTCATTCTTTCAATCTGAGGAACATAGCCACAATCAAGTACTTAATTCCCTCAGATGATCTGCCAAAAGTCATACATGCATTTGTATCATCTCGATTAGACTACTGTAATGCCCTCTACCTTGGTCTCCCAGCAAAAGAATTGCACCGCTTACAGCTGGTACAAAACACAGCTGCCAGGCTGTTAACCAACCATCCCCGTTCTAGCAATATAACACCCATCCTCTACTCCCTTCACTGGCTGCCTGTAAGATGGCGAATCATCTTCAAGATTGGCTTACTGAGCTTGAAAGCATTACGTGACCAGGGCCCAAGGTACCTGAAGCAGCTTCTGATCACATACTGCCCCACTCGATTACTGCGATCTGTAGATGAAGGACTTTTAGCAGTACCTAGAATCTACCGTAATTCATCTGGAGGTCAAGCTTTTAGTCATGCGGCTCCGACTCTATGGAACTCACTTCCCCACACAGTGCGAGAGGCCCCAACTATGGAATCCCTCAAAAGTAGACTCAAGACTTTCCTGTTTACTCAAGCATTTCCATAATGTCCCTATAGTATCAGGGCCGGTGCTAGGGTGTTTGGCGCCCCCCTGCAAACTATAAATTTGTGCCCTCCCATAGTTTACAAAGGGACAGCGTGCTGCAAAAAGGGTGTGGTCTCACAAGGAAGGGGCAGTGCCACACAATAGTACTCCATTTCAAATTACGGCACACAGTAGCACAATCTTATTCGCATTACCCCGCGCATAGAAGTGCTGTTTATACACATAATAGCAACTGTAGGAGCGCCACTTATACACATAATAGTTCCTATAGTAGCACCGCTTATACACATAATAGCCCTTGTAGTAGCACCGATTATACACATAATAGCCCCTGTAGTAGCACCGCTTATACGCATAATAGCCCCTGTAGTAGCACCGCTTATACGCATAATAGCCCCTGTAGTAGCAGCACTTATACGCATAATAGCCCCTGTAGTAGCACCACTTATACGCATAATAGCCCCTGTAGTAGCACCACTTATACGCATAATAGCCCCTGTAGCAGCACTGCTTATACACATAATAGCCCCTGTAGTAGCCTACTTATACGCATAATAGCCCCTGTAGTAGCACCACATATACACATAATAGCCCCTGTAGTAGCGCCGCTTATACACATAATAACTCCTGTTGTAGCATTGGTTACATATAATGCCCTCAGAAGTGCCATTTATACAAATTATTCCCCCTCTCTCACACACAGATAGATAGCTACACACACACATGGCCGGAGGGGTGACAGCGGCGCCGTCCAGGGGCCCCAAGACACAGCGCGTTTGGAATCGGAGGAGTTTCCCTCCGCTTGTCCCAGTGTCCCACTTGCCTGATAAGAGTCCTGTGCAGAGGGGAGTGCCATCCCTGGCTGCCTGCTCCCTCTATATGAGTGTATCCTGCTGCAGCAGTGGTGGCTTCTCTCTGACAGCAGTGACAGCTGCGCCACTCATCTCACTCTCCTGCTGCTGCATGCTCTGGCGCTGAGCGGTCCCCCCCCTCTCACAGCTATAAGGATCTGGCTGGGCAGCGCAACCTCCTTCACACTCACACAGTAGCACCTGCTGCGCACAGAATAGGGGGACCCATCTACTAGTGTGGTGAGGCTCCTTTCCTATGCATCCCTCCAGATCATCAGGGGCACCACCTGCCATTAAGTCTCACTGGTAAAATGTGGAGCAGACTGAAGCATTTACCCCAAAACTTTTATGGGGTCAAAGCAGGATTAATGGAAGGGGGCACATCGCTTGTTGCGGATTAGGTGGGGAGTGGGGTGGTTGAGAGGCTTTGTCAGCAATAGTGGGATCCCTCACAACCTTCGTTGTCCTGGGCCCCCATCTGCCTTAATCCAGCAATACACACACACACACACTCTGTAGATATATACACACACACACATACACACACTTTCTCACTCACTCACTCACTCTCTCCCTCAACATACCATCTTGCTGGCTGGCCGGATCTGTAGTACTAGCACTAGCAGTTTCTGTCCTCCTCTGCAGTGCAGCCTGGTCCCCCCTCAGAGCCGTAGCTCCGCCCCTCAGAGCTGTTTAGCTCTGCCCCCTTTTCGATCAGGACACAGACACTGCAGGGTGGGGGTAGGAGGAAGCTTCTAGCTGCCGGCGCCGCTGCCTGTGAATCAGTGTGACAGGCACAGCAGCCGGCATCAGCAGGGTCCCAGGCGCAGCACAGGGATGCAAAGCAGGCAGAGCGCCTCTCCTGCCTGGCGCCTACCTGCTTTGCATCCCTTTGCTGAGAGGGTAGCACCGGGCTGTTTAGTATCTTCATGCTTCTGTTTTTTATGAAAAGCTGTTCTGTACTTCATTATTTTCTGTACTATATTATGCTAGGTATCTGTTAAGTGCCTTGAGTCCTACTGGAGAAAGAGTGTTATATAAAAAAAATTATTATTATTATTCATCTAAATACCGCAACACCTCAGATCCGATGCAAAGCACATTTGTAATCGTGGCATTATTGGCTCACAGTACATCCCAGCCGAAGTATCTACACTCTTCTCTTCCTCATGTTCTACAATCTCTCCTATTGATACTATACCCTCACAAATCAGTAAGGTTCTGTCTCCTGTGCTCATCCCAACATTACCTAAAATCTGTAATCTCTCTCTGTCTACTGTAAGTATTTTTCCACCACTTTTCAAGCATGCAGTGATTAGTCCCATTCTGGAAAAAAAAATTCTGATTCAAACCCTCTCTCAAACTACCGACCCATTTCTCAGCTCCCATTCATACAACTTATTGGACCCACTTCAGTCTTGGGATGGCCCTCGGTGGGCTGTCCATAGATGGTTGCCATATTTTACACCATTGGTGATAACCATCGATGGAACGTAAACCATCTATGGTCAACCATCGACGGTTTGCACCACTCTATGGCCATCGCTGAAAGGTGCTGGCTGTGCCAATAAAAAAACAGGTGCGGATCTTAGCGAGTGTCAGGGGCGGAGCTATGCTCCGTGTCCTGGCACCTTTTAAAAAAAAATTCTATTAATTTAGGCTGTGCCATCAATGGAGTGAAACCATCTGCTTCTCTCCCATCGATGGCAAAAACATTCAACATCAACCATAAACATCGATTTGGAAACATCGATAGACGATGGCCATCCCTACTTCAGTCAGTCTTTTATTCCCAACACTCCACAGAAACAGCACTGACTAATGTAGTGAATTATCCGGACATTGTTAAGTCGGAGAATGAATTGACAGAATAGGAGAGGAGTGGGTTAAACCTCAGCTAGTCTGGGGGGCAGGACGGTAAGGCATTATGGGAGTTTATTGTTAGCCAATAGGAGTGAACATTGGGGGTAGGTGGAAAGGGTTTTTAAGCCTGGTAAAGGGGCTGGGTCAGCCTCTTCTGCTGTAATCGTGTTAGGGGTGAGTGCTCTTCACCCCTTTCTCCTGTGTTTGTGCTGCTTGCCCCTTATTGCTTTTACTCACTTGCCTGGCCTGGGTGCATTTTATATTGTGCCCACCTTGTGTCCCCCTTTCTGTTGCCCATTGCCTCCTGGTTATTTCGTGCTGGCCGCCATGTCCCGTCCCCGCCGCTCTGCTGGTGCCCCTGCACGTTATGCTGCTGCTCCCCCTCTCCGTCTCGGGCCCCGGGCCTGAGTGCTGCGCTCACGGTCGGGGCTCAGTCTCCTGCGGCACACGCGGCGGCACGTGCGTCCGCTCCCGCGATGGCTGAGCCGCGGGCGCCGAGGGACTCTCCAGGCGCAGCAGCGGCTGGTGAGGGACGGGGCGCTGGGCGGTGGAGGACGAGATCGGGCGGTCGGAGGGGGGAGCCAGCGGGGGTGCCTGCTGGTGGGAATCCCCCTCTGACAGCGGAGGCTCGGGACGCATGCGCGCGTGGTCCCCACGCCCTGCACTGCTGAGAGTCGCTCCGGGGTCCCAAGATGATGAGGGGGTTGTGTTTAGGGTTGCGGCCAGTGGCTCATCCACTGGCCGCCCCTTCCAGGCGGCTCCTGATTTGCGCTCGCATGCGCGTGCCGTGTCCGCGTGCTTCCAGGGAGCTCTCCCTGCTCCAGCGGGCGGGGCTCCCAGGATGCTTCTGTCATCACAGTGCGGAGCCAGAAAGGGGAGGTGCGATCTGGGAATGGTGGCCATCCGGTTCCACAGGTGGGCGGGGCCAGTGGATGCCGGGGCAGTGAGGGGGCGGCTGGCGCATCGCAGGAGATTGCGGGTCTGTGGAGGCCGTCTAGCGCCGGTCCCAGCCGGGGCCGACCGGGACGGCGCGGCGGTGACGAGAGGGCCATCCCTGCTGCGGACCCGGGGAGCAGGCGGACCATTGGGGCTGCGGCTCCGGATCCCTCTGCCGTTGTGGCAGCAATGTCGGCAATGACGGCGGCATTTGCGCAGTTTTTGTCGGCTTTGTCCCCGGGTGGCGTTTCCGTGGCTCCCGCTTCGGTTGACGCGGCCGTTCTCTCTGGTGCTTCAGGCCCCGCCATGGCGCAGTTTCTCAAGGCGTGTCGCGCCTTGGGCTCCGCCGCTGCGTTGCTGGGTGGCCCTGCCCTGTCGCCCGCAGGGGCGTCTGCTTTCATCCCCGCCGGGGGGGCTTCGGCATCCGGGCGGCTTTCCCTTCTTTTTCAAATTCGGATGCGGGTGACGATCGGGAAGAGGAGCCGGACGTGGCGGACATTTCGCCTTCAGGAAGCGGGCCAACCGGTGAGTGGGACACCGATACAGTTACTTGTTTCGTGGGTCTTCTTCTTCCTCTTCCGGCAGTAGGTACAGTAGGTCTTCTTCCTCTTCTTCCTCGTTGCAGTCGGCAGCTTGTAGCTCCACGAAGGCAAAAAAGAGGGCTTGCAAGTACACGTGATGTGAGGCGCGGCACCGGGATAAGCGGTCTATGAAGAGCGGTAGTAGTTCCCGTAGGGAAAGAAGGCGGTGTAATTTGCCGGGTGTAATTCGCTGCAATTACACGGCGATGTTGCGGGGGTTGCGTGAGAGTTGCAGGAAGAAGATTTGGCGGGGGGAATACGTCGACCTTTTCACATTGACGGAGGACACCAAGAGGGAAGGTAAGGAAGCGCTTGCGAAGGGCGGTATTGGGGCGGAGGCCTTTCGCTCGTACGACAATTGGTTGGCGGGTTTCTTCGTGTTCGCGGCATGCTACTTGGAGGATCGCCCTGATGAGCACATCAACTTCATCAGGTACATTCACCTCGTGCATGACATGCAGCGTCAGTCTAAGGACGATAGGTGGCTGCATTATGATAAGCAGTTCCGTCAGAAGCACGATTGCCTGCACATCATTGACTTCGGGTGCAAAGATGTGGAGGTATGGCTTCGGGTCATACGGGCACAGGATATGAAAATGGTGGCGAAAGAGGGGTCCGTGGCTCAGACAGCGGTGGCGAATCAGTCCCGGCCCGCCTTTGAGGCTGCGCCACGCCACCCTTGGAGCGCAGCCCGTTCTGCACAGCAGGCGCCGGCGAAGGGGAAGTGCTTCGCGTTCAACAATTCCGCGTGCCCCCTCTGTCAACGGTGTCGTTTTCGACACCTTTGCTTGCGATGTAATGGATCACCTACTACATGGAAAGAGAATGGGGTTGTACTACAAGGTGCACAAAAATATGAATAAAATATAACTTTTATTAACATTTGTTTAAAAGACCGATACTCGGTCAGTATGCGAAACATAGGGTTAAAAATAAAAGGATAGAAGAATGTGCTTGAAGATAGAAGGTGAAGATATTAAAAGAAACGTGTCTGCTCCTTTGATTGTACTGACTCTATTCTGACTTATATTAATTCCAATTGAATATCATTATGTGTCTTACGTACCTCTATTTAAATAGTACTCTGAAAGAGATACTGATGACTAAATAATTGATGTCCTAATAAATTTACTGTGTCATGGATGGCGGAAATGTCAACCCTTACTTACTCACATCTATACCCAATGTCCTCGAGTTTCTATTTAGTAATTGATAACAAAATCACCTATAATATAATTCCACCAATGTTGGCTGTGCTGTCCTTGAATGTCCACACATAAGTGTATAACTTTATGGGTTTCTCAGAGAAATTTACCCTGTGTGCGAGTATCCACCCTATTTCCTAGCTCACATTGGTGTAAAAAGATTGGATTGCATACACTGACCCTGCTAAAAACAGGCCACTCTACCTGGTCTATATAGGCTTCAATAAATTTGCCAATCTGGCTGTGGAAATATTATTGTGGATGCTATATCACACAAGAATTAATAAATTCGAAATATATTGCACAACTGTGTAATTATTCCACATACGGCCAATGGAGCATGAAACTCAATGCCATCTATACAGTAACCAGGTGAGAGATTTTGGGCATCAGATGGACTGACAACACCAAGTTATTCACTATATATACGGGAGATTGATCCCAATTAGTAAAAAGAAAGGGAGACAATTGTATCCTGATTCTCAGCACTGTGCCTAAATTCTCCTGATATATTAGTAAGAAAATTGCTGGGACTGCTGGTTAAGTATCCCAATCAGTGTCTGTGACTTACTGACTGGTAACTGTTAGTACTGATTAGCGGGTATTCCCTTGCTAGCTGTGTGTTGCTCAGACCACTCTGAGTATATAGTGGGTAAATGTGATGTTATAGACTTATTTCTAATGTAAGTAGACAGAGTAGAAATAACGGCATCACATCACTAATTAGCCTGTGCGGTGCCAGTTATCTTCTCAAAACGCCCAGAAATAAAAGGTGACAGAGGTACAGCTGTTTGAATATTAAATGAGTATCGTATTCTCAGCACTGTTCCTATATTCTCCTGATATATTAGTGAGAAAATTGCTGGGACTGCTAGTTAAGTATCCCAATCAGTGTCTGTGACTTGATGACTGGTAACTGTTGGTACTGATTAGCCGGTATTCCCTTGCTAGCTGTGTATTGCTCAGACCACTCTGAGTATCTAGTGGGTAGATGTGATGTTAAAGACTTATTTCTAATGTAAGTAGACAGAGTAGAAAACACGACATCACATCACTAATTAGCCTGTGCGGTGCCAGTTATCTCCTCAAAACGCCCAAAGATAAAAGGTAACAGAGGTACAATTGTTTAAATATTAAATGGGTATCGTAACTGCATCGGCTTTTAATCAGCATTTGTCCGATCCATGGTAACTACCATGTTCGCCGTGCAGTGATTAGATAACCCAAAAGACACATGTAACAAATGACAGTCAGTACAAGAGCATCGGAGCAGATCACTGTGCCGATGCGCGCATTTCGCAACAAGCTTTTTCAAGGCTTAACCCGAGTGTCTCTCCTGACAAGGAATTTATCCTATGATTAGACCAATCCCGTATGATCCTCCGGTCACCTGACCACCTCAGCCGGTTCAGGTTAACCGTTTGCTGATTGCCCCTGATGCATATTCATTAGTCCTGGGTGACGCTCATGTGGGAGGAACTTTAACATCTTTGTTTCCATGGTAATGCATTAACCCACTCGTAATCCCTATGTGTTTAGAAATGCTCTTAATACTCAATTTACATGTATCTTCCTATTAACATGATCTATGTAAGTGTGGATCCCTTGGTCGGAACTCCCTCTTCATTACTATGCTGCTCGATATTACTGATCTTAATTCTACCGTACTCTCATGCAAAACAAGTATCGGTTCTGCATGATATATTACAAACTGATCAGAGACAGGGGTCAGTTCCAAAATAACCATCCTGTATAAAGATCTACATGAAGTGAAAAGATTATTAGGGGTCAGTTCCAAAGTAACCATCCTGTATAAAGATCTACATGAAGTGAAAAGATTATTTGGGACAGAAATAATACTCATAATAATAATAAAATGTACCAAAAATAAAAAGTGAAATAATAAAAATAAAAATAAATAAAATAAATAATAACCGTGTATATTAATACTGTCCAAAATTTCCTGCTCACCCATGTACATGCTTAAAGTGAAATGTTGCCATGGTCTACTTACATTAGAAATAAGTCTATAACATCACATTTACCCACTATATACTCAGAGTGGTCTGAGCAACACACAGCTAGCAAGGGAATACCCGCTAATCAGTACTAACAGTTACCAGTCAGTAAGTCACAGACACTGATTGGGATACTTAACCAGCAGTCCCAGCAATTTTCTTACTAATATATCAGGAGAATTTAGACACAGTGCTGAGAATCAGGATACAATTGTCTCCCTTTCTTTTTACTAATTGGGATCAATCTCCCGTATATATAGTGAATAACTTGGTGTTGTCAGTCCATCTGATGCCCAAAATCTCTCACCTGGTTACTGTATAGATGGCATTGAGTTTCATGCTCCATTGGCCGTATGTGGAATAATTACACAGTTGTGCAATATATTTCGAATTTATTAATTCTTGTGTGATATAGCATCCACAATAATATTTCCACAGCCAGATTGGCAAATTTATTGAAGCCTATATAGACCAGGTAGAGTGGCCTGTTTTTAGCAGGGTCAGTGTATGCAATCCAATCTTTTTACACCAATGTGAGCTAGGAAATAGGGTGGATACTCGCACACAGGGTAAATTTCTCTGAGAAACCCATAAAGTTATACACTTATATGTGGACATTCAAGGACAGCACAGCCAACATTGGTGGAATTATATTATAGGTGATTTTGTTATCAATTACTAAATAGAAACTCGAGGACATTGGGTATATATAGATGTGAGTAAGTAAGGGTTGACATTTCCGCCATCCATGACACAGTAAATTTATTAGGACATCAATTATTTAGTCATCAGTATCTCTTTCAGAGTACTATTTAAATAGAGGTACGTAAGACACATAATGATATTCAATTGGAATTAATATAAGTCAGAATAGAGTCAGTACAATCAAAGGAGCAGACACGTTTCTTTTAATATCTTCACCTTCTATCTTCAAGCACATTCTTCTATCCTTTTATTTTTAACCCTATGTTTCGCATACTGACCGAGTATCGGTCTTTTAAACAAATGTTAATAAAAGTTATATTTTATTCATATTTTTGTGCACCTTGTAGTACAACCCCATTCTCTTTCCATGTAGTAGGTGTTGTCAATGGTTGTCTTAGGTAGCACCCCCGACATTTATAGATGGGATTTGTCCAATTATATTAATTGGGGTTCTTCAATTTACTTAATAGCTCACTTAAATTGGAGAGTGCAGATTTTTTCTTGTTCTTTGTTGTCGGATGTAATGGATCACACCTGGCTTCCAATTGCTTTCGCGCGGGGTGGCCGGGAGCTAAGGCAGCCGGGGACGTGGCCGGAAAACCAGCAGGGGGGGTTGCCGCTAGTTATGGTGCTGTCCTCGGTTCATTTGGGGGCCATGCTCAAATGGTTGGGGTGGTACCCAAACAGGGACGACGCTAAATTTCTGTATGATGGTTTTGCGTCGGGTTTTCGTTTGCCGGTGGAGGGGGAAGTTTTAGTTCGGGCCGCCAGGAACCTGCAGTCTGCTCGGGATTTCCCCAACGTGCTTCGGGAAAAGGTTGAGCAGGAGGTTCGCCTGGGGAGAATGGCAGGCCCCTTTGCACTGCCACCTATCGAGGATTTTATTATTTCCCTGTGGGGGTCGTGCCCAAAAAGGCCCCGGGCAAGTTCCATCTCATTCAGCATTTGTCTTATCCATCGGGGTCCTCGGTTAACGATGCAATTCCACCGGTGTGTTGTTTGGTGGTTTATCAGTCTTTCGAGGATGCCCTGGGCATGGTATTGGGCTGTGGCCCTGGGGCCCTCATGGCTAAGCTTGATGTTGAATCAGCCTTTCGCTTGCTCCCTTTGCACCCGGAGTCATTTCAATTCATGGGTTTCCGCGTTGGGGAGGAATACTTTGTAGACAAGTGTCTGCCTATGGGGTATTCCGTTTCGTGTGCCTTTTTCGAAAAGTTCAGCACCTTTTTACATTGGTGTGTGGAGTTTTCTTGCCGAGGTAGCGGTATCGCGCATTACATTGACGACTTTTTGTGTATGGGGCCCGCGCATTCTCCTCGCTGTGGTTTCCTGTTGTTTTCGCTGCGTGCCTTGTTGGGGCATTTTGGCGTTCCTGTGGCCGAGGACAAGACGGAGGGGCCTCTCTCCTGTTTGTCCTTTTTGGGTATCGAGATTGATACTGTCGCAGGGGCTTGCCGGCTGCCTCAGGACAAGGTTGCCAGGCTTCAGGAGTCCATAGCGCGGTGCTTGGAGCGGCGTATGGTGACGTTGCGGGAGGCTCAATCCCTCCTCGGGCTGTTGAACTTTGCCTGTCGGGTGATTCCCATGGGCAGTGTTTTTTGTTGGAAGTTGGAGCGGTCCACGGCTGGGGTGTCCAGGCTGCACCATTTTGTCCGTTTCTCGGCTGAGATTAGGAGAGACCTCGCTGTGTGGGTTTCGTTTCTGGCAGACTTCAATGGTGTGCTGATCTGGATGGCCCCGCTCGTTGACAATTTCGACCTGCAGTTGTTCACGGACGCGACGGGCTCGTCGGGGTTCGGTTGTTATCTCGACGGGGCTTGGTGCGTGGCTTCGTGGCCCGAGTCTTGGTCGCGGGAGGGGCTGACCAGTGACCTGTTGTTGCTGGAGCTCTTTCCCATCATGGTGGCCTTGGAGGTTTGGGGGGAGCGCCTTCGTGATCGCAGTATTCTTTTTCGCTGCGATAATTTAGGGGTCGTGCACGTGGTTAACAACCAAAGGGCTAAGGCCCTGCGGGTCCTCCGGGTGTTGTCGCAACTTGTGCTGACTTGTATGCGATGTAATATTCTGTTTCGGGCTCAGCACGTCCCCGGGGTTGATAATGGGATCGCCGATGCATTGTCCAGGGAGCAGTGGGATAGGTTCCGTTTATTGGCCCCGGAGGCTGATTCAGCGGGTTTTCCCTGCCCTTCTTATGTTTGGCAGGTCATCATGGCGGATTGGAAGGGCTAGCCGAGCTATCTTTGGCCCCATCCACTCTCACGGGATACCGTCAGGCCTGGAAGGAATGGGAAGACTTTTCCCATGACCAAGGGCCTAGAGGTAAGAGGGGTCAGGGATTGTTTCTGGACTTCGTTTGGCAACTCATCGTAATGGGTAGATCGAGAGCCGTGGTGTCTCGATACCTCTCTGGAATATCCTTTTATTCAAAGTTGAAGGGTGTTCCGGATTTTACGAAGAGTTTCCTGCTGACGAAGGCGCTGAAAGGTTGGGCACGCTCTGCGCCGGTGCCTCCTGATAGTCGGTGCCCTATCGATGCGTCCCTGCTTTCTTCCCTCATGGGGGTGGTGGCTGCGGTGGCGGACTCCCATTTTGAAACGCTTTTATTTCAGTTGGCTTTTTCCATGGCTTTCCATGGAGCATTTAAGGTCTCTGATTTGGTTGCGGCTTCTAAAAAGTCAGATGCCATTATGCTGCGCGCGGATGTTGTCGTGGGTGTGGGGTCTGTGCTGTGCAGGCTGCGCCGCTCCAAAACTGATCAGATGGGTAGAGGTCATTGGATCACTTTGGCACCTTCAGGTAATGGGGCCTGTTGTCCGGTGGCATTGGCTAATCAGTATGCGGAGGTCAGGCCCTTGTTAAAAGGGTCTTGGCTTCTGCACTATGATGGGTTGCCACTGGCGAAATACCAATTTACTTGGATGATGCTTCGCTGCCTGTCTAGTTTGGGCCTCTCCCCTCGGGATTTTGGTTCGCATTAATTTAGAATTGGGGCCGCCACTTCCGCAGCAGCTACAGGGCGCGCAGTGGCCGAAATTAAGGCTTTGGGCTGCTGGAAGTCGGCAGCTTATAAGTGTTACATTCGGCCCATTGTTGCATGAGCGAGTTGTTTGTTCTACTAACATTTTGTTCGTTTACTGTTTCTACGTTTTGGTTCAGTTTGTTCGTTTGTATTGTTTGTCTCCTCTGTCATCCCTACTCGGATGGCCAGCTACTCGCCACTGCTGGCAGTGGGGGTCTGGAGTGCTTTGCGATTTTTTTGCCTGAACTGACGGACTGATTTGGCTTAATTCATTCAATTTGGCTAATTGACTTCTAATTACAAGTTCCTCAGCAGGTTTTTACATTTCACCTCCAGCCGAGTTATTCTGTGTGACCCCATACTCCCCCCCTCCACTCCCTAACAAATCCCCCCCAATTCCCCTTTTTCTTATTTTAGTTTTCCTTACGTTTCTTTTTGTTGCTTCGATTGGCCTGAGGCTTGTCCGAGAGGAAATTCATAGTCCTCTATTCAATTTTTCTTTTTGGCAGATCCTCGTTCTTGTAGTTGGTACCTGTTCTGGTCTGGGGTTTTTTCTTTCCTTTGTATATTCACAATTGTTTGTCTGTTTTTTCCCTTATAGGTTGGCGAGAGGATGAGTTTAGTGTTTGGGTGATTGGTCACTCCTATGTTTTTTTGGGCAGCCGTGTTGGTGGCTTCGGAGGGAGCTCCTGGCTTTGTTGGGTCGGATAACGTGAGGTGGATAGGAGTTAGGGGGATGTTGTGGCAGGATCTGAAGGTTACCCTTTTGGAGCAGGTTAAGCGTTTTGGGCTGCCCAGATTGTTGGTGATACACTTAGGTGGCAACGACCTGGGTAAGAGGAAGACAGTGAATCTTAGATTGGCCATTGTTCATGACTTACAGGTGATTGCGGGTGCTTGGCCGGGCTGTAGACTTGTCTGGTCCTATATAGTGCCGCGGTTGTGTTGGCGTGGAGTTGCGGACTGTAGGGCGATCGATGCCTCTCGGCGGAAGGTAAATTCCGCAGTTGCTAAATTTGTGGTGGCTCTTGGCGGTGCTGTGGTGTGGCACCAGCGGATCAAGTTTCGGTTCTTCTACTTGTTTAGGCCGGATGGGGTTCATTTGACTAGGCAGGGACTAGGTATTTTCCTTGAGGATCTGTTTTCGGTGGTTGGTTCTTTGGGTTAGGGGTATGGTGGCGGAGCGTAGTTGCTGTTGGGCAGAACTTCGCTGTTGGCGGGAAAGAACGGCAAGTTAACTTTTGTTGTATTAAAGGAGTTGATTGGAGGTCGTTTGGTGGTTTGTTTTTTAGGTGCGCTCTCCTTCGTTGACTGGTATTACATCTGCTGGACCACCTTCACGGGGGCAGCCTCATCACCTTCACGGGTGGGTAGTCAAGATGGAGGTTAAGTGGATACCTATTGTTTGTTTTTTTGTTCATGGGATAGGGTTGTTTTAGCCGTTCTTTCTGGCCACCATACTTTAGTTTAATTATTCATCAGTTAATGGTTCATTTAAATAAATAGCTAACATTTTCTGCCAAATTCAAGTCTCCATGTCTTTATTTATTATAGTTAAGTGTACAGAGGGGGCACCGATGACAGATGTTGTAGGCATTTGGCGATGAGATCACCCCCCCCTCCCGCATATCACGCAAGGAGAGAGAGAATTGACTGCTTCTGCAACAACCTCGCTCCCCCGCTCAAAGTACTGGTTCCTGAAACAGGGAAGATGGGTTGATGTCGGCAGGACCTGGATCCGGGTAAAGAGTACTTGTTCACCTGTCTCAGCGCTAGAGATGTGCGGCTGGCACTTTTTGTGTTTTGTGTTTTGGTTTTGGTTCTAATTTCACTTTCTTGTTTTGGTTTTGGCTTGGTTTTGCCAAAACCACCCTTTCGTTTTTTGGTTTTGGCTTTGGTTTTGGATCTGGATGATTTTTGAAAAAAACATAAAAATGGCTAAAATCACAGAATTTGGGGGTAATTTTGATCATACGGTATTATTAACCTTAATAACCTTAATTTCCACTAATTTCCAGTTTATTCTGAACACCTCACACCTCACAATATTGTTTTTAGGCCAAAAGGTTGCACCGAGGTTGCTGGATGACTAAGCTAAGTGACACAAGTAGACAACACAAACACCTGGCCCATCTAGGAGTGGCACTGCAGTGGCAGACAGGAGGGCATATGTAAAAAAGGCCCCAAACAGCACATGATGCAAAGAAGAAAAAGAGGTGCACCGAGGTTGCTGTATGACTAAGCCAAGCGACACAAGTGTGCGGCACAAACACCTGGCCCATCTAGGAGTGGCACTGCAGTGTCAGACAGGATGGCACTTTTCAAAAACTAGGCCCCAAACAGCACCTCATGCAAAGATGTAGAAGAGGTGCAATGAGGTAGCTGTATGACTAAGCCAAGTGACACAAATAATTGGCCCATCTAGGAGTGGCACTGCAGTGGCAGACAGGAGAGCAGATATAAAAAAAAAGGCCCAAACAGCACCTCATGCAAAGATGTAGAAGAGGTGCAATGAGGTAGCTGTATGACTAAGATAGCGACACAAACAATTGTCCCATCTAGTAGCGGCACTGCAGTGTCAGACAGGAGGGCAGATATTTCAAAAAAGGCCCCAAACAGCACCTCATGCAAATATGTAGAAGAGGTGCAATGAGGTAGCTGTATGACTAAGCCAAGCGACACAAACAATTACCACTGGAATTATACACCAATATCACTGGAATTAAATGGCAGTATCACTGGACATATACGCAGTATCACTAGAATTATATGGCAGTACCACTGGACATATACGGAAGTGTCAGGCATGATGGCACTTAAAAAAATAGTCCCCAAACAGCACATGATGCAAAGAAGAAAAAGAGATGGATATTTGTCCTTGGGCCCTCCCACCCACCCTTATGTTATATAAACAGGACATGCACACTTTAACAAATCAATCATTTAAGCAACAGGGTCTGCCACACGACTGTGGTTGAAATGACTGGTTTTTTTGGGCCCCCACCAAAAAAGAAGCAGTCAGTCTCTCCTTGCACAAACTGGCTCTACAGAGGCAAGATGTCAACCTTAAACTCATCCTCTGATTCCTCACCCCTTTCACTGTGTACATCCCCCTCCTCACAGAGTATTAATTTGTCTCCACTGGAATCCACCATCACAGGTCCCTGTGTACTTTCTGGAGACAATTGCTGGTCAATGTCTTCCTGGAGGAATTTATAATTCATTTTGATGAACATCATCTTCCACATTTTGTGGAAGTAACCTCCTACGCCGATCGCTGACAAGTTTACCGGCTGCACTAAACACTCTTTCGAAGTACACACTGGAGGTAAAATAAAGCCAGTTTGTGCAAGGGCATCCAAATTGCCTCTTTTTCCTGCCAGTATACATATGGACTGTCTGACATGCCTACTTGGATGCTGTCACTCATATAATCCTCCACCATTCTTTCAATGGTGACAGAATCATATGCAGTGACAGTAGACATGTCAATAATCATTGGCAGGTCCTTCAGTCCTGGCCACATGTCAGCTTTCGCTCCTGACTGACCTGCATCACCGCCAGCGGGTGGGCTAGGAAATCTTATCCTTTTCCTTGCAGCCCCAGTGGCGGGAGAAATTGAAAGAGGAGCTGTTGACGGGTCAAATTCCACTTGAGTTGAGAATTTACTCACCAGCAGGTCTTTGCACTTCTGCACACTTGTGTCTGCCGGAAAGAGAGATACAACATAGGCTTTAAACCTAGGATCGAGCACGGTGGCCAAAATGTAGTGCTCTGATTTCAACAGATTGACCACCTTTGAATCCTGGTAAAGCGAATGATGGGCTCCATCCACAAGTCCCACATACTTAGCGGAATCGCTCCATCTTAGCTCCTCCTTCAATTTCTCCAGCAAAGCCTGATGAGGGGAATGACCTGACTCAAGCTGGCAGTGTCTGAACTGACTTCACATGTGGCAAGTTCAAAAGGTTGGAGAACCTTGAACACAACGGAAATAATTCTTCACTGCACTTGAGTCAGGTGCATTCCCCCTCCTTTGCCTATATTGTAGGTGGATGTATAGGCTTTAATGGCCTTTTGCTGCTCCTCTGTCCTCTGAAGCATATAGAGTGTTGAATTCCACCTCGTTACCACCTTTTGCTTCCGTCAATGGCAGGGCAGGTTCAGGAGTGTTTGCTGGTGCTCCAGTCTTTGGCACGCAGTGGCAGAATGTCGAAAGTGTCCCACAATTTTTTGTGCCACCAACAGCATCTCCTGTACACCCCTGTAATTTTTTCAAAAATTCTGCACCATTAAATTAATTATATGTGCAAAACATGGGACGTGCTGGAATTTGCCCAGTTGTAATGCACGCACAATATTGGTGGCGTTGTCCGATATCACAAATCCCCAGGAGAGTCCAAGTGGGGTAAGCCAATGCGCGATGATGTCCCTCAGTTTCCGTAAGAGGTTGTCAGTGGTGTGCCTCTTATGGAAAGCGGTGAAACACAGCCAGGGCTGGATTACGCATGGTGGGGGCCCCCGGCAATGAAGTTGTGGGGGCCCCCACTACAGTAGATGACAGACCCTTGAGCCCCCCTTACACACACACACACCCATGCTGCACACAACACACACATACACACACCCATGTTGCACACGACACACACCCATGCTGCACACAACACACACACAGACGTACACACACACACACACACACACACACACATATGCGTGCACGCTACTTGTCTGTCTGGCGGTGCAGCAGATGCCGGAGTCAGGGCCCCCACACTCAGGAGCGTAGTAGTCTTCCCCCTTAAGGCGGCTCAGATGTTCATTAACAGCGCCGCCAAGGAGGTGTTCCCTGCACACCATTTAATTGTCTCGTGGGATGCTGCATTGAAATCCTGCGAGACTATGAAATGCTGTGCAAGGAACTCCTCCTCGGCGGCACTGTTAATAAATAGCTGAGCTGAGCGCCAGGAGGGGGGAGACTACTACGCTCCTGGGTGTGGGGGCCCCAAATGTGTGTGGGCCCCGGGATGACTGCCCCTTTTGCCCCTCCCTTAATCCGGCCCTGCACACAGCGTAGCCTGCCTAGAAACGAGTTTGGATTGCGAGGTGGTGCTACTGCTACTGTTATTGCTGCGGTAGACAATATATCTACCCAGTGGGCTGTCACAGTCATGCAGTCCTTAGTCTGCCCTGTTCCACTTGTCCACATGTCCGTGGTTAAGTGGACACTGGATACAACCGCATTTTTAGGACACTGGCGACACTTTTTATGACGTCTCTGTACATTCTCGGTATCGCCTGCCTAGTGAAATGGAATTTAGATGGGATTTGGTACTGGGGACACAATACCTCCATCAATTGTCTAAATCCCACTGCACTAATGGTGGATACAGGACACACATCTTACACCAACATAAGTGTCAAGGCCTCAGTTATCCGCTTTGCAGCAGGATGACTGCGGTCATATTTCAACTTCCTCACAAAGGACTGTTGGACAGTCAGTTGCTTAGTTGAAGTAGTACAAGTGGTCTTCCAACTTCCCCTCTGGGATGATGATCGTCTCCCAGCAGAAACAACAGCAGCAGCAACAGTATCAGTAGGCGTACCACTCAATGCTCCTCCCAAGGAATCCCGGTTAGGAGAGGACTCATCAGTCTTGCCAGGGACATGGCCTGCAGGACTACTGATGTTCATGACTGAGGAGGAAGTTTACGTTGAGGGAGCTGGTGATGTGGCTTGCAGGAGCTTGGGTACAACAGGAAGAAGGGATTTATTTGTCAGTGGACTGCTTACACTCTTACCCAAAGTTTCACAACTTGACATTGACTTCTGATGAATGCGCAGCAGGTGACTTATAAGGGAGGATGTTCCTTGGTGGTTAACGTCCTTAGCCCTACTTATTACAGTTTGACACAGGCAACACACGGTTTGACACCTGTTGTCCGGATTTGTGGAGAAATAATTCCACACCGAAGAGGTGGCTTTTTTGTTATTTTGCCCAGGCATCACAATGGGCTTCTTCGTTCCACAGACAACAGGTGTCTACCCCGGTGCCTGACTTAAACAAACCACATCACCATCAGAATCCTCATCGTCAACTTCCTCCTCAGCGCCAGCAACACCCATATCCTCATCCTGGTGTACTTCAACAGTGACATCTTCAATTTCAATATCAGGAACTGGTCTGTGGGTGCTCCTTCCAGCACTTGCAGGGGGGGTGCTAATGGTGGAAGGAGCCACTTCTTCCCATCCAGTGTTGGGAAGGTCAGGTATCACAACTGCCTACACACTTGGACTCTCCTTGGGGATTTGTGATACCATCTTAGAATGCACAGTTATTTTCTGTGCTTTTTCCAGCTTAACTCTTTTCATTTTTCTAGTAGGAGGATGATGGCTTCCATCGTCATGTGAAACTGAATCACTAGTCATGAACATAGGCCAGGGCCTCAGCCGTTCCTTGCCACTCCGTGTCGTAAATGGCATATTGGCAAGTTTATGTTTCTCCTCAGACCATTTACATTTCTTTTTGTTTTGTCTTTTTACTAAACTTTGTCTTTTTGGATTTTACATGCCCTCTATCATCACATTGGGCATCGGCCTTGGCAGACGACGTTGATGGCATTCCATCATCTATGTCATGACTAGTGGCAGCAGCTTCAGCACTAGGAAGAAGTGGTTCTTAATCTTTCCCTTTTTTATCCTCCAAATTTTTGATCTCAATTATTTTTCTGGAGTTATATAACACAATATGCGGCACAGGAGAGCGTACCTCTACACCTTACAGGGCAAACTCTGTAAAAATTCTTTGGATTAAGTATTAATATCCCCTTTATTTGGAGTAAATAATATATAGCACAGGACAGCACCACTGATTTTATATTGCAGCACCACTGGACTGGATTTATACGGAATTATATGGATTTATATGGAATTATACAACAGGATCACTGAAATTATCTGGCAGGATTACTGGAATTATAAGGCAATATCACAGGAATTATACGAAAGTATCACGGGAATTATATGGCAATATCACAGGAATTATAGGGCAATATCACAGGAATTATACGGCAATATCACAGGAATTATACGCCAGTATTCCGAAAATTATACGGCAATATCACAGGAATTATAAGCCAGTATCACAGGAATTATATGGCAAGATCACTGGAATTATATGACAATATTACAGGAATTATACGCCAGTATTCCGAGAATTATATGGCAATATCACAGGAATTATACGCCAGTATCATGGGAATTATTTGGCAATATCACAGGAATTATATGCTTGTATTCCGAGAATTATACAGCAATACCACAGGAATTATACGCCAGTATCACGGAAATTATATGGCAATATCACAGGAATTATACGCCAGTATCACAGGAATTATATGGCAATATCACTGGAATTATACGGCAATATCACTGGAATTATACGCCAGTATTCCGAGAATTATATGGCAATATCACAGTAATTATACGCCAGTATCACAGGAATTATTTGGCAATATCACACGAATTATATGCTTGTATTCTGAGAATTATACAGCAATACCACAGGAATTATACGCCAGTATCACGGGAATTATATGGCAATATCACAGGAATTATACGCCAGTATCACAGGAATTATATGGCAATATCACAGGAATTATACACCAGTATCCCGGAATTATACAGCAATATCACAGGAATTATATGCCAGTATCATGGGAATTATATAGCAATATCACTGGAATTATACGCCAATATCACAGGAATTATACGCCAGTATCCCGAGAATTATACAGCAATATCACTGTAATTATAAGCCAGTATCACAGGAATTATACGGCAATATCATGGGAATTATATGGCAATAACACTGGTATTATATGCCAGTAAAACTGGATATATGGCAGCAGAGGACACCACCACTGTGACTGGTCACTGGACTGATGCTGCACAAGACACTACCCCTGGTCTGATGCAAGACAACACAGCAAAAATGCAAGGGACTTATACAGCAGCACTAAGGACATATAGCAGCAGAAGACACCAACACTGTGACTGGCTGGACTGATGCAGCATAAAACACTGACTACACTGGACTGAGCAGCACAAGACAGCACTAGAATCGCCACCCCACTTTCCCACCCACACAGACACTGAGGACGGAGACACATCCTCTCACTACACTCTCCGAGACTGGGAGTGATAATGGCCGCGTAGCGCGGCTCCTTATATGGAATCCTAATCCCGCAAGATTCCGACAGCGGGATGATGACGTTTTGCCTCATTCTGGTTTCCGAGTCAGGCGGGAAAACCCAAGCTTGACTCGTATCCGGACTCGGGTAGGGAGGTTCAGAAGGTTTCGGATCTCAGGGATCCGAACCCGCTCATCTCTACTCAGCACCTCTGCTAATACTGTGTTAATTCAAAATAATAACCATTATAACCTTGTGTTCTATTATACAGTTTATATTCAACATATCACGCTGTTGTTGGCATTGTGCAAGTATTTGCCCATGTTTCTATGTAACAATTTTAAGCTTCTTTTTTTTTTCTCTTTTGTAGCCATTCTGCTAGTGTGAATATTAATTTTGCATAGTAACACATTCAAATGCACTGCTGCTAAGGGTATTTATTTGAAGACTATATTTTGGCCCGAGTTTGCTCCGTGTGTGTTCGGCCATGTTTTGTCTTTAGTAAATCTCCGAGTTTGATAAACAGGCTAAACTCGCAGGTGAATGCAAATTCAGACCAACACGACTCTCAGTAAATTTACCCATTAATTTCCAGGCGGTCAGTTAACTGCCAAGTGCCGTAACCTCGACATGTAAATTATTGATGGAGCAAAGAGGTACCCTGAGCGGGCAGTGGAGAACATACTTTAAGAGGTGTATTAGACTCAGAGTCAACACGTAGGTCAACAGGATATGGCAAAGATTCAGAAGGCAATGTTGGGGGTAATTCCAAGTTGATCGCAGCAGGATTTTTGTTAGCAATTGGGCAAAACCATGTGCACTGCAGCGAAGGCAGATATAACATGTGCAGAGATAGTTAGATTTGGGTGGGGTGTGTTCAATCTGCAATCTAATTTGCAGTGTAAAAATAAAGCAGCCAGTATTTACCCTGCACAGAAACAATATAACCCACCCAAATCTAACTCTTTCTGCACATGTTATATCTGCCTCCCCTGCAGTGCACATGGTTTTGCCCAATTGCTATCAAAAATCCTGCTGCGATCAACTTGGAATTACCCCCGTTGTTGAGAGTTTGGGGCACTTTCCTGTCTTTAGCAATGTTGAGGGACACCCATCCTCAAAAGAGGTACAAGGCAGAAAGTGCACTGGAGGCGGGAGGGTATCAACTAGAGATGTGCGGCGGGCACTTTTTCGTGTTTTGGTTTTGGATCTGGATCCTCACTCATGTTTTGGTTCTGAATTGGTTTTGCCAAAACCACCCTTTCGGGTTTTGGTTTTGGATCTGGATGATTTTTAAAAAAAACACAAACAGGTAAAATCACAGAATTTTGGGGTAATTTTGATCATACGGTATTATTAACCTCAATAACATTCATTTCCACTCATTTCCAGTCTATTCTGAACACCTCACACCTCACAATATTGTTTTTAGGCCAAAAGGTTGCACCGAGGTCGCTGGATGTCTAAACTAAGCGACCCAAGTAGGCGGCACAAATACCTGGCCCATCTAGGAGTGGCACTGCAGTTGCAGACAGGATGGCAGATTTAAAAAAATAGGCCCGAAACAGCACATCATGCAAGAAGAAAAAGAGGTGCAATGAGGTAGCTGGATGGCTAAACTAAGCAACACAAGTGTGCGACACAAACACCTGGCCCATCTAGGAGTGGCACTGCAGTGTCAGACAGGATGGCACTTAAAAAAACTAGTTCCCAAACAGCACATGATGCAAAGAAGAAAAAGAGGCGCACTGAGTTTGCTGTATGACTAAGCTAAGTGACCCAAGTGTGCGGCACAAACACCTGGCCCATCTAGGAGTGGCATGCAGTGGCTGAATGTCAAAAGTGGCCCACAATTTTTTGGGCCACCGACAGCATGTCCTGCACGCCTCTGTCATTTAAAAAAAAAAATTTGCACCACCAAATAATTTGTATGTGCAAAACTTTGGAAGTGCTGGAATTTGTCCAGATATAATACACGCACAATATTGGTGGCACAGGACAGTGTACCCCGAAACCACACACACACAGCAAAACCTGTAAAAATAATTTGGATAATAATAACCATTTTATATGGACAGAGTTTTATAACAATATGCGGCACAGAAGAACTTACCCCTAAACCACACACACGGCAGTACCCCTGGACTTATACTGCAGTACCCCTGGACTTATACGGCAGCACCACTGGACTTATGTCAGCAGAGGACAACACCACTGGACTTATGGCAGCACAGGACACCACCACTGGACTGATGCAACACAACACAGCACCACTGCACTGTACTTATACAGCAGCACCACTGGACATATGGCAGCACAGGACACCACCACTGGACTTATGGCAACACGGGACGCCACAGGACTGATGCAGCACAAGACAGCACTACTGGACTGCACAGCAGCACTGCGCTGGACATCAGCACTGGGCTCAGCGCCGTAACTATGTGTGTGCGGACGGAGCCTAGCACACAGCGCATTTGCCCTGTGGGCGCACCATCCGCAATCACACCATTTGTCCGCCACTGCCTGCTGTAATGTAAAATAGTAGCGTTGCGCCCCGACTCCTCCTCTGCCGGACGCACCGCTTCTATTATGCATCACAGCGGGCAGCGTTGCACTGGGCAGCCTGAGTCTCTTCTCCTGTGTGTGTTCTCTGCTCCGCACCTCTCCTCCTGCAGCATCTACACTGAAGAGGGACTTCCGTGTCCTGGGTTGGAGCTGGTCTGTGCTGCTGCTGCTGCTGCTGCCGCTCATAAAGGTAAGCCATATGGAGGACTGTATGGAGGAGTGTAGCTCTTATCTCTCTGATAATGTGGACGCCGGGTGATTTCTGAATGAATCTTCTGTCTATGTAACAGACGTGCTTGCTGGCTTGCTCACATTCCTCACAATAGGAATGTTAAATATGGTCAATCTGACAAAAGTAACCTCCCGACCTCTAGCCATGTCTCACCCACGCATCCTTGGAACCCAAGTCGGACTCACAGTAAGCCATCAATCAGGCTTTTTTTATCGTTGTTGCAGTAGGTGCAGTGTCTGCCATAATGTGTAAAAAAGGGGACGCTGTCTGCCGTAATGTGTAAAAAAGGGGACGCTGTCTGCCGTAATGTGTAAAAAGGGGGACGCTGTCTGCCGTAATGTGTAAAAAAGGGACACTATCTGCTGTAATGTGTAAAAAGGGGGATGCTGTCTGCCGTAATGTGTAAAAAGGGATGCTGTCTGCCGTAATGTGTAAAAAGTTTGACGCTGTCTGCCGCAATGTGTAAAAAGGTAACTCTGTCTGCTGTAATGTGTAAAAAAGGGGACGCTGTCTGCCACAATGTGACGCTGTCTGACATAATGTGTAAAAAGGGGGGCGCTGTCTACCGTAATGTGTAAAAGGGGACGCTTTCTGCTGTAATGTGTAAAAAGGGGACGCTGTCTGCCATAATGTGTAAAAAGGGGATGCTGTCTACCGTAATGTGTAAAAGGGTGATGCTGCCTGGCGTAATGTGTAAAAAGGGGGACTGTCTGCCGTAATGTGTAAAATGGGCTCTACCTGGAGTAGTGGCGCTACTATGCAGCGTAATTTGAATAATGGAGACTACTGTGCACCGTAGTATGACTTGGTATTATTTTGTGGCCACGCCCCTTCCCCATGAGCCACACCCCTATATATTTTTTGCACACACTGCCCCTATCTTGCATGGCGGGGCGCCAATGCCGTTTCTTGCACACAGCGCTAAAATGGCTAGTTACGGCACTGACTGGGCTTCTGGCAGCATAGGACAAAACCACCGTAACTGGACTGATGCAGCACAGGACACCACCACTGGACTGATGCAGCACAAGACGGCACCACTGGACTGGTCTTATACAGCAGCACTGGGCTTATGGCAGCACAGGACACCACCACTGTGACTGGACTGATGCAGTACAAGACACCACCACTGGACTGATGCAGCACAAGACTGCACTGAAATGACACATAAGAGCAGGTCGCCACACCAGTTTCCCACACAGACAGACTCTGAGGAGAGAGACAAGTCCTCTCGTTACACTGTCCAGGACTGGAGTGAAAATGGCGGTTATGTGCGGCTCCTTATATGGAATCCAAAACCTGCAAGAATCTGACAGCGGGATGATGAATATTTGACTCGTTCTGGTTTCCGAGTCTAGCGGGAAATCCCGAGCCAAGCTCGGATCCAGGCTCAGAACGTGAAGTTTGTGGGGGGTTCGGTTCTCAGAGAACTGAACCCTCTCATCTCTGGATCTGGGATAGAATAGGCGGACGGATGGAGACAGTTCGGGAGACACTGCTGGGGCAGACTAGGAAGAGATGGGCATAGCCATTGTGTGGAGCTGAGAGTCAGGAGCAGGGTCACCAGATGGTGAGCTGCAGTTACAGTATACAGCAGCTACCACAGACACTGAAGGGTGCAGGAGTGAGAATGTGTGGGAAAGCAAGAAGTCATACAATAAGCTGCAATCCGAGATCCATCACTCTGAAAGTTTGAAAGCGGATCCCTTAGACTCTTAAGGGATTGGCAAACCAGGTTGGACAGGCAGGGATGGGGTAGTGTCCAATGGAAGCATGATCTGCCAGTGAACTTTCTCTGGGTTGCTGGTTTTTCTTTTTCTTTTCTTTTTGTTTTTGAGCTTTAAGAAGGTTGTTGGTTGAGAAGCACATTAATAACACCCTCCAAACATATAACAAATGTTATCTAAACTACAATATAATATTTTATTGTCACTACAATTGCTAGTGATAGATATTCATATACAACTATTAGAGTTCTAAGTAACAATACATAGAGTAGTTGTCATTATTTTTCTGACTGTGTACTCAAACATGTCTCTGGACCATACAATTATCATGGGCTTTACCTTCTTAAAGTTAAGACTACTGTAGAAAAAAATCTTTAAACTTTGAGCTATCCCTCGGGTGATGTTTTATATATAACAGCAAACTTATTAGCTTGTCACATATATCACCATAAAGAAGCTGCTAGAGGTTTGTCAGACCTGCTGGTGTCAAATCTTTATTTTGATGATACACTATAACAGTAACTTATCTGCAATATTAAAATGTCACTGGGCTGTAGTAAGTAATTAATATCAAATCAATATTAGTTTTGTGTATATTTGCGAAAGGGTATACAGTGAAATTATATTTTTAATACATGACTTAAAAACATGGGACAACAATTTATATGATATATAGTAGAGTGAAAGAATAGTTCTATTCTATTTTATTTTTAAGGAACACAAAAATAGTGTACACAATACAGTTTTTTATCAAAAGCAAAGGCAAATTACTAATGACACAAATCAGATACTCAGTAATTTAAAACAATTCATTATGATTTAATAATAAATCACTATTATCGTTTTGGTTAGATAATACTGCTGCAGTAACTATCGGCTAATAATAATAATAATAATAATAATAACAATTATTATTATTATTATTATTATTATATAGCGCTCTTTCTCCAACAGGACTCAAGGCACTTTATAGACATCAAAAACAATGCACATATGTAAAATCTTGTATATACAGTTTTAGTGCCTGTGATTGTGTAGAGGAATTCTGTAAAGGCCTAATGCTGTATCCCAAGGATTAGATTGCAAGGGATGCTTGTCATTAACCACTTAACTGGTATGGTCAGATTACATGCAACCGTGCCGTCCTACTATGTCCTCCATTTTTTGACGAGGAGATCCAAATTGCAGATGTACATAATTTAATATTTAATACTTTTTAAACTATAGTATATAAAAAAAATCAAAAATCAGAATAATATGAATGATTTAGAAGGGAAAAATTGTCAGTGTAGTGGTTAAATGACAAAACTAAAAACCCTAGTAGTTATTCATTATTGCGATTACAGAGAAATTAATAGAAACCAGAGCATAGTTATAAGAACATACAAGTAGGGAACACTAATCGAACTACATTATTACAACAAAAAGCATTTAAAGAAAATATACTGTATTGCTAAGCAGAAGTGCTTAAATCTATATACATGTAAAAGTTTGACTACAGGAAGTATTACCAGATTGTCTACACCAACCCTGCATTATGCCTACTGTGCGCTAAGGTTTTCGTTTTTGTCTGTGTGGCTTGTCTGTTGCTGTATTACTTAAATCTTTTGTATTATGGCCCTAATTCAGACCTGATCGCAGTAGAAAAATTGTTCTCTAATGGGCAAAACCACGTGCAGGACAGGTGGGGCAAATATAACGTGTAGAGAGAGTTAGATTTCGGTGGGTTATATTGTTTCTGTGCAGGGTAAATACTGGCTGCTTTATTTTTACACTGCAGTTTAGATTTCAGTTTGAACACACCACACCCAAATCTAACTCTCTTTGCACGTTATATAAATAAAGAGATCCCAGATACGCAGTCAAAGCTGCCAGTAAGGGATTGTCAGTCCCACAATAGGAAAACCACAAAAATACACAAAAGAACTGGCACTATGTTGTATCTCCAATAATGTAAACGGATGGATAAAATAAAAAGTATTTATTTACCATTACTATACGTTCATTTAAGAACTTTAATTTAAAAACATGAATAAAGTGCTGAGAAGTATAAATTGATTGTATATAACTGCTCTCCTTATAATCCACAATTGGATCCCAGACAAATAATGGCAATTGCTCCCAACAGGAACCGATTATGAACAGCTGGTATTTACCGTGGTAATGGTGATATCCAAACACTTTGAATGTTCAGCAAGCAAGCTGTGTGTTTGCAGTCCACTGGGTGTTCCAAGTGATGCTGAATTGCAGTTGGTCAAATAAGTAGATATTGGGGGTCATTCCACCCGATCGCTCGCTGCAGTTTATCGCAGCGCAGCGATCGGGTCGGAATTGCGCATGTGCCTGTGCCGCAGTGCGCCGGCGCATGCCGGACTGCCTTAGGCCGTTGTTTCCCTGCGATCGCCTCTGCCTGATTGACAGGCAGAGGCGGTTGCTGAGCGGGAGGGGGCGGCATGGCGGCGTTTGGCCGCCATTATGGGGGCACGGTCCGGCCAATGCAGGCGTGGCCGGACCATGCGGGGGGTGGGCCGCAGCGGCTGCATGACATCACAAGCAGCCGCTGCGGGCCGAGGAGCAATGAGTAGCTCCCGGCCAGCACACTAAAGCTTCGCTGGCCGGGAGCTACTCCTAAAGTGCAAAAGCATCGCCTCTGTGCGATGCTTTTGCACTTCTGTGGGGGGAGGGCGGCACTGACATGCGGGGCGGGATAGCCCTGTGCTGGGCGTCCCCCCGCATGTCTATTGTCATGATCGTAGCCCTGCAAAATTTTGCAGGGCTACGATCAACTCGGAATGACTCCCTTTGAGTCCAGGGAGTCTTTTAATAGCCCATATCTGGATCCTTTTGCGCAGGTGGAAAACTGCAGCGGCAGTTGAATGATCTTAACGCGTTTCTCTAGGCAAGGCCACCTAGCTTCATCAGAAGTAATTCTCAGTCTCCATAAAGGGCCTACTTAAAAACCCTTGATAGTTTAACAACTGTCAGATGTGTGGACAGTAATTATGTTATACATCCGAAAAAACACAATAAAAGCATTCTAATAATGTATATACTTATTTAAAAAAGACATGAAGGCAATCCGACATTGATATTTTTTATCGCTAATAAGTTTTTCACCCATAAATAATCTAATAAATCCTGGGGTCAGAGGTTATTTTTGGTCACATGACCGGAGTGGGGATTACTCACTGATTGAAACAGCTGCGTCCCAGGTGTGCCGCCCGCAACGCTACTGAGGGGATGCCGGATAGACCAGAAGTCCGCGCTTGTGATGCAATCCATAAGTCGCCCACCCGCATGCACGCTGACGCAGGAAACCTGTCAGCTGCCCAGCGGGAGACGTGGAAATCTAACTCTCTTTGCACATGTTATATTTGCCCACCCCACCCTCCCTGCAGTGCACATGGTTTTGCCCATTAGATAACAATTTTGCTGCTGTGATTAGATCTGAATTAGGCCCAATAATATAGAAGATTTAAGTAATACAGCAACAGAAAAGCCAGAGCACAGTTGGCATAATGCAGGGTTGGTGTAGGTAATTTGGGTAATACTTCCTGTAGGCAAACTTTTACATGTTCATAGATTTAAGCACTTCTGCTTAGCAATATATTTTCTTCAAATGTTTTTTGTTGTAATAATGCACTTCGATTAGTGTTCCCTACTTGTATGTGCTTATAACTATGCTCTTGTCTCTATTAATTTGCCTGGAATTGCAATGATGAATAACTACTAGGGTTTTGAGTTTTGTCATTTAATGAAAGCAACCCTTGCAGTCTAATCCTTGGGACATAGCGTTATGCCTTTACAGAATGCCTCCACACCATCACAGTGAGTGATACGGTATATACAAGATACATAGAGTAGGACTATGTCTACTATCCCAGTGCACTGAATTTAAATTAGTTTCTATTATAAATGTATGGAACTTTAATGTTGCTAAACACTTTAACGTTTTCTCGCAATGATTGCTCCTTTCTAGAAATATATTGGGGAAATACAATTAAAAGAGAGAAATAAAAAAATAAAAACCATGGCACAGGGTCTTTCGCACAGCCGCTGGGTTTTTCGTATTCAAATAGAGGAGTGAAAATGAGATGTGATCATATTGATCCCCTCTCTACAGCCACCTTCCAGCAGCTGCCTTGCCTCCCAGCAGCAGAGCAGCCCTCTCACCTCCTAACATCCCCCTCTCCAGTGCAAAGATGGAGGTGAGACCCCTGGGAGCCGTGAAGACCACCGGACTGGTAAGTGTACAGTTTATATAACTTTTTTTATTCTCGCACTGTGGTGTTTTTAAAGCTGAAAATCCAGCAACCCCTGTTTTTTAAATGGATACCGTGAGTATTGGGAGACAAATTTTGAATACCTGCCGTAATCCAAAATTGGGTGTGAAGGGCCCCCATAGTATATAGTACAGTGTATATAGGTGCACTGATGGAAGTGGATGAATTAAAATTACAGCATTACAAGTAGTTCCTAGTGTCTTGACCTAAAAATGGTAACAATTTATCTTGAAAACTAACTGCTGCGTCCATGTTAAAGTCATTTCTGCCAACATTTATTTTATTTGAGAGGTTTTAGTTTTATTGAGTAATCCTTACATTTTCACAGTACATCGTGTACATGCATAGCACAGGCTCCTGAATGTGGGAGTGGCTTGTGCGATCAGCAGCATTATACAGATTAGTGATAGCAGTGCCTTCACTCTGAGCACACAGATTACTGCCAGCCTGCACCTTCCCACACCACTACTCCCAAGTCCCCTGAGCCATGCGCACAATTAGGATTTTCGTTCACTGTTTACTTCCTTTAAGTACCGGCAAGATAAATAGCATATTCTATTCCTTATATATGCCATATACTGTAGAATAGAAAAGGTTTTTATCAAAATCAGTTCAGTCATTTTTGAGTTAACCTGGAATAAACAAACTAGAAAATAGACAACCAAATAATGTAAAATGGCTAATTTGGTGTAGGTACCTTATAAGTCCATTGGGCATACAGAATAGTGTCCGATCTCTGAATTTTTTTAAAGCGACAATAATTTACAAGGCATTTACAAGGCATGTCTAAGCTGATATCACCTAAAATTTTACAATTTCAAAGTTACAATTCTATTTACATGTATTGATGATTCCAAAGTAGCATTAAGCATTTATAAATATATGTGTAGTACTATGATGATTACTATGATTTGGATACCTACTGTACGCGTAATGTTTAGACTAGGCCTCTTGAATGCAGATTGTTCATCTATTGCTAAAATTTATTAGGTTCTACAATTACACCATCAGTTATTTAAAAGTCAACATTGGCACTATAGGTACCCTTGTTTGATCTAGTGGTACAATTTCTTGCACCTACCTTAGCACCACTAGACATTTTATACTTACTATAGTATAGAAAATGGCAACAAAAGGTAGCAGATTAATGTAATACAGCCAGTACTGTATATTCTATAAACCTGTTACATTTTTATTAAAATCATCCTCTGCGTATGATGTTAACATGCTGTTACATATAAAAGAAGACTAATTACATCACAATGGTGGTGCACTGATTCTGCTGGCCCCACTCACTGCATTCTTACAGTGTAAAAAAAAAAAAATGTTGTCTTTGTACTGTACCCCAGTATGCTGTAATACCCCAGTGCATGTGCATAAAAGCGTCCTGACTCCGCACAGTGTGAGACCAGCTGACAGTTTAAAAAAAAAAATATATATATTGTATGTACTGTTCTACATGCTGAACTCCAGTGCACGTGTGTAAAGCAGTATCACTCCACACAGTGTGAGTCACGCTGCCTGTTAAAAACTAATAAAAAAAACTATATTGTTATACTGTACAATTTACTTGTACTGTTCTGTGCACTGCACCCTAGTATGCTGTACCACAGTGCACATGCAGAAAAGTGGTCTCACTCCACACAATGCTGTCGATGTAGTAACCTGGAGAAGGCATAAGGAAGTGATAAACCAGTGATAAAGCAGTGTTAAGTGCAAGGTGATAATGCACCAGCCAATCAGCTCCTAACTGTTAATTTACATATGGGAGCTGATTGGCTGGTGTGTTTATCACCTTGCATTTATCACTGGTTTATCACTTCCTTATGCCTTCTCCAGGTTAATACATCTGCCCCAGTGTGAGCTGAGCTGCCAGTTAAAAAAATGGATAATGATCAGTTTAGAGAAGAGCAGGAGCAGCACCCAAATACTATTGTTGTAGCTGCTTCAACCAGTCAAGATGACAATACTAGTCATTCAACATCATCTAAAGCTGATGATTAAGGGTGTGGAGGGTTTAAGAAATCAGGGCATCTGAAATTTTTTGTTTAAAAAAGTCTGTATTTTACAGGGGTAAAGACAAAAACTAAAACACCTGTATTAAAGGGAAAGTGTAATGCAGAAAAAGAAAAACATAAAATTGGCAACATGCCATTCACCACATGCAGTGCAAGAAAAGGCTCAAGCCTTGGCCTTTATTTATGAGTGTTGATTCTTAAACTGTCAGTGCCTCTCATGATAATGAAAGAACTTTATCCTCAGAGTCTAGAAGAGATGTCAAAAAATGAAAACCACTAAGGCAGTAGAACAAACTGTATGTTCAGAACCATCACACATACCTGAGAAGAGTCTAAGGGGGGCCAAGTTAGCTGTGTGTGAGTCTGACATTTTTCCTCGTAGAGAAGCCTCTTTTGCTTCTTTCCACCATTTCTGCACCATCTGCACATGTGGGAAGCAGTACATGTAAAGATGGTGATGAGGACAGAATATAATTTGAGGATGCTAGTGTGAAAGTAAAACAGGATGAGAGGGATATGTGTGTACTACTTCTATCTGACACTGAGGATGAAGATGTTGATGATGTTGTTTGTATAAGTCAGCCACCAATGCAGTTTTTGCCCATAAAACAAAGGAAGCAATTGTGATGCCTGTGGAATTATTTTTACCCTAATCCTGAAGTTTCTGAAGGCATCTGCTCCATTTGTGAGGTCAGAGTTAGTAGGTAGAGACGTTAGCCATTTAGACACCTCTTCCATGTTACATCATTTGCAGCAAGTTCACAAAATTATTGTACAAGATTATAATGTAATTAATACCATCATCATCACCCTCCTCTTTAGTGATCAGAGGTAGTTCTTCCAAAAAATTGTTTTGTGTGGGCCCAAACAAACCAGGCAAGTCAGCCACAAAATTGTCAGTCACTGTCGCTGAAGTGCTTGGTTTCTTAAACTGTGTATGTCCTTTTTAATATCCAGCATAAGGGTGAGTGGGAGGGCCCAAGGTTCCATCTTGTACTACCTTTAATTTTTGCCACTGCTGTGTGACAATGTTTCTTAGATATGCTATAAACTATGTGGAAAAGGGTGGTCTTAAGAAAGAACAAAAGACAAAAGCAGCTATATGCCGCAGGCGATCAGGTGATCAAGCTCCCAGAGCGAAACGTACGTTCACTTCCGGTCCCGGTGTCCGAACTTCCGGTCGCTCGGACAGCGGACATCGGCGCCACAGCTCCGGATTCAGCACACCCTCTCCCTGGCTGGAACACCTCCACCCACAATTGCGGGACATCTCAGACCTCACACTGCCCACCAATGCTTGCAGACAATAAGGTTTGAGCCGCACACTGTGAGGCATCTTATTATTAAGCTCCACCAAGGGGGATTCTTTCAGAGGCACAATATAACTTTTCTCCACTGTGTCCAAACATTTCAAGGGCACAGTGGGAGGCAGCATTTATCCTTTATGTAGAGTAATTAACTGCATTCAGTTGTGAACATTTGAGGTGCCCAACTTATAGGGTGTCTGTTCTCCCCTCTCTTTATTATTTATTATTATTTTTTCATTTTTTTCATTCATTTATCTTACTATATGATTTTCAGTGCAACAAGCATTATTTGTTTATTGTTTAAAAAAAAAGCCTCCCCCCTATGCATTTTTTGAATGTCCAGTACTTATACTATGTGATATCTGACCATAGGAACATTACCATATTTATATGATTGGTTCCAGTATAAAGATACAACTGTCTGATATCCAGTCATAGGAACATCTAATATATGCTCCAAAAGAATTATCCCTTTACTTTTTGCTCTCTGCACAAATATGATACAACAGTAAAAAAAAATATATATATATATTTTTTTTTCTTTTTTTGGGGGGCAACTAAACACCCATCAGAATACGGTGGGGGTTTTTTCCAACACACTGAATCATTCCTATTTTATTCAGGGGATTATTCCCTGTCAGACTATCATACTTATAAGATCTGCCGGGGGTAACCGCACACTGGAATTGATTATACATGCTGGAGATTTACTCACCTACGGTCAAACCGCACTGAGTATGCCCAATCTCGTCTGATCTTGGAAGCCATACACTGCAGGGCCTGGTCAGTACCCGGTTGGGAGACCACCAGGGAATACTAGGTACCGTAGGTATTTTATTCTCCTACCATTTGAGTCTTTCCAGCTTTCTGTGCGGTCCCAGACATTGAATTTTCTTTATTATTTAGTTCTGATATTCTGACATGGGATAGCTGAACCTATTGGAGCAGGTATACTCCCACAAAGATCTTTTCAATCCAATATTGGAGTAATTTTTGGATCATTAAGGGAGTAAACATATTTTCGCCTCTCTACATTTTTATCGCCCCAAAATTTGAAGCAATTATTTACATTCGCCTTCTCCCTTTTTATCGAGTATATCTTAATAAAAGTTAAGTATTAATTTACTCATATTTTCATAATTTCATCACTTTCTTATATATATAATTTTTCAAAGCGTGCCCTGGAAAAGGCATATAGCTGCTTTTGTCTTTTGTTCTTTCTTAAGACCACCCTTTTCCACATAGTTTACCGAACTATTCTCCGGGAGCACCACCAACCCATTGCTGAATTTATTTGTTTAGTAAGCATAATGTTGGTTTAACTGATTACTAAATTATTATAGATATTATTTATACAGTATTCTGTGCAGATTTACCAATTTCTTAGCATGTGCTATAAACTGCCATGTGTTTGGGATGCTGTTCTGTCGCTTAGTAACCAGCCAGCTTGCCTTTGGCCTAAAGTGGATGAAAACAATATTGTGAGCTTTGAGGTGGTCAAAAATGACTGGAAATGAGTGGAAATTTATCATTTTGAGGTTAATAATTCTCTAGGGACAGAAAAAGGACCAAATTATGTGATTTTAGCTTTTGTCAATTTTTAGAATAAATCCATAACTGAAATCCAAAACTGAATCCAAAACCAAAATTGGAACACGAACCACCTGCACAGAGTTAAATCCAATTTTGTCACAGAGAGCTGCTGTTGCATCTTGTTTTGCTGGATTTTTGGCTTTTTTTCTAAGTGACGAGAGGATAATTGTCCCATGATTTATAGGTTTTGTTTGAAAAATGGCAGTTAGGGAGCTGATTTGTTGGAACAGTTGTTATGTTGACACTCAGTTCCGTAGGTTTACTGGTGGTTCCTTTTAACGCTCATGCAATTACCTACTGCCCAGCAGTCTTTTAGTCTCCTGCAGCCAAAGACTTCACCTATAGCAGCCACCTTTCCAAGGTGGATTAGGTCCTCACCGTACTCAGATGCCCCCAGGTTTTATGTATATACAAGGTGACTATCGGAGGCTGGGCAGGAGTAAATGCAGTACAGTGAGACATCACCTTACACAACCTTACTACTGTGCTAAGACACAGACTGAGGGATAAATGAGAAATGCACACACGTGCAACAATGCACAGGTTGGAATATAAACAAAATAAATCACTAAACACATGCAACAATGCATAAGATGTAATAAGCAACTTAATAAATATTAAAGCAACAATGCCCAAAGATATTATAAGCAACTAGACTGTAAATACATGCAACAATGCACAAGATATAATAAAGAAATGAAGGCAAGTTAGAGCCTTTCTGGAAACTCCACTACAAAACCTGAATACAAGGCTCGCTGGATGAGATCGGGAAGTCAGTCAGGCAGGGTCTCGGAATTACAGGCTAAACAGGTTCTCACAGGAGCTGACAGATTCTCACAAGAGCAGGAACTATAACCAGAAACTTGGGTGAGGCCAGCAAGGGAATATAAATGGTGCTAACACCAAATAGAATCCAGCAGTCTCATTAATAAAACACTGTGCATTTGCCCTGCTGTACGTATCTATAGAACTTAAGCAACGGGGAATGCCTTCTGTTTCCGGCGTCCAAGTTGCCAAGGAATGCAGCGGCCCCCAGCACCCGGCATCAGCCTGTTGCTAGGTGCCGGGCTGGGGGGAGGTGCGGCGTCCCGGATCCTAAGCAACGGCTGGGACGCATGCCTCCCGGCGCTAACACCAGTACCTCTCTCCAAAGTTTGATACAATTTCCCCTAATTTTAAATATTAGCGTTGCCTCTTCCTTTATGTGTACTACCTTCTATAGACAGCAATACATTTACCGTGTTTATTAATATACAAAATATTAATAATTTCTCTGTTTTTAAAGAAATGAATACAACACATCAGCTCAATACTACAGATTTTTTTTTCAAAGGTTTGTCTGAATCATTGCCATTATTCCTACTTATTTTACTGGCCTATGTCATCATTATCTGTGGGAATGTCACCATCATTACAGTGATTTGTGAGGATTCTCACCTTCATACTCCTATGTATATTTTCCTTTTAAACCTGTCTATAATTGACATTGCTTCTACCTCCATTACTCTACCTAAATTATTAAACATGCTAATTACACAATACAATGTAATCTCATTTACAGGATGTATGATACAAATGTTTCTCTTTCTTTTTTGGGCTGGAACGGAGGTCAACTTACTTGCCGCCATGGCGTATGATCGTTATGTGGCAATCTGTCACCCACTTCATTATGTTGTCCTCATGAGTTTAAGACGCACTGCTTACCTGTCGGCTATAGCATGGGTTGTTGGTTTTTATGACTCAATCGTACACACTGTCCTTATCTCTAGGATGTCCTTTTGTTCTTCTCATTTAATAAACCATTTTTTCTGTGATATTTTGCCATTATTACAGATCTCCTGCAGTGATGTATCAGAGGTGGAAACTTTAACTTACATTGATGGGACCTTAATGGCATTTACTACATTCCTGCTTATAATATTATCCTATAGCTTTATTATTTCCTCTATATTGAAGATAAAGTCGTCAGAAGGTCAGATTAAAGCTTTCTCTACCTGTACATCACATCTGACCTGTGTCATTATGTATTATGGAACATTAATATCTTTGCACATGAGGCCCACATCCAATTATTCTCCAGAAGAAGACATGTATTTTGCTCTTTTGTACGTTGTGTTGGTTCCTATGCTAAATCCTTTTATATACAGTTTAAAAAATAAAGAATTTCAAAAGGCTTTGGCAAAATCTAAGAGCAATTTTGGTGTCTGTAAAAAGCAATATCTCAATTGTCATGTTCTGCAAATAAAAACTGTAACAATAAACTACTGTACTAAATAAAATAAACATATATCAATGTGTACAAACAATCTGACAATATTACATAATGCAGACATTGCCATTCTTTGCACAAAGGTACAGTAGCTATGGTTTATGGTCATTTGGTTGACAAGACTTAGGTCGACAGTCATTAGGTCTTAATTTTTTTGACCTTTTTCATACTTTACGATCCACGTGGACTACAATCGGGAATGGTAACCTTGCCCGAAGCCATGCAAGGAGACACAGTGCACTAATAGGGGTTTCCCGTCACTTTTACGAAGAAAACGACACCCAAAAAAGCAAAAAAACCTCAGGTCAACCTTTTTCCATGTCAACCTTGTTCATGTCGACCTAATGACCATGTCAACCTAGTGACCCTGTCGACCTAATGCATGTCGACCAATAGTGGTCGATCTAATGACTGTCGATCTAAGTCTTGTTGACCAAATGACCCATACCCGTAGCTATTGCAACTGCGATGTATTGCACACAGTTGCTTTGAAAATCATGTTTATGGGGGAGTGGCCTGGCAGGCAAGCTGGACGGACGTGCCTGAGTGCAGCTCCGAGATCTTGCTTATTTAGAGCCTTCTGTGACCCTCATTGCAGCTCTTATTGGTGTCCCTTTATACCCCACATATTGCCCCTGCCCTCGGTGTGTCAGGTCCCGGAGCCGGAGGGGGCCTCCTGCCTCCTTGCGGGTTGGGGCCTGTGCGCCTGGTAGAAGCCGGGGTCTAGATTTCAGCTGGGACCCGGAAGAGATGAACCCCACCGTAGATGCAGTGTGAGGATCCGTTCTGACCGCCCCACATGACCACCACTCACCGTTCCCGGCACCACTCCTCTCATCCCCGCTTCGTCTGTGACCTCAGTGAGCGCCTGGATCGGCGGGCTCCGTGGCCTCTGTGCCTGCTGAGGTCTGCTTCCGCCTGACGGGATGGGGACGGCGGTTGACGCGGCAATCGCCGCTGGTCTCCGGAGGCCCCCGATCGGACGTCCCATAGCAGCAGCTGGCCTGACGGAGCTCTCCCCTGCCCTGCTGGCCCGGCACTGACTGTCTCCCGGCCTCTGACACCCGGGGGGACCTGAGTGCGGGGCCTGTGGATATAGGCTCGTGCCGGCGGCCATCTTGGATCCGGAGCCCGGGGGTCTCTGCTTCCCCCAGCACTTGGAGGTAGGGGTGGGGTACCCTGGCTGTTGGCTGGCCCGTGGCTGGGACCCACCACCTGCTGGACCTTCAATTACGCCCCCCAGAAGAATTTATTGTGGGTATGTGGAGCAGGAGACTGTCTACATGGCTGCATTAGCACGTCACTCCGGATACTGCCTGTATGTACCTCATGTTTCTACTGCAGTGGGGGGCCAGTTCACACTTGGTGGCAGTAATAGAGGTCAGGGGGGACCCCTGGGGTTCAGCCCCTTAAAGCCGAGAGTGCCACTACTGTGTTTTTTTTTTCTTTTTTCTCTCCTCTTTACCTTGGATGTCTTGTTTCACCTATGATCACTGTTGCAGGAGCTCCATTTACTAGTGGCTTTATTGTTTGATTGCAGCTGCCTGAGAGAACCTATTTTTCTTACTATGTGAGCCATTGGCACATGCCCTGAGTCTTGGGACTTTCTCTCATTGATATTTATGTCCTGATAATTACAGTATACTTTTCCTACTACCGAATCTTTTCCAGCTCTGTAACACAGTGATCTTCTCCCGCTGTTCTGCCCGTACGTTCCATCATGCCCAGAAGTAACAAAAAGCAACACAGTGCGGACTTGAGTCAGAGCATTAAAAAATTTGCCTACTCCAATGCTAAATCCCCGGGCCAAGGGTCTCCCCCGCTGCCTGAAATATCGCATTCGGAGGATTCAGATCACTCCCCATTGACCCGGAAAGACCTACAACTGCTTTTCAATGAAATTCAGGAGACAAGGAAATCTGTGCAGGCGGAGGTACATACGGAAATTGCCTCTCTTAAGGCCGACTTTACCGACCTTGGGGACAGAACTGAGCACTTAGAGTCCAAAATGGATGACGTAGTTGCTTTCCAACACGGAATGGGGGATGACATTCATGGCATGAAACAGGAAATGCAGTTACTCCTGGAACGCCAAGAAGATCAAGACAACAGGGCGCAACGGAATAATCTCTGCGTCAGAGGTATCCCTGAGGACGTTGATATGACATCCCTCCACGATTACCTTTAGAAACTGTTTGTGCACCTTTCACCATCAACACCGGAAGACCATCTCCTGTTGGATAGGGCTCATAGGGCTCTCCGCCCTCGATCCCAGGATTCAGCTCAGCTCAGAGATGCCATTCTGCATTGCCACTACTATTCGGCTAAAGAGGACATTCTTAGAGAGGCTAGGAAGCTCTCCAAGCTAGAATTCCTGGGGCACTCTCTCCAACTATTCCAGGATATTGCACCTACCACCCTGCTTAAAAGAAAGAAATTCAGACCCATTACTTCGGTTCTTCGGGACAATGGCATTCGCTACAGATGGGGATTCCCCTTTCGCATCCTGGTGTGGCATCATAACCACCTTCACTCGGCTAGGGATCTGGCTGAAGTTAAAGGACTCCTGCGTAACCTGGGTCTCTTCCCTCCATCGGCCTTATCTGAGTCTCCGAAGCGGGCGTGCGAGGCCCCCTCCATAGAGTTGACTACCACTCCCAGGCGCTCTTTGAACCGAGACTGGACGAGAGTACCCTCTGCTCGGAAGTCTGCCTCTGCTGGCCCTCCCATCTGATGCCTTATGTGTTTAATTACAGTTTAACCCTGTATTCTGCTGTTTCTGCACATGCATATATTGTTGAGATGTTCTTTTTCTTTTCTTACGTTTTGACTACTGGACCTGTTTTCCCCGTATCTGGCATATATACCTAGATTTTCAGCTTTTCTCATTGTATTTGTGAATGCTGGGTGGGTGTAGGAGGGGTTCCCCTTACCGGAAATGTTCCTCTCTGTACTAGTATTGTCACTCTTTATATTATTGTTTGTTAGTGCTATCCTCTGCCCGGTCCAATATTTGTTGCAGCCCTGGGTAGTTACTTATATGCTATTGGTTACCCTTTCCGGTAGTAGGACCTAAGAAGTTCTGTCCAATCCTTTTTCACTTTAACATTGGTCCCTAGACTCAGGACACATGATAATCAGTGTCCGCTGTTCTCAATGTACCTGGCCCGGTCGGGCCGCGTCCCCATAGTTGGGTCTTATACCCGAGTCCGGTTGCTGTCACTTAGATGACCCTTTCCTGTTGTTTCCTGACCAGCACGTTAGACCAGATGTGGTTTCTTCTGGTCCCCAACCTTCCCCTCTTCCCTACTTTTCCTGAGTTTTGTTTCTCTGTCCCTTTGTCTCTCTTTTCTTGTCCAGATGTATACTGATGCAAGCCGATTGCCATGTCTTCTTACGATGATTATAATTTGGTTTGTTGCAGAGATGCGGTGTCCGGAGGGAGGATATGAGGCGTTCCGCAGATTCGTTTATCATGGCTCTTAGGATCTATTCACATAATGTTAAAGGTTTGAACAGCCCTACCAAACGCACCAAACTTTTTCTCTCCCTTAAACAGGCCATGGGTGATATAGTTTTTTTTACAAGAAACCCACTTTAAGAAATCCCTTCACCCAGACTTAAAGTCTAAATCCTACCCCTTTATGTTTCATGCTTGTGATGCTTCACGCAAAAAAAGTGGGGTTTCCATCTTGTTAGCTGCCCACCTCACGTTTGAATTGGTGGACAGTCATGTAGATAAATCGGGTAGATGGCTCATTCTTATTGGGAAACTGAATAATGTTTTATGTACTCTTGTGAATGTTTACGCTCTGAACCAAAACCAGGCTGCCTTCTTTAGGAGTCTGAATTCGCATTTGACTAGACTTTATAGGGGGAAGTCATAGTAGCAGGCGATTTTAATGAGGTTCTTGATGCCACGTTGGATAGATCCTCCCCTCCTTCTCCTTCCCCTTCTATCCCTAAACGCCCATCCCCAGAATCAATCGCACTACTAGATCTTTTGAAACTCCAATTACTATTTGACTCATACAGATTAACTGATCCACTGACCAGGGACTATACCTATTTTTCCCCTGTCCATAAGTCCTATTCTAGGATAGACATGATCCTAGTCAGCCGATACCTGTCCTTTAAACTTAAATCTACTCGTGTACTCCCTATGATATGGTCTGACCATTGCCCGATTACTGTTGATCTCCATTCTATGGCCCCCTGTCCCCCTCCTGCCTCTTGGCGGTTGAACGACTCCATTATTGCATAGTCCGGAAGTCACTAGCCAGATTAAAGGCTGTCTCATTGAATATTTTCTGCTCAACGACCTTCCGGAGACCTCGCCTATTACCTTATGGGAAGCACATAAGGCTGTTTTACGCGGGCATTTGATTAGCCAGGCATCTAGGTTCAAAAAGACTCAGGAAGCTAGCTTTTCTCTCTTTCCACTAAACTCCAGACTCTTGAACGACAACATAAACTCTCCCCTACCCCTGCCAACTTAGAGGTCTTGCTGGAGGCGAGATCTGCGATCTCGCTCTCTCTGTCAGAGCGTACGGCAAAGTCTCTCCAGAGGCTGAATCAGACCTTCTACGAGAAGGGAGACAAAGCTGATAGAATCTTGGCTTCCCGCCTAAGAGTGCAGAGATTACGGAATAATATTCTGGCAGTACATACCGAGTCTGGCGGGGTCAAGCATGCCCCAGATGCCATAAATAAGGTGTTCCGGGACAATTGCTCTAAACTCTATAATTTAAACTCAGCTGACTCAGGCTCCGGTCCCCCAGATGCCTTAATATCGGAATTCTTGCATCGGGCTAACCTCCCTCGGCTGTCTGAATCCGCCTCTTCGGAGCTGAATAAAGATATAACCGATGAGGAGATTGCTGCCGTGCTAAGAAATTTCAAATCCTCTAAAACCCCAGGCCCTGATGGCTTCTCGGCCTCATATTATAAGAAATTTGCCTCTATTTTGGTCCCCCATCTCAGAGTAGTGTTTAATGCTGTATTGCATGGCACCCCATTCCCGAGCACTATGCTGGAGGCCAGAGTTATAGTTATCCACAAAGAAGGCAGGGATCCTCGACACTGTGCTAACTATCGGACGATTTCCCTATTGAATTTGGACATTAAGATCTATGCCAAAATTTTAGCCACCCGTCTTAATGGTGTGCTCCCTGATCTGATACATTATGACCAGGTGGGATTTATCCCTGGGCGCCAGGCCAGAGATAACACCAGGAGAGCGATCAACCTTATTCAATTGTTGAACTGCAGACAAACCCCATCTATTATCCTTTCACTCGATGCCAAAAAGGCATTCGACCGTATCTCATGGCCTTTCTTATTTCAGACTTTGCAGGCGTTTGGGATATCGGTCAAATTTTTAACAGGAGTCTCAGCCCTCTATTCCTCCCCGATAGCTAAGGTCCTTACAAATGGAATATTATCCCTTCCCTTCCCATTATCCAATGGCATGAGGCAGGGGTGTCCTCTCTCCCCCCTGGTGTTTGCCATGGTCATAAAACCCCTGGCCACTATGATACGAAACTCTGACGGAATTCGGGGAGTGAAAGTGGGCTCGCAGGAGCCTAAGATTTCACTCTTTGCAGATGATGTACTGTTGTCTCTTACTCAGCTGCAGTCTTCGCTCCCCACCTTGTATCAGCTCATAGAGGAATATGGTTCCCTCTAGGTCTATAAAATAAATTTTATTAAATCCGAAGCTATGTTATTACATGTACCTGGAGATCTCAAACGCTCCCTGCAGTCCGCCTATGACCTTCGTTGGCAGACCAATAAGATTAAGTACCTAGGAGTTTATATCACTTCCCACTGTAGCTCTCTCTACTTGGAAAACTTTCCGCGGCTATTAACTAAGATTCAATCTGACTTGGCAAAGTGGAGGTCCCATATCATATCCTGGCTGGGTAGGATCATTGCCCTTAAAATGACAGTTATGCCACAACTTCTTTACCTCTTTCAAACTCTACCTGTACGGGTTCCGGAGAGGGTTCTTAGGGATGCCCAGGCCTCATTTGTGAAGTTTGTTTGGAATGATAAACCCCCACGAATAGCTTTTAACGTGCACCCACTACCTCGTTCTGAGGGTGGTCGGGGTTTCCCCGACATTACATTTTATTATGTGGCTAGCCATTTGAGTCAAATGGTGGCTTCTTTTGTGCCCCGAGGCTCTATTGCCTGGGTAGATTTTGCAGCCCTTTAATTGGGGCTTCGTTCATTGGCTTCGCTGTGGGGTCTGGGCAAACCATATCAGCTCACTCTAACAAACTCTACTCCCTCTCTTAAATTTCATCTTTCTATCTGGCATAAATCTCTTACGAAATATAATTTGTCCTCCTCCTACTCCCCCCTTACACCCATCTGGGACAGCCCTGCTTTTACAGCTAGAGTTTCATCCTATCAATTCACACCCTGGTTTAGCGCTGGAGTTCATGTGGTATATGATCTTTCCCTCCAAGGCCATTGGATGTCTATAGACAATATCAAAAGTAAGTTTGCCTCTCTATCCCCCCCCTTTTTTGAATACTTTCAGATCCGCCACTTCCTTCTCTCCCTACCTCAAGCTGACGCTCTGAGAGATCTTACTTCTTTTGAATCTTTATGTATTAAAAAACCCATATGTAGAGGTCTAATATCGCTGATCTATTCTATGTTGGTTGGAGTTTCCTCGGGACTGCAGACTCGCCATGAGTAGAAGTGGGATAGGGAACTGGGTCCCCCACTAGACGATGCCTGTTGGGAGGAGGTACGGGAGGGCATAGCTAAAAGTTCCATCTCTACTCGACTCAAGGAGACATCCTATAAACTATATTATCGGTGGTATTACACCCCGGATAAATTGTCTAGGATGTTCCCTCCTGCTACCCCGGTTTGTTGGCGTGGATGCGGTCAGCGGGGAACTCTTTTCCATATTTGGTGGACCTGTCCACATATTGTTCGCTTCTGTCATAGGGTACTCGATATACTGAACTCCCTATCTGGATTGGCGCTTGAACTGGACCCGTGGGTATTTCTATTGGCCCGTCCGTATCCAGACCTTGATCCTCTTTTGAATAAACTGTTTTCCCATATAATTGTGGCTGCTAACTCCTTAATTGCTAAGAATTGGAAGGCCTCAGCTGCTCCTACTGTCCCTGCCCTGAATAATTAGATTTAGTTTTTTGCCAATCTGGAGAAGATCACTTATTATCTGCATGACTGTCCACATAAATTTGAACTCGTCAGGGGCCCCTGGTTGCTTATGATGTCTCCCCCAAATTGATGTTCAAGTCGCTCTTTTGTCGCTGTCTCCTGAGCTCCTAGCCATGCTGTACCTGAACCCTCCCTCCGGATGCTGTTCTGACATCTATAGACCTTTTTGGTTATTGAACAATGACTAGCTCATCAGTCAGTATTTATATAGGCATGCTTATGCACTATTTATTCTTATATTTGATGTACTTTCCTTCTCATGACCTGGATCGGCCCTGTTCTCTTCTTCTGTACCCGCCCTTTTCTTTTTTTCTTCTCCCCCCCCCCCCCCTTTCCCCTTCTCTCTACCCCTCTCTGTTTCTTTCTCCCTTACATGTGGTCCCCCTTTGCGGGATATTTTTGTTTGCATGTTGGGGGTCATTCCGAGTTGTTCGCTTTGTAAATTTCTTCGCATCGCAGCGATTTTCCGCTTAGTGTGCATGCGCAATGTCCGCACTGCGACTGCGCCAAGTAAATTTGCTATGCAGTTAGGAATTTTACTCACGTTTTTTTCTTCGTTCTGGTGATCATAATGTGATTGACAGGAAGTGGGTGTTTCTGGGCGGAAACTGGCCGTTTTATGGGAGTGTGTGAAAAAACGCTACCGTTTCTGGGAAAAACGCGGGAGTGGCTGGAGAAACGGAGGAGTGTCTGGGCGAACGCTGGGTGTGTTTGTGACGTCAAACCAGGAACGACAAGCACTGAACTGATCGCACAGGCAGAGTAAGTCTCGAGTTACTCAGAAACTGCACAGAGATGTCTTATCGCAATATTGCAAATCTTTCGTTCGCAATTTTAAGAAGCTAAGATTCACTCCCAGTAGGCGGCGGCTTAGCGTGTGCAATGCTGCTAAAAGCAGCTTGCGAGCGAACAACTCGTTAACTGAAAACATTTCTTGAAAAACTCCACAGAGACTGGTTTTCACCTTTAAATGTACAGCTAAATCTGTTTTGTATACTTTTTATTGTCTCTCCTGGTACAAATAAAGAGTTTAAAAAAAAGAAAATAATTTTTATTTTCCTTTTGAACACTGCAAGAAATGACTTGTGTTAAAGAACAGATTTTATTCAAATTAAATTTGACCACTGACTTATTTCAAATACACCGACATCTGATTAATTCAAATACTTCAGCATTGTTCCAATAGCATGGGCAGCACTGTATAAAGAAAACCTAAAATAAGCAAACAAGCAAATAACATAATTTAACCAAAACAACTTCCATACTACTTATAATTAGTGATGAGCGGGTTCGGTTTCTCGGAAACCGAATCCCCCCCCCCCCCCCCCCCGAACATCACCCTTTTTACACGGGTCCGAGGCATACTCGGATTCTCCCGTATGGCTCGGTTAACCCGAGCGCGCCCGAACGTCATCATCCCGCTGTCGGATTCTCGCGAGATTCGTATTCTATATAAGCAGCCGCGCGTCGCCGCCATTTTCATTCGTGCATTGGAAATGTTAGGGAGAGGACGTGGCTGGTGTCCTCTCCGTTTATTGTTGAACTTGATTGTGCTTTATTGCTTAATTGTGGGGAGGACTGGGGAGCAGCTGTATAATATAGGAGGAGCACAGTGCAGAGTTTTGCTGATCAGTGACCACCAGTTTTATCCGTTCTCTTCCTGAAAAAAACGCTCCTTATCTGTGCTCAGTGTGCTGCATATATCTGTGCTCACATTGCTTAATTGTGGGGACTGGGGAGCAGCTGTATTATATAGCAGGAGTACAGTGCAGAGTGTTGCTGACAGTGACCACCAGTATACGTTGTCTGCCTGAAAAACACTCCATATCTGTGCTCAGTGTGCTGCTTTATTGTGGGGACTGGGGACCACCAGTATATAATATATAGGAGTACGGTAGAGAAGGCCACTGCTGTACCTACCTCTGTGTCGTCAAGTATACTATCCATCCATACCTGTGGTGCATTTCAGTTTTGCACAGTTTGCTGACCACCAGTATATAATATATATAGCATTACGGTACAGTAGGCCACTGCTGTACCTACCTCTGTGTCGTCAAGTATACTATCCATCCATACCTGTGGTGCATTTCATTTTTGCACAGTTTGCTGACCACCAGTATATAATATATATAGCATTACGGTACAGTAGGCCACTGCTGTACCTTCCTCTGTGTCGTCAAGTATACTATCCATCCATACCTGTGGTGCATTTCAGTTTTGCACAGTTTGCTGACCACCAGTATATAATATATAGCAGTGCGGTACGGTAGGCCACTGCTGTACCTACCTCTGTGTCGTCAAGTATACTATCCATCCATACCTGTGGTGCATTTCAGTTTTGCACAGTTTGCTGACCACCAGTATATAATATATAGCAGTACGGGACAGTAGGCCACTGCTGTACCTACCTCTGTGTCGTCAAGTATACTATCCATCCATACCTGTGGTGCATTTCAGTTTTGCACAGTTTGCTGACCACCAGTATATAATATATAGCAGTACGGTACAGTAGGCCACTGCTGTACCTACCTCTGTGTCGTCAAGTATACTATCCTTCCATACCTGTGGTGCATTTCAGTTTTGCACAGTTTGCTGACCACCAGTATATAATATATAGCAGTACGGTACAGTAGGCCACTGCTGTACCTACCTCTGTGTCGTCAAGTATACTATCCATCCATACCTGTGGTGCATTTCAGTTTTGCAAAGTGTGCTGACCCCCAGTATATAATATATAGCAGTACGGTACAGTAGGCCACTGCTGTACCTACCTCTGTGTCGACAAGTATACTATCCATCCATACCTGTGGGGCATTTCAGTTTTGCACAGTTTGCTGATCACCAGTATATAATATATAGCAGTACGGTACAGTAGGCCACTGCTGTACCTACCTCTGTGTCGTCAAGTATACTATCCATCCATACCTGTGGTGCATTTCAGTTTTGCACAGTTTGCTGACCACCAGTATATAATATATAGCAGTACGGTACAGTAGACCACTGCTGTACCTACCTCTGTGTCGTCAAGTATACTATCCATCCATACCTGTGGTGCATTTCAGTTTTGCACAGTTTGCTGACCACCAGTATATAATATATAGCAGTACGGTACAGTAGGCCACTGCTGTACCTACCTCTGTGTCGTCAAGTATACTATCCATCCATACCTGTGGTGCATTTCAGTTTTGCACAGTTTGCTGATCACCAGTATACAATATATAGCAGTACGGTACAGTAGGCCACTGCTGTACCTACCTCTGTGTCGTCAAGTATACTATCCATCCATACCTGTGGTGCATTTCAGTTGTGCGCAGTATATATAGTAGTTGGCCATTGCTATTGATACTGGCATATAATTCCACACATTAAAAAATGAAGAACAAAAAATGTGGAGGGTAAAATAGGGAAAGATCAAGATCCACTTTGAAGTGCCATCCTGTCTGACACTGCAGTGCCACTCCTAGATGGGCCAGGTGTTTGTGTCGGCCACTTGTGTCGCTTAGCTTAGTCACACAGCGACCTTGGTGCGCCTCTTTTTTTTCTTTGCATCATGTGCTGTTTGGGGACTATTTTTTTGAAGTGCCATCCTGCCTGACACTGCAGTGCCACTCCTAGATGGGCCAGGTGTTTGTGTTGGCCACTTGTGTCGCTTAGCTTAGGCATCCAGTGACCTCGGTGCAAAATTTAGGACTAAAAATAATATTGTGAGGTGTGAGGTGTTCAGAATAGACTGAAAATTAGTGTAAATTATGGTTATTAAGGTTAATAATACTATGGGATCAAAATTACCCCCAAATTCTATGATTTAAGCTGTTTTTGAGGGGTTTTTGTAAAAAAAAAAAACGAATCCAAAACACACCCGAATCCGACAAAAAAATTTCAGGGAGGTTTTGCCAAAACGTGTCCGAATCCAAAACACGGCCGCGGAACCGAATCCTAAGCCAAAACACAAAACCCGAAAAATGTCCGGTGCACATCACTACTTATAATAGCTGGTAAAGAGATCAGAACTAGCTCGAGGTCTGTTCTAGTGGAGTCACTGCACAAGGGCACCACTAGGACCTACACCCACTGTGCTGCGAATAAAGGGGTTTTCTTGCTTTATTTAACAATTATAGCTTCTGCCAGAAGGGCCATCATAGGTGAACACTGGGAGTGGAGGGGATCACCCACTGAAGCAGGCTGACATTGCTTCTCCTAGATGAGGATGTGGTGTGGGCGGAGCCACAAGCACTTACGGGGAGGTGGGGGTGGGTTTTAGCACAGTACTATATTGTGACAATCACATTTAGCCCGTGGATGGTGGCACAGTAGAAAATTATGGGGCTTCTCCATTCAAGACACACATCTAACCATGTTCTACAGTAAGAGGAAGACACTGTGATTCCACCTGACCTGTGATTCCACTAGTGATGTGCACCGGAAATTTTTCGCGTTTTGTGTTTTGGTTTTGGGTTCGGTTCCACGGCCGTGTTTTGGATTCGGTCACGTTTTGGCAAAACCTCACCAAAAAATTTTTGTCGGATTCGGGTGTGTTTTGGATTCGGGTGTTTTTTTCAAAAAACCCTAAAAAACAGCTTAAATCATAGAATTTGAGGGTCATTTTGATCCCATAGTATTATTAACCTCAATAACCATAATTTCCACTCATTTCCAGTCTATTCTGAACACCTCACACCTCACAATATTATTTTTAGTCCCAAAATTTGCACTGAGGTCGCTGGATGGCTAAGCTAAGCGACACAAGTGGCCGACACAAACACCTGGCCCATCTAGGAGTGGCACTGCAGTGTCAGGCAGGATGGCCCTTCAAAAAAATAGTCCCCAAACAGCACATGATGCAAAGAAAAAAAGAGGCGCACCAAGGTGGCTGTGTGACTAAGTTAAGCGACACAAGTGGCCGACACAAACACCTGGCCCATCTAGGAGTGGCACTGCAGTGTCAGGCAGGATGGCCCTTCAAAAAAATACTCCCCAAACAGCACATGATGCAAAGAAAAAAAGAGGCGCACCAAGGTGGCTGTGTGACTAAGCTAAGCGACACAAGTGGCCGACACAAACACCTGGCCCATCTAGGAGTGGCACTGCAGTGTCAATCAAGAGAGGATGGCCCATCCAAAAAATTGTCCCCAAACAGCACATGATGCATAGAAAAAAAGAGGCGCACCAAGGTGGCTGTGTGACTAAGCTAAGCGACACAAGTGGCCGACACAAACACCTGGCCAATCTAGGAGTGGCACTGCAGTGTCAGGCAGGATGGCCCTTCCAAGAAATTGTTCCCAAACAGCACATGATGCAAAGAAAAATGAAAGAAAAAAGAGGTGCAAGATGGAATTGTCCCTGGGCCCTCCCACCCACCCTTATGTTGTATAAACAGGACATGCACACTTTAACGAACCCATCATTTCAGTGACAGGGTCTGCCACACAACTGTGACTGAAATGACTGGTTGGTTTGTGCCCCCACCAAAAAAGAAGCAATCAATCTCTCCTTGCACAAACTGGCTCTACAGAGGCAAGATGTCCACCTCATCATCATCCTCCGATTCCTCACCCCTTTCACTGTGTATATCCCCCTCCTCACAGATTATTAATTCGTCCCCGCTGGAATCCACCATCTCAGGTCCCCGTGTACTTTCTGGAGGCAATTGCTGCTGGTGAATGTCTCCACGGAGGAATTGATCATAATTAATTTTAATGAACATCATCTTCTCCACATTTTCTGGAAGTAACCTCATACGCCGATTGCTGACAAGGTGAGCGGCTGCACTAAACACTCTTTCGGAGTACACACTGGAGGGAGGGCAACTTAGGTAGAATAAAGCCAGTTTCTGCAAGGGCCTCCAAATTGCCTCTTTTTCCTGCCAGTATACGTACGGACTGTCTGACGTGCCTACTTGGATGCGGTCACTCATATAATCCTCCACCATTCTTTCAATGGTGAGAGAATCATATGCAGTGACAGTAGACGACATGTCAGTAATCGTTGCCAGGTCCTTCAGTCCGGACCAGATGTCAGCACTCGCTCCAGACTACCCTGCATCACCGCCAGCGGGTGGGCTCGGAATTCTTAGCCTTTTCCTCGCACCCCCAGTTGCGGGAGAATGTGAAGGAGGAGATGGTGACGGGTCACGTTCCGCTTGACTTGACAATTTTCTCACCAGCAGGTCTTTGAACCTCTGCAGACTTGTGTCTGCCGGAAAGAGAGATACAACGTAGGTTTTAAATCTAGGATCGAGCACGGTGGCCAAAATGTAGTGCTCTGATTTCAACAGATTGACCACCCGTGAATCCTGGTTAAGCGAACTAAGGGCTCCATCCACAAGTCCCACATGCCTAGCAGAATCGCTCTGTTTTAGCTCCTCCTTCAATGTCTCCAGCTTCTTCTGCAAAAGCCTGATGAGGGGAATGACCTGACTCAGGCTGGCAGTGTCTGAACTGACTTCATGTGTGGCAAGTTCAAAGGGTTGCAGAACCTTGCACAACGTTGAAATCATTCTCCACTGCGCTTGAGTCAGGTGCATTCCACCTCCTTTGCCTATATCGTGGCCAGATGTATAGGCTTGAATGGCCTTTTGCTGCTCCTCCATCCTCTGAAGCATATAGAGGGTTGAATTCCACCTCGTTACCACCTCTTGCTTCAGATGATCGCAGGGCAGGTTCAGGAATGTTTGGTGGTGCTCCAGTCTTCTGTACGCGGTGCCTGAATGCCGAAAGTGGCCCGCAATTCTTCGGGCCACCAACAGCATCTCTTGCACGCCCCTGTCGTTTTTAAATAAGTCTGCACCACCAAATTCAAGGTATGTGCAAAACATGGGACGTGATGGAATTTGCCCAGATGTAATGCACGCACAATATTGCTGGCGTTGTCCGATGTCACAAATCCCCAGGAGAGTCCAATTGGGGTAAGCCATTCTGCGATGATCTTCCTCAGTTGCCGTAAGAGGTTGTCAGCTGTGTGCCTATTCTGGAAAGCGGTGATACAAAGCGTAGCCTGCCTAGGAACGAGTTGGCGTTTGCGAGATGCTGCTACTGGTGCCGCCGCTGCTGTTCTTGCTGCGGGAGGCAATACATCTACCCAGTGGGCTGTCACAGTCATATAGTCCTGAGTCTGCCCTGCTCCACTTGTCCACATGTCCGTGGTTAAGTGGACATTGGGTACAACTGCATTTTTTAGGACACTGGTGAGTCTTTTTCTGAGGTCTGTGTACATTTTCGGTATCGCCTGCCTAGAGAAAAGGAACCTAGATGGTATTTGGTACCGGGGACACAGTACCTCAATCAAGTCTATAGTTGGCTCTGAATTAACGATGGATACCGGAACCACGTTTCTCACCGCCCAGGCTGCCAAGGCCTCAGTTATTCGCTTTGCAGCAGGATGACTGCTGTGATATTTCATCTTCCTCGCAAAGGACTGTTGGACAGTCAATTGCTTACTGGAAGTAGTACAAGTGGTCTTCCGACTTCCCCTCTGGGATGACAATCGACTCCCAGCAGCAACAACAGCAGCGCCAGCAGCAGTAGGCGTTACACTCAAGGATGCATCGGAGGAATCCCAGGCAGGAGAGGACTCGTCAGACTTGACAGTGACATGGCCTGCAGGACTATTGGCTTTCCTGGGTAAGGAGGAAATTGACACTGAGGGAGTTGGTGGTGTGGTTTGCAGGAGCTTGGTTACAAGAGGAAGGGATTTAGTGGTCAGTGGACTGCTTCCGCTGTCACCCAAAGTTTTTGAACTTGTCACTGACTTATGATGAATGCGCTGCAGGTGACGTATAAGGGAGGATGTTCCGAGGTGGTTAACGTCCATACCCCTACTTATTACAGCTTGACAAAGGCAACACACGGCTTGACACCTGTTGTCCGTATTTGTGTTGAAATAATTCCACACCGAAGAGCTGATTTTTTTTTGTATTTTGACCAGGCATGTCAAGGGCCATATTCCTCCCACGGACAACAGGTGTCTCCCCGGGTGCCTGACTTAAACAAACCACCTCACCATCAGAATCCTCCTTGTCAATTTCCTCCCCAGCGCCAGCAACACCCATATCCTCATCCTGGTGTACTTCAACAGTGACATCTTCAATTTGACTATCAGGAACTGGACTGCGGGTGCTCCTTCCAGCACTTGCAGGGGGCGTGCAAATGGTGGAAGGCGCAAGCTCTTCCCGTCCAGTGTTGAGAAGGTCAGGCATCGCAACCGACACAATTGGACTCTCCTTGGGGATTTGTGATTTTGAAGAACGCACAGTTCTTTGCTGTGCTTTTGCCAGCTTAAGTCTTTTCTTTTTCTAGCGAGAGGATGAGTGCTTCCATCCTCATTTGAAGCTGAACCACTAACCATGAACATAGGCCAGGGCCTCAGCCGTTCCTTACCACTCCATGTCGTAAATGGAATATTGGCAAGTTTACGCTTCTCCTCAGACGCTTTTAATTTTGATTTTTGGGTCATTTTACTGAACTTTTGTGTTTTGGATTTTACATGCTCTCTACTATGACATTGGGCATCGGCCTTGGCAGACGACGTTGATGGCATTTCATCGTCTCGGCCATGACTAGTGGCAGCAGCTTCAGCACGAGGTGGAAGTGGATCTTGATCTTTCCCTTTAACCTCCACATTTTCGTACTCCATTTTTTAATGTGTGGAATTATATGCCAGTATCAATAGCAATGGCCTACTACTATATTTACTGCGCAAAACTAAAATGCACCACAGGTATAGAATGTAGATGGATAGTATACTTAATGGATGACGAGTGACGACACAGAGGTAGGTACACAGCAGTGCCTACCGTACTGCTATATATAGTATACTGGTGGACACTGTCAGCAAACTGCAAAACTGTCTAAAATGCACCACAGGTATAGAATGTAAATGGATAGTATACTTAATGTATGACGAGTGACGACACAGAGGTAGGTACACAGCAGTGGCCTACCGTACTGCTATATATAGTATACTGGTGGACACTGTCAGCAAACTGCAAAACTGTCTAAAATGCACCACAGGTATAGAATGTAGATGGATAGTATACTTAATGGATGACGAGTGACGACACAGAGGTAGGTACACAGCAGTGGCCTACCGTACTGCTATATATAGTATACTGGTGGACACAGTCAGCAAACTGCAAAACTGTCTAAAATGCACCACAGGTATAGAATGTAGATGGATAGTATACTTAATGGATGACGAGTGACGACACAGAGGTAGGTACAGCAGTGCACTCTGCACTGTACTACTCCTATATAATATTAATTATACTGGTGGTCCCCAGTCCCCACAATAAAGCAGCACACTGTGAGCACAGATATGGAGTATTTTTCAGGCAGACAACATATACTGGTGGTCACTGTCAGCAAAACTCTGCACTGTACTCCTGCTATAGCTGCTCCCCAGTCCCCACAATTAAGCAGTGTGAGCACTCAGCACAGATATATCATGCAGTACACTGAGCACAGATATGGTATGGAGCGTTTTTTTCAGGCAGAGAACGGATAAAAACTGGTGGTCACTTATCAGCAAAACTCTGCACTGTACTCCTCCTAACAGCTGCTCCCCAATCCTCCCCACAAATAAGAAATAAAGTAAACCAATAAACTTCTACAATAAACGGAGAGGACGCCAGCCACATCCTCTCCCTATCATCTCCAATGCACGAGTGAAAATGGCGGCGACGCGCAGCTGCTTATATAGAATCCGAATCTCGCGAGAATCCGACAGCGGGATGATGACGTTCGGGCGCGCTCGGGTTAGCCGAGCAAGGCGGGCAGGTTCGAACCTGCCTCGGACCCGTGTGAAAAAGGTGAAGTTCGGGGGGGTTCACCGAACCCGCTCATCACTAGATTCCACCTGTTCTGTTTTTCTCCTCACCTCTTTTCAGTTCCTGTCTGAGCACCTCTGCCCCTGCCCTGTTCCATTTTTATACTATACATCCTCCAATCACCACTCTTCGTGTCCCCTTTGTGTTATATCTCTATATCCTCCTGCAGATCCCAATCTGTGTTTCACAATGCCCCCACTCACTACCAGTTTGTATGTCTCCACTTCCCCCTCCCCCCAGTGTGTAAGCCACCATGTTCCATTTAGTCACCAGTGCGTATGTCTCCATGATCCCCCTCAGGTCCCTATGTGTATGTCTCCATGTCCCCTCTACCCCTTTTTCAACAGTGTGTACTCTATGTCTCTATATATACCCACTCTAACCCCAGTCACCAGCATCTACAGTATGTCTCGATTTCCAGCCCAGTTACCAGTGGTTATATTCTATTCTATTCCCCCTCTGCCACAAGTAGCTGCACACCACCCTCACCATAGTGATGCAGTGACACAGAAGGACAGGCTGTGGTAATGGGAGCACAGTGCTGACTCAGTTATTACTCCAGCTGTGGTGCTTTATTTTCCTGTACAGGCCGATAGGCCTACAATATGTGTATTTTTTTCTGTCAGGGGTTATTGGACCAAATGTACTAAGCCTTGAAAAGTGATAAAGTAGAGAGTGATAAAGTACCAGACAATCAGCACCTACCTGCCATGTTACAGGCTGTGTTTGAAAAATGTCTGTTAGGAGCTGGATGGTTGGTAATTTATCTCTCTCCACTATATCATTTTTCATGGCTTAGTACATATGGCACAATAGTCTTTTATTTATTCCTATGTTTGTTTGTTTGCTTTCCTATCAGGGCCAATGTGTTTGTTTTTTCCTCTTGTTGATGTCAATGTTTTTTACTGTTTTTTACTATCAGTGTCAATGTGTGTTTTTTTTATCCGAGCCAAAGTGTGAAATTATGTATCATTATTATTATTATTATTATTATTATTAACAGTAGTAGTAATAGTAGTAGTAGTTGTTGTTGTAGTAGTATAATTAATAATAATAATAATAATAGTAGTAGTAGTATTAATTATGGATATGTGGCCTGATTCAGATTTGTACCAAACCTGATGGTTTTACGTACAAATCTGATGTTTGTAGGTCAGCACAGGTATGCAGCCCCCTCTAAGTAGCAGCATGATTGACGTGTTGTGACATTTGAGGGGTAGAAGCTCGCGCCATTCCTCAAAATTGGGCATGTCACTCCCATTTTGTAGGCATGTTGGGCCCAGGGTCTGCATCATCAGACACATATTTCATGGACCATTATGTCTGGATCCTGCAGTCAGGCTGGGTAAGCTTTAGCTTATTCAGATTGACCATGGTCTGGTAACATCATGAGTCATCCTCAGGTACAGCCATGGGCGTAACTATAGTGCGTGCAAGGGGTGCCATTGCTCTGAGACCCAGAGGCTTAGGGGGACCTAGACCCATGTTATAAAGTTAAATACTAATTTACCAGATTTGCCTACTAAGCAATTGGATTTGGTCTATTTATCAGCCTGAACTGTGTGACATTACATTTTCAGTGAGAGGAGTGTGTAGTGGATGTTTTAATGGTAAGGGAGCACTGTAATGAGGCACAATATGAACTGGAGGCATATAGTGTGGCATAAAATGAACTGGGGCACTGTAACATGGCATCATTTGAACTGGAAGGCACTCTACTGTGGCACAATATAAATAGGGGACTCTGTAAAGAAGCATAATTTGAACTGGGGACACTGTGTATTGGGATACTGTGTGGTGTATACTGGAAGCTTTACAATGTGATATTGTGTAAAGTAAGGAACTACGATGGTTCATAAAATAAACTAGGACACTACTATCCCCCTCTCATTCCCTCCTACCAACTCTGACATCTTTCTTCCCTGTATCAGGAGAGGAAGTCACGGTCCTCATCCGGTCCTCACCTCCCTCCACTTCCCCACTTGACCCTATTCCCTTCCGCCTTCTCCGCTTCCTTTCTTCTTTTGCCTGTTCCCATCTTGCCCATCTACTCAATCTCTCACTCTCATCAGGCACTGTCCCTTTTGCCTTCAAGCATGCACTTGTCTCCCCTATTCTCAAAAAACTTACCCTTGATCCAACCAATCTCTCCAACTATGACCCATTTCTCTTCTCCCTTTTGCCTCCAAACTCCTTGAGCGTATTGTCTACACCCACCTCACTGTCTTTCTTTCTTTCTTTCTTTCTTTCTTTCTTTCTTTCTTTCTTTCTTTCTTTCTTTCTTTCTTTCTTCCCACTCACTGCTGGACCCTTTCCAGTCTGGTTTCTGTCCTCAGCACTCCACTGAAACTGCCCTCATAAAAGTCTGCAATGACCTCCTTGCTGCTAAATCCAGGGGCCACTACGCTCTGCTTATTCTCCTTGACCTCTCTGCTGCTTTTGACACTGTAGACCACCCTCTCCTCCTGCAAATCCTTTACTCCCTTGGTTTGCGTGATACTGCTCTCTCCTGGCAGTCCTCCTACCTTTCTGACCGTTCCTTCTCTGTCTCCTCTCATGGCTCCACCTCCCCCCACTTCCTCTTCCAGTAGGTGTCCCCCAAGGTTCTGTTCTTGGGACTCTCCTTTTCTTTCTCTACACATCCTCATTAGGTGAGCTCATTAGCTCTTTTTACTTAAAATATCCTCTCTACACTGACGATACTCAAATCTACCTTTCCTCTCTTGACCTCTCCACTGCTCTCCTCACTCGTATCTCCAACTGTCTCTCTGCTATCTCCTCCTGGATGTCCCAGCGCTTTCTTAAACTTAACATGTCTAAGACTGAGCTGGTCATATTCCCTCCCTCCCGCATAACCTCACCTCCCACAATTTCATTATCCATTGAAGGCACAACTATCTCCTCTAGCCCCAAAGTGTGATGTCTTGGAGTAATCCTTGACTCCGCCCTCTCCTTCAAACCACACATTCAGTACCTCTCTAAAACCTGCCATTTCCATCTCAAAAACATCTCCAGGATCAGACCGTTTCTCACCCAAGATGCTACTAAGACCAGACCCTTTCTCACCCAGTATGCTACTAAGACCCTTATCTCCAGATTTGACTACTGCAATCTCCTCCTATCTGGCCACCCTCAAAAATGCCTCCATTTCAATCTATCCTTAATGCTGCTGCCCATCTCATCATCCTCATCAAACGTACTACATCCACATCCCCTCTCTTGCAGGACCTTCACTGGCTACCCTTCCCATTTAGAATCCAATTCAAGCTTCTCACACTCACCTACAAAGCCCTCACCCACTCTTCTCCCTCTTATATCTTTGACCTTATCTCGCTTTACATTCCCACCAGTCCTCTTCGCTCTACTAATGCATGCAGTCTCTCCTGCCAACTGATTACCTCCTCCCACTCCTACCTACAAGATTTTGCATGTGTTGCTCCCTATCTCTGGAATGCTCTACAACTCCCCATCCGACTCTCCACCTCTCTACAAAACTTCAAACGGGCTCTCAAGACCCACTTCTTCACCAAACCCAGCCAACTCTCCTCCTAACCCTCTTGTCTATGCTCACTGTCTACCCCTTCTGTGTCACTCCGGTCTGTTAGCCCCTCACCTTTTAGATTGTAAGCTCGCAAGAGCAGGGACTTCTTTCCTCATGGGCCTTTCCTTTTCTTACTTACACTATCTTATACTCCATACTTCCTTTGATGGCACCTATCCCTGGGTTTTCTATACCTGTCCTATATTGTATTTTAAGTGCTGTTTTCTTGTTTGCTCATTTGATTGTGTACTGTGTAAAGGGTGCTGCGGATCCCTTGTGGCGCCATATAAATAAATAAAGGATAATAATAATAATACTATGGGCATAATATTAACTCAGGCACTAATATGGTTCAGAAAATGATCTAGGGCACTAGTGGGAGTGGTGCTCCCCGCGGCCAAGGGGTAGATACAATCTACTTCTGCAGTCTGTGGCGGTGGCTGATGGCAGCAGCGAGGTCATGGCATCAATCCTCCCTTAACTGCTAATGAGCTAGCCAGCTAGGTAAGGGCATGGCTCCCAGCTCCGATCCATCCTGTGGCTGCACATAGGATTGCTCTTTATCCTCCCCTCAACTGCTGCAGGCATCAGGGAATGAGGATTTCTGCTCCTGTCCCTCCTGCAGTGCTCTGACTGCAGGGTGTCTGGGCTGTGAGAGGGGGGAGCTGGTGACATGGAGCAGGCCAGACGCTGTCTGACCGCCACTCCCGGTGCATGTAACTGGCCTCCCATTGATTTAAATGAGAAAGGGATTTGGTGGAGTCAGACGTCCGGCACTGGATGCGTATCTAAGGGAAATAGAACCACATACTGGCCATGGTGGTGAGGCCCAGGTGCTGGGCTGAGGCCCTCTGCAGAGCCCACACAGCAATGCCTTGTTTCGATCTCCATGTGTGGTGTATTCGGTGCTCCAGGAAGCAGCACACCTCTCTGGGGACTCCAGGCCACTCACTGGCTGTGCCCATAAGTGGCAGTGCTGATGTTCTTGCAGTAGTGCTGCATGCAACTTTTCTGTATTATTGGAACAACTGCTGCCAATTATTTGTACACCCTGACAGTCAGTATTGCCTTAGTTTCTGTGTGACAACTATAGTGTGATGACTTTTGCTAGTCGTAAAAAACAAAAATGGTTTTATGATTACCAACTCCACATCTGGTACCTGTCTGCTTACTGCTTGATTCATTTGCAGCAAGCCACCCTATTTTATAGGTAAATTAAATATTTTTGCTATGTAGTTGCAGCTTATAATAGTCACTTCTAATGTGATGTAAAGAGGCTCTAGTGTGTGGTGTAACACTTTATAAGGAATACTACTATGTGGCGTAATGTTACACTCTGAACATTTAAAAGTACTTTCTTACCTATGCGATGTCTGTCCTGGCTGTCGCAAAGGTCCGTGTGCGCTGTATCCACAAATCGCTCCCAGAGGTCCACCAGCGCTGATCCAGCATGAAATCTCCGGCAGCGGCTGCAGCTTCAGTGCATAGCACTTCACAGCGCTGTCTTCCATTGTTTCAGTGTTTATTTCTCATTGTGCCCACTTCCTGGTGTTTGGGCCTAGTCAGAGTTTCCCTCTAAATTCATACATGGGTGCTGCCATCTTGGATTCCTTCAGCTGATCCTATATTGTCCAATCCTGGAGCTCCTTTCATCAGCTGACTGCAACATCCAATGAATACACACTGCAAGGTATAACAAAGGTAACTTCCTGGGATTACCAATTCGTCAGTACTACAGTCTCTATCCAGGAAGTAACAGCTCTGTGCTGAGCTCCTTCATTCCAGTGACTTTGTATGATCCAGTCCATCCCAATTCCATTCCGGCTACCATTGCTGTTTGGACTTTTGCCTTTCTTCAGTGTCTTTCTGCAATACTGCCAGTGTTAAGATTCTGGATCAAGCCCGGTTAGCACTCCAGTCCGTTCTGGTTCCATTCCGGATGCTATTGTCATGTGAACTGTGTCTTTCTGCAATACTGCCAGAGTTAATATTCCGGATCAAGCCCGGTGAGAACTCCAGTCCGCTCCGGTTCCATTCTGGATACTATTGTCATTTGAACTGTGTCCTACTTTAATACTCTCACATGTCAAGATTCCTGATCAAGCCCGGTCAGCACTACAGTCCAATCCAGTTTCATTTTGGATAATGTTGTTATTTGAACTTTGTGTTCCACAGTCCAATCCAGGATATTATTGTTATTTGAACTTTGTCTTCTTCAGTCCAATCCAGTTTCATTCCATTCATCATTCCTGTGGCTAACCTGGTATCTTCTGCCAGCATACAGCAACTGCAGTGAATCATTGATGTTCTTTAATAAAAGTTTTATTCTTTACTAAAATTGCCTCTGGGCTTGTCACTGCTAAAACATCAATGATTCTTTCAAGTATATCTAGAGATGTGCACTAGACATTTTTTGGGTTTTGTGTTTTGGTTCTGGATTCGGTTCCGCGGCCGTGTTTTGAATTCGGACACGTTTTGGCAAAACCTCCCTGAAATTTTTTGGGCGGATTTGGGTGTGTTTTGGATTCGGGTGTTTTTTTTTCCAAAAAATCCTCAAAAACAGCTTAAATCATAGAATTTGGGGGTAATTTTGATCCTATAGTATTATTAACCTCAATAACCACAATTTCCACTCATTTCCAGTTTATTCTGAACACCTCACACCTCACAATACTATTTTTAGTACTAAAATTTGCACCGAGGTCGCTGGATGACTAAGCAAAATGACCCAAGAGGGCGGCACAAACACCTGGCCCATCTAGGAGTTGCACTGCAGAGTCAGACAGGATGGCATTTAAAAAAGTGTCCCCAAACAGCACATGATGCAAAGAAAAGAGAAAAAGAGATGCACTGTGGTCGCTGGACGGCTAAGCTAAGCGACACAAACACCTCAATATCACAGGAATTATTCATTCTAATCAATGGTATTATTGGTCCAAATCACTGGAAGAAAATGACAAAATCACTGGAATTTTGGGATGATTATACACCAATGTTCCTCCTCTTAAGTGGGTGATGATCTCAATATGAGTCACCAGGTTTGTGAAGAAAACATGGAAAAAAGAAATAAAGCAGATATGGTGTAGTATGTCAACCACACAACAACAATCACAAGTCCCAAACACTTTATATCCAGTATCCCCTTGATTCGTAAGACGTATGAAATGAGTCCTAGATGGCGTACTGTACTCACACAGTGGATAGCCAACATAGACCCATAAAGGTATCTTTAAAGTAAAGATCCCACCCTCTCACTGGTCAATTCTAGGAGTGTAGGTGCATACCCGAACTCACACTTCAAGGAGTGATAATAAATATATCAAGGTATCTTTAGTCCCCCGTAACGAGTATAATGAGATGGCGTACCCCACTCACAATTGTGCGAGCTGTTACCCTCACATCAAGGTATCTTTACATTGGATATGGTTTCAGATGAAAAAACTCCAATCCAATCCACATTTATGAAAAAGCGGTAACAAGTTTATTAAAAAGACAAAAAACAGTCCATAAAACACATGAAAAGGAGGTACTTCTGCACAACACCAAAAAAAGACCATAGGTGTGGAGATGGAAAAATAGAGACGGGCGTTCCGGACTGCCCACTCACCACTACCCAGGTAGGTTGAATCAAAAGGTAGATGTGCAGATGGTCCTCTCTGTGATAGGCCAACGCGTTTCAATCCTGCTGGATCCTTCAGATGCCCTGAGGAAGGACCATCTGCACATCTATCTTTTGATTCAACCTACCTGGGTAGTGGTGAGTGGGCAGTCCGGAACGCCCGTCTCTATATTTCCATCTCAACACCTATGGTCTTTTTTTGGTGTTGTGCAGAAGTACCTCCTTTTCATGTGTTTTATGGACTGTTTTTTGTCTTTTTAATAAATTTGTTACCGCTTTTTCATAAATGTGGATTGGATTGGAGTTTTTTCATCTGGAAGCATATCCAATGTAAAGATACCTTGATGTGAGGGTAACATCCTCGCACAATTGTGAGTGGGGTACGCCATCTCATTATACCTGTTAAGGGGGACTAAAGATACCTTGATATATTTATTATCACTCCTTGAAGAATGAGTTCGGGTATGCACCTACACTCCCAGAATTGACCAGTGAGAGGGTGGGATCTTTACCTTAAAGATACCTTTATGGGTCTATGTTGGCTATCCACTGTGGGAGTACGGTGCGCCATCTAGGACTCATTTCATACGTCTTACGAATCAAGGGGATACCGGATATAAAGTGTTTGGGACTTGTGATTGTTGTTGTGTGGTTGACATACTATACCATATCTGCTTTATTTCTTTTTTCCATGTTTTCTTCACAAACCTGGTGAATCATATTGAGATCATCACCCACTTAAGAGGAGGAACATTGGTGTATAATCATCCCAAAATAAGGGAAGTACTGTTCTTAGCGCTTGATTTATATGTACATTTTCTCATTGTTTTGTATTGCTATATTGTCCTAGAAGTAAGGTGAAACTTCTGAGAATTTTACTTAGTCAGCAGCTTCAGCGCCTGGTTGTGATATACTCAAACCCATTCCAAAATCACTGGAATTATTCGTTCTAATCAATGGTATTATTGGTCCAAATCACTGGAAGAAAATGACAAAATCACTGGAATTATTTGTTCTAATCAATGGTATTATTGGTCCAAATCACTGGAAGAAAATGACAAAATCACTGGAATTATTCGTTCTAATCAATGGTATTATTGGTCCAAATCACTGGAAGAAAATGGAATGGATGGATACTTGCAGTGACACAGAGCTGCAAGATACAGCAATGGCCTACTGCACAACTATAAACTGTTAGTCACCAAAATGCTGCACTGTAATACTAGAAGCTATAGAAAAGTATATATATTATTGTATATATCAGTACAGACAGAGCGGTGTAACTGTGACACATGTGTCCTGACTAGCAGTATAGAAGCTATAGAAAATTATATAAATTACTGTATATCAGTAGTAGTACAGAGCGGTGTAACTGTGACACATGTGTGTCCTGACAAGTAGTATAGAAGCTATAGAAAAGTATATATAATATTACTGTATATCAGTACAGAGCGGTGTAACTGTGACACATGTGTCCTGACAAGCAGTATAGAAGCTATAGAAAAGTATATATATTACTGTATATCAGTAGTAGTACAGAGCGGTGTAACTGTGACACATGTGTGTCCTGACAAGCAGTATAGAAGCTATAGAAAAGTATATATAATATTACTGTATATTAGTACAGAGCGGTGTAACTGTGACCCATGTGTCCTGACAAGCAGTATAGAAGCTATAGAAAAGTATATATAATATTACTGTATATCAGTACAGAGCAGTGTAACTGTGACACATGTGTCCTGACAAGCAGTATAGAAGCTATAGAAAAGTATATATATTACTGTATATCAGTACAGAGTGGTATAACTGTGACATATGTGTCCTGACAAGCAGTATAGAAGCTATAGAAAGTATATATAATATTACTGTATATCAGTACAGAGCGGTGTAACTGTGACACATGTGTGTCCTGACAAGCAGTATAGAAGCTATAGAAAAGTGTATATAATATTACTGTATATCAGTACAGAGCGGTGTAACTGTGACACATGTGTCCTGACAAGCAGTATAGAAGCTATAGAAAAGTATATATATTATTGTATATATCAGTACAGAGCTGTGTAACTGTGACCCATGTGTGTCCTGACAAGCAGTATAGAAGCTATAGAAAAGTGTATATTATATACTGGTGGTCCCCAGTCCCCACAATGTAGCACACTGATCAGATATTTGCAGCACACTGAGCACAGATATGGAGCGTTTTGAGGCAGAGAACGTAGATTTTCACACTGAGCACAGATATTTTCAGCACACTGAGCACAGATTACGGAGCTTTTCAGGGAGAGAATGCTGCCACGTCCTCTCCGTTCAATCTCCAAAGCACGAGTGAAAATGGCGGCGACATGCGGCTCCTTATATAGAATACGAATCTCGCGAGAATCCGACAGCGGGATGATGACGTTCCGGCGCATTCTGGTTAACCGAGCAAGGCGGGAAGATCCGAGGCTGCCTCGGAACCGTGTAAAATGGATGAAGTTTGGGGGGGTTCGGATCCTGTGGAACCGAACCCGCTCATCTCTAATATGCACCATACCTGGTTAAATCCTCCTCACTTCATTTGTAATTCCTCTGTGTCAGTTCCATTCACAAACGCCTGTCCAAACCAAACCCAACTCTCAGGCGTGACAAGTAATGTGTATAAGGGGACTACTGTGTGGTGTAATTTGAAGAGACACTACTGAGTGGAATAATTATAGGTGAAGGTGAGGGGGGTGCCAGTCCCTTACTTTGCCAGGGACTTTTGGACCTCTAAATATGCCTCTGTTGTGGTGAAATTAGGAAGATTACTTTTTGTTTTGGAATAGCTGTCATTTTTACCATTCCACAAATGTACTCTATCTAGTTCACATTATGATGTACTTGTTATGCCTTCATGGAAATCTTTTCATAAAATATCACTACTAAGGGCCATACCAACATTTTATAATTATATGTGAATTTTGGGTGCACTTGACAGGGTTCACAAGGTACAGTATAGATTTGGGAGCAGCTACACTCTGGAGATCAAATAGATGCAGAATAATTCAGCGCTGATAGCTAGATAGAAATATATTTAAGAAATTTATTGTTTAAGAATATACATCACTAATTCTTAATATAATTACATATATTTTACTGTTGCAACAGAAATTAAAAAAAATTAAAAGATATGGTACCAAAAAATGAATTATATATGTTTTAAAAGTTCCAAAAAGTAGGGCTAGGATCAACACTGCTTAATTATGAAATGCTGGGTAAAAGCAAGATGCCTTATCCTGGGGAAATGTATATACGGTGTTACCAGTTCATTAAGGTGAGTCCTCCAGTCGGTTAGCACTCCGTAGATATTGGGGGGTTCTCTCACTTGTTTTGGTAGTCCCGTATTGGAATTAGGTTGGGAATAGACTCTGGAGATCACCAGGCTCCTATATGTGCACTTGACTCAATAATGCTTTTTAGCTACTGCTCAACTTATGTAAATAAACCTTTCTTGTGTTTGAGCAGTAATTAGTTAATTATAATAAATAAATAGTATCGTAGTCAGAAGAGGTTAATTTACTACATTTTAATAAATGTGTCACTCAATAAAATATATGACATGGGCCAATTCCAATTTTTAAAAAGAATAGGTTAAAAATTGCTAGGCAGGGATAGTAAAGGTTGGTAACTAATGTGGGCTTACCATGGATAGCAGCAATGGCCCTCATTCCGAGTTGAACGCTAGCTGCTTTCGGTCACAGCGCAGCGATTAGTTGAAAAAGCGGCACTTCTATGCAGTTTTACACAAGGTCGAGCAATGCTTTTCTGTCGCTCTGTTGATCGGTGAGTGATTGACAGGAAGTGGGTGTTTCTGGGAGGTAACTGACCGTTTTCAGGGAGTGTGCTGAAAAACGCAGGCCTGCCAGATAAAAACGCAGGAGTGGCTGAAGAAACGGGGGAGTGACTGGCTAAACGCAGGGCTTGTTTGTGACGTCAAAGCAGGAACTAAACAGTCTGCAGTGATCGCAAGGTAGGAGTAAGTTTCGAGCTGCTCAGAAACTGCATGAAAATTTTTACGAGCAGTTCTGCGATCCTTTTGTTCGCACTTCTGCTAAGCTACGATACACTCCCAGAGGGCTGCGGCCTAGCATGTGCACTGCTGCTAAAAGCAGTTAGCGAGCGATCAACTCGGAATGAGGGCCAATGGGGGTAATTCCAAGTTGATCGCAGGAGGATTTTTGTTAGCAATTGGGCAAAACCATGTGCACTGCAGGGGAGGCAGATATAACATGTGCAGAGAAAGTTAGATTTGGGTGGGGTGTGTTCAATCTGCAATCTAATTTGCAGTGTAAAAATAAAGCAGCCAGTATTTACCCTGCAAAAAAAATAACCCATCCAAATCTAACTCTTTCTGCACATGTTATATCTGCCTCCCCTGCAGTGCACATGGTTTTGCCCAATTGCTATCAAAAATCCTGCTGCGATCAACTTGGAATTACCCCCAATGTTCCTAACAAGTCATTGTACTGATAGACAGTATGTTATGTCACAGAAAGGCAACAATACTGTTTAACACAATATAGGGTAATGCAGCTGCTATGTAGATAATATTAGTACAGAGTGAGGGTAGACAGTACAGAGATGGGATGGGAGTGAGGGAAAAGGGGAGCAAGGAAGAAGGAGATTTATGGTAAGAACTTAACCTTGTTAAATGTCTTTCTGCGAGGTACACTAAATTCCACAGGGAATTACATCGGGTGTGTAGAGTAGGATCTTGATCTGAGGCATCAACAGGCTAAAAGCTTTGACTGTTCCCAAGATGCTCAGCGTTACCTCCTCTATAACCCGCCTCCGTGCACAGGAGCTCAGTTTTGTCAACCAGTCCAATACAGTAGCAGGTAAAAGAGATGACAACAGTTAGTAGCCACAGACACCACATTCTCATGACAGGAGAAGGTATCAGCAGCTAATGCCATACCAACCCAAAGAAGCTAAGTGCTTAAGGGTTAGCACCCTGTGGAATCCAGTGTACCTCGCAGAAAGAGATTTAACAAGGGTAAGTTCTTACCATAAATATCCTTTTCTGCAGTGGGGTACACTGGTATTCCACAGGTAATAACATCGGGGATGTCCTAAAGCAGTACCTTATGGGAGGGGATGCACTGTAGCGGTCACAAGAACCCGGCTTCCAAAGGAAGCATCCTGGGAGGCAGAAGTATCGAAAGCATAGCACCTTATGAACGTGTTCACTGAGGACCATGTAGCCGCCTTGCACAATTGTTCAAGGGTCACACCACAGCGGGCCGCCCAAGGAGGTCCAACAGACCGAGTAGAATGGGCTTTGATGGTAGCAGTAGCTGGAAGGCCAGCCTGTACATAAGCATGTGCAATCACCATTCTAATCCATCTGGCCAAGGTCTGCTTGTTAGCAGGCCAGCCACGTTTGTGAAAACCAAACAGTACAAAGAGAGAATCAGACTTGCTAATGGAGGCTGTCCTCTTCACATAGATACAGAGAGCCCGTACCACATCCAAAGACCGCTCTTTGGAGGATAAATCCGGAGAGACAAAGGCCGGAACCACAATCTCCTGGTTAAGGTGGCCAGAAGACACCACCTTAGGTAGATAACTAGGGCGCATCTGAAGAACCGCCCGTTCACTGTGAAAAATCAGAGCTCAGGGAGGACAGAAACCTCCCGTGGAGCAGAAGGGCAAGACAAGGCACCCAAATCTGATACCCATCTAGCAGAGGCAATAGCCAGCAGAAACAAGACCTTGAGGGAAATCCACTTAAGGTCCGCAGATTCAAGAGGTTCAAACGGATACTCTTGCAAAGCCTCCAGAACCACCGACAAATCCCAAGGAGTCACAGGTGGGACATAGGGAGGTTGAATCCGAAAAACACCCTGAGTGAATGTATGAACATCAGGCAGAGTCGCAATTTTTCTCTGAAACCATACCGACAAGGCAGAAATGTGAACCTTGAGGGAGGCCAGCCGAAGGACCAAGTCCAGGCCCTGTTTTAGGAAGGCCAAAAGTTTGGCCATACTAAACTTGTAAACGTCATGATTGTTAGTTAAACACCAAGCAAAGTAAGAATTCCAGATGCTATGGTAAATCCGAGCAGAAGCCAGCTTACGGGCCTTCAACATAGTTTGAATGACCGCCTCAGAAAATCCTTTGGCCCTGAATACGGAAGCTTCAAGAGCCACGTCGTCAAAGCCAGTCGGGCTAAATCCTGGTAAACACAAGGGCCCTGAATGAGGAGGTCTGGTCGTTGCAGAAGTAGAAGAGGACGCTCTAGCGAGAGATCCTATAGGTCTGAGAACCAATGCCGTCTGGGCCACGCTGGAGCTATTAGAAGAAGGATTCCTCCTTCTTGCTTGAACTTCCTCACTATTCTGGGCAGGAGTGACAACGGAGGGAAGATGTACGGCAGCGAAAGTATCATGGAATTGCCAGTGTGTCCACGAACGCCGCTTGGGGATCCCTTGTTCTTGCTCCGAAGACAGGAACCTTGTTATTGTGTAGAGACGCCATCAGGTCTACATCTGGTAGGCCCCATTTGTCCACTAGGAGTTGAAATACTTATGGATGAAGGCTCCAGTCTCCGGCGTGTATGTCCTGATGACTGAGGAAGTCCACTTCCCAGTTGAGGACCCCGGGAATGAACACTGCCGTTATGGCTGGCAGATGACGTTCCACCCATTAAAGACTCTTTGACACTTCCATCATTGCCATGCGGCTTCGAGTGCCACCTTGATGATTTATGTACACCACTGTGGTGGTGTTGTCTGACTGTACTTGAACAGGCCTGTTCAGTACCAGATGCTGGGCCAGTTTCAGAGTATTGAACACTGCCCGCAATTCCAGAATGTTTATCGGGAGGAGAGAATCATCCCTGGTCCACTGACCCTGAAGAGAGTGTTGCTCCAACACCGCACCCCAACCCCTCAGACTGGCATCCGTCATCAGAAGGACCCAGTTGGAGATCCAGAAGGGATGACCCCTACTCAATCGTTGGTCCTGCAGCCACCAGGTCAGTGACATACGAACCTCCGGAGACAAGGAGATCATTTGAGACCTGATCCGGTGAGGCAGCCATCCCACTTGGCAAGAATCAGTTTCTGTAGGGGGCGGGAATGAAATTGAGCATACTCTACAATGTTGAAATCCGACACCATGAGGCCATGAGGACAAGAGAGGATGCAACGTATCTTGTCCTGAAGCTTCAGGACTTTCTCCTGTGACAAAAACAACCTCTGGTTGTGTGTGTCCAACAACTCTCCCAGATGCACCATGCTCTGGGCAGGGACCAGGGATGATTTCTTCCAGTTGATGAGCCACCCGTGGACTTGCAGAAACTGGACCGTCAGATCCAAATGACGGAGGAGAACTTCTGGGTAATTGGCCAGGATCAGCAGGTCATCCAGATACGACAGGATCCGGATGCCCCGAAGGCGGAGTGAAGCCGTCATAACTGCCATGACCTTGGTGAAAATTTGCGGAGCAGTGGTCAGGCCAAACGGTAAGACCCAGAATTGGTAATGGAGATTGCCAATAGCAAACCGCAGGTATTGCTGATGTGACATGGCAATAGGGATATGCAGGTAAGCATCCTGTATATCCAGGGATACCATATAGTCCCCTGGTTCCAAAGCCAGGACAATAGAGTGAAGGCTCTCCATACGAAATTTGGAGACCCTCACAAACTTGTTCAAAGATTTGTGGTTGAGATTGGGCCGGGAACAACCATTCGGCTTTGGGACTAGGAACAGCGTTGAATAGTACCCTCTTCCCCTCTGAGCCAGAGGTACCGGCACAACCACTCCGGTGTCCAGGAGGGATTGTACCACTAAATGGAGAGTTGTTGCCTTCACCTGATCCAAAGGGATGTCCGCCAGGCAACAGCGAGGAGGGGGATGTGTCTTGAAGGATATAGTGTATCCGTGAGGGACGACTTCCCGTACCCAAGCGTCTGAAGTGGTCTCCAACCATACCTGGGTGAAATGTAGAAGTCGGCCTCCCACCCTGGGATCCCCCAGTGGAAGGCCCACTCCATCATGCCTCAGGCTTGTCAGATTTGGAAGCCGGCTGACGGGCATCCCAGGTACGTTTAGGCTGGGGCTTGGTGGTTTTGGAAGTGCAAAACTGTTTTGGGTTTGCTTTACCCGGAGGGCAAAAGGAACGAAATGAAGTACTCTTAGCCTTCGGAGGAGTAGTACTAGGTAGACATGCAGTCTTAGCAGATGCCAAGTCAGCGACAATCTTGTTGAGATCCTCACCAAAGAGGATGTTTCCTTTAAACGGGAGCACCTCCAGGGTTTTCTTAGATTTCAAGTCCACCGACCAGGACCGTAACCAGAGAATATGGCGAGCCAAAATGGATGTCGTAGCAGCCTTGGCCGCCAGAACACCTGCATCTGAAGCTGCTTCTTTAATGTGATGAGATGCCGTGACAATATAAGAGAGACATCTGGCATGTTCAGAAAAATTGGACGGAAACTCAGCCTCCATTTCCTGAGCCCATGCCTCAATAGCTTCTGCAGCCCAAGTACCTGCAATGGTGGGCCTATGCGCAGCCACTACAAGGGTATAGATAGCTTTTAAGCAGCCCTCCACATGCTTATCTGTTGGTTCCTTGAGAGAAGTGATGGTAGTGACAGTCAGAGCAGATGACACCACAAGCCGAGCGATTTGCGAGTCCACCGGCGGTGGCGTTTCCCAAGTTTTGCTCAATTCTGCCACAAGGGAATAGCAGGCTAGCATATTCTTGTGTGGGGTGAATTTCTTTCCTGGGTTCTCCCAGGATTCCTGACATATGTCAACCAAGTGGTCTTAATGAGGTAAAGCCAATTTAGTAACCTTCCGACGTTTGAACCTGTCCGGTTTCTTAGATGTAGTAGCAAGCTCAGGATCATCATCAATCTGAAGAATGAGCCTGATAGCCACTAAAAGATCAGGAACATCCACCTGTGAAACAGATTCCCCATCAAAAACGTCATGATCAGAGTCTGTGGGGTCAGTATACACACCATCTTCATCGGAAGAGGTATCCAGAACATCCGTGGATTGAGAGGAAGTAACAGCCCGCTTAGAGAACTTCTTAGGTTTAGCCTCAGGAGGGTGAGGGTCTTGAATACGTTTATCCAAAGAGTTATTCAAGTGCTGTAACTGAGTGGACAGAGCATCTGTCCATGGCGGATTAACTGCAGGGACCATATAAGGCTAATAAGGCACAGGAGGTCCCATAGGGGGTGCAAGTCTAGTTACCAGCATAGTCAGTAAATTAGAAAAGGCAGACCAAGGTGGACCCTGATGTGTGCCTGTTGTTACAAATTGAATGGGGGGTACAGAACCCCCAAAACCTGAACCCTTCGCAGCCATGTTATCCTCAAATGCATCATGGACATCATAACCGCGTACGGCGGAATCAGCCCCAGACCATCGCCCCCTGTAGCTGACATAACATGAAAGCGTAAACCACGGGTGACACAGTACAATATCAGGACATATAATACCTAACACAAACCCCTCCGTGCAGTGTGACAGCACAAACAGAGGGTTTCTGAGGTAAAAAGTGACTGAAAAACACAGAGAAAAATACAAAATATGTATATCCTGTGAAATACCTATATTATCTAAAAACCCTGACGCACGGAGCCCCCTCAGGTTACAGAATATAGGGATAGCAGTAGGAGTGAGATACACGGAGTAGAGATCACCCAGCAGCTATATGCACACACACAGTCACATGTACAATGCAGGAATTATGACAAACAATAAAACTGCACTGGACTAGCAATACTATTACTGAGTAAAGCTATGTATATAAACAGATATATCAATGCACAGTAAAAACTGGATGAATATCACAGAATACTTGTACTAAATAACCCTAAAGTATGCCCTTGTTCTTAACTAACACTGTCTAAATGACATGTAGAATACGTAAGTGTCCTGTAAATGCACAGCACTGATGATGCAGGTGGCTTTACAGAGGAGGCATCACCCAGCAGTCCCATAATGTGTGCAATTGCACCCAAATGCTGACAGGGAGTGATGGGGACAGAGAGATGCAGCTACAGGGCAGGAACATTTGCTCTAAATGGCCACCCAGGGGCTGGGGGAGGGGCTGCAGGCCAGAGTCTTATCCCCTTGTTGGACTTCACCACCGGGTGCTGCAGGCCTTAATAAAATGGATTATAGCCTAATCTGACCTGTGCCCTTGCCCTGGTGGTCTAGTGGGGTCCCTGTATGGCCACAGTGTCCATGCCAGCGCATGCAGCCTGCCTCCTAATGGCCACGCCGGATCGCGATTTCCAGCAGGTCCCGCCTGGGGGACCCTCTTACCTCCTCCATGAGTGCGGCCACGCGATCCCGGAGAATTTTGGTTAGTGTGTGTGCCCTGGGTGAAGAAACGGGGCCTCCGCTGCAAGTACCCGGCAACCAGGGATGCGGGAGTATACAGTGCCACTGGGGGAGGTGATGTAGCTGCAGCAGGAGCTATCAGAATGATATCTAGCACTAGAGTGCCTCTGCTGCAGCCCTTGAAGTCTTCTATCTTCTTTAAAATAGTTCTTCTTAGGACTGCTGGAGCAGCCTTGCCTGTTAGCTGGCTGAACTGCAAGCACCAACTTACAAACTGAGCTCCTCTGCATGGAGGCGGGGTTATAGACGAGGCGGCGCTGAGCATCTTGGGAACAGTTAAAGCTTTTAGCCTGTTGGTGCCTCAGATCAAGATCCTACTCTACACCACCAATGTTATTCCCTGTGGAATCCAGTGTACCCCACCGCAGAAAGATCATTTATGCAGAGAGCCTCTTCTTAATGAAGAAAAACTTTTCTGGTGAAAAGGTAGGGTGAATTGGTGCTCTGGAAATGATACATAAATGACATATCTTTCATCTGGGAAAGCTCGGAAGAATCCCTCAAATGCAAATTTGTCCAACTTGAAATTCTCAACAGAATTCAGAACAGAATACAATAAGTAAAAGGTCTGATTATTTTTAACAATGGGCATGATTCAATTCAAAGACAGTTGAATATTACAAGGAATTAGCTCCCGCTGCAATTCAATACAGCTCAGTGGTAAGTCGGAGAATGCCCATTCTCCTGGACTAAACTGTGTGTTTTGTTGGGAGAACAGGCGCTTCCTCCGCTGTTTACGCCACGCTAAGGGAAGAAATCAGCATTGTGCCAGCACTTTTGTCAGATTTATGCTTGCGAGAAGAAATCCCATGGTCAGGTGTCACAGGGCGCTGTTTTGAATAGCCCCTGGAGCTATTTCCTGGTGCTTTTCAACTGTCTTTGAATTGAATCATGCCCCTTGAGAATAGAATTGAATAAAATTTATTGGCCACGTATACTTGCGCATGCCCAGAATTTGTTACCGGTCAACTGCAACGCAACAGAATTTTATACAGATATACCACATACATTCTATGAGACAAAAAAAGAATACCATATACAAAAAAAAAGAAAGAGATCTACAACATTGGAAACTAAAACAGAAAAAAAGTAGATGTCAACAGCTTTATACTCTCAAGTTAGAATTATCCTAAATGGTTAGAAAGTACAGTATACCCAAGGAACAAGTCACAAGAATTTGCAGGAACTGTACCAATATAAAAGATTTTCTAAGAAAAAGAACTGAAATATCAATTCAAATAAAATAATTTCTAATGACACCACAGTGAATAAAGACTATTAGGAAGTTTTAGAGGAAGCCAGAAAACAACAATAAAGAAAAGAAATGGACAGACAGCAATTTTGACTTGTTTCATAAAGGAGTATAATTCTTCATCAAATCAGATAACACAGATACTATGCAAATACTGGCCAACCCACACTAAAGATGAAACCTTGGCAGGTTATATTGTTACGTTTCTGTGAAGTAACATACTGCATTTACATATACAAAGGTTATGTCTACCATAGACATTGCTGCTCACACTATACTTTCACTTGATATACATGGTAAACTTACATTGACCCTCATTCAGACATGGTTGGAAGTGCTATTGCTGCTGTTTACATAGAAGCAGCAGTGATAGCACTACTATTGTAATGCAGCAGGAGGTGTCACGCCTCCTGCCTCATTACTGATTCAAACTACGTCTAAGATCGCAGTATTAGATCTTCCCCAACACCATCACTTTCAGCACCCATGGGGATGCGCAAGTCTCCCATCGCAGAGGCCAGGAAATCTCTGTGCAACTCCTCCTAAATGGTGGGGACAGTGACACTACTACATTTTCACAAATGGAGACCATCCCTGCCCCTCCCCACTAGCAAATTGCATCAGACTGTCAATCACTGAGTCACAAGACCCATTCGCACATGCGCAGAATGGGTCCTACACCCACACAAAGTACCAAACATCTGTACTTTGTGCTTCAGGGTGCAAAAACAACCAGACCTAAATGAGGTACAACCATTCCTATCCCTGCCTTGAAATTTTTAACCTATTATTTTTAACTTTATGTATTATTTATTTATTAACAGTTTCTTATATAGCGCAGCATATTCCGTTGTGCTTTAACTTTGAAATTGACATGTCATAAACTGCATTTTATTAAGTGTGGCATCTATTTAAATTTAGTAAATTAACCTCTTCTGACTTCACTATACTAGTTATGTATTATAATTAGATAATTACTGCTCAAAAACAAAACATTTTTAAAGGGCTTCTTCTATGCTAGCACAGGTGTCACAAGGAGGGTGTGGGGGATGTTGGCCACACCAGGATGTCACCTTTAGAAGAGTGACAGGAGCCAGATGCTAAAGTGTAAGATTATCTTGTAGTCCAGATTCTCCAGGGATTGTGGGCATGTCCGCAGAGTAATGTAACCAGGGGAGCTTACCACCAGGCCTTGCCCCCTTTGTGATATCAGCAGGGCCCCTTTTAGCAAGGCCCTGACCCTTTTTTGGACACATGCAGCAAAGGTATGCAAGAGAGACACTGTTGGCTGAGTGCCTCGGTGCCGCCAAGAGTGCCAGATTAAGGTCCACATGGGCCTGGAGCTGAAATTTACAAAGGGCCTAATTGTGTTCCGCAATAGTGGATGTGTCTAGTGATATGGGGGCATGAGGTGTGGCCTTCCTTCAATCACCTCAACTGCCCTATCCTCTTCACCTATATCAACAGTGTAATGTGAAAGTCAACAAACAAAAGGAAACCCCTGTGTATAGCAGTGCCACTTATACCCATAATAATACCCACGGTATCAGTGTTGCTTATACACATAATGCCCACGGTATCAGTGCCACTTATACACATAATGTCCATGGTATCAATGCCACTTATACACATAATAATGCCCACAGTAGCAGTGCTGCTTATACACATAACAGTGGCCATGGTATCAGTGCCACTTATACACATAATGCCCATGGTAGCAGTGCCACTTATACACATAATGCCCATAGTAGCAGTGCACATATACACATAATAATGCCCATGGTAGCAGTGCCGTATACACATAATAATGCCCACAGTATCTATGGCGCTTATATACATAATAATGCCCATGGTAGCAGTGCCAATTATACCCATATCAATGCCCATGGTAGCAGTGCTACTTATACACATAATGCCCACAGTATCAAGGTATTGTTTTTAGCTTTTGCAGATGATGTAGGTAACATTCACTGGTAACATGTCTTTGTGGTCAACCAATCTGACCAAGACGGAACAACACCTGAATAAGAGTTTTGGTACTGCTGCCGCCTACTATGTTATCATAATAAGCTAGAGACAATCAGCCTGATTCCGACCTGATAGCTGTTGTGCGAATTCGCACAGTGAACGATTATCGAATGACTGCACATGCGTATGCAATGCAATGCACAGGTGCGTCACCAGCAGCGACAGAATGGTGCAATTTAGATCGTAAGGCTTTCACATGGTTATTGACAGGAAGAGGATATTTGTGGGTGGTAATTGGCTTCAGGGAGTGTCAGGAAAAACGCAGGCATTCCCAAGTATTTTCAGGGAGCGTGTGTGACTTCAGCTCCGGCCCCGATCAGCCTGTTTGTATTGCACTGTAGGATTAAGTCTTGGGCTACGCACAGACTGCACAGACTGGAAAAATCATTCAATGGTGAGTGAGTTGCGAACGGATTTGCAGTTTTCTGCTGTCTTGCAGACTTTTCGCATGGCGTACACATGCATTCGCACACTTGCGAAGAAATAACAAGTGGAAGGGAGATCAAAGGCGCTGCTATACAAGTGACAAATATAATAAACAAAATTTGTATAATATACTTGCAAAACCTTGTGGTCCTTCGTTAATCTTTTTTTCATATAAATCCAGTAATTACCAGATGTTTACATGCAAAGAACAAAAATAAACAACAAATGTGTAGTAATATCTACAATAAGTTCAATTTTTTGTGTGTTCTCCGATGAAGCAGAGCCCTGTGATGTGGAAGTTTTTCTTGATAGGAGATAAGGATAGTTTCTCACCACCACTTCACAAACATAGGTACACGTACCAAAACTCACTTAGAGTTAAATATCACCATACGCATAAAGGTTTCTTTTATACTTCTACTTAAGACACGTGAAACAAGATCCGTTCAACGAAAACGTACCACACTCACGTTTTCAGCAGATGGTATCCCACACGTAGCGGTTTCTTTGAATAGATGAATAACTCTTCTCTTCCATAAAGAATTAGTTTATTGGTGCGTGATAACAAATTTTAAAAATAATTCATAAAAACAAATCTCCTTAAATAATTACCAAAAAAATCAGGATAGAGCAAAATGTGTGTCAGAATGGAAAATGACAATCACAAGTGAATTCCGGACTTACACTTGCGAACACAAATGCTGCATATTACCTTGATTTGGTATCGATATAGGAGAATTAAAAAGCACTGTCTGATATCACCAACGCCGTTTCGACACAAGGTCTTTTTCAAGGTGGATGCTCAGACAGTGACTGACAAACATATTTATACCAGTGAACAGGAAATGGAAATGCATCATGGGTAACTTGAATAAAAATGTATAGTTGCGATGTTTTATTGTACTTTCCTCTGCTTGTTACAACTACATTAAATAATGATGCTCACCCAACTAATGAATTTCATTTTCATATCTATTTTATATACTTAGGAGCGCATCGTGGTCGCGGCCAGCCGCACTTCCGCGTTCCACGATGCGTTCCATAGTCCGGAAATGGGCTGCGATCACGTGACCGCTGCTTCCTTTCTCACAAGGAGCAGAGTGGCCGATCAACGTGATCGCGCCCTGTTAGCTTCATGCGCCTCAGGATGCGTTCCAGCACCCGGAAATCAGCCGCGGGCACGTGACAGACATCCTCCCCTTTCACGGGGAATGATGCTTACCGTGTCCCGGTTGCCAGGCAACAACAGAAACAGAAAGGGGGATATAATGATGGATCTCGCATTGCGTTCCAGTAACCGGAAATAGATAGTGAACACTGCTCCTTCTTACCCTTTCACAGCAAATAAATATACATATATGTCTAAATCACTTTCATTCAATATAATACAATTGTGAGCCTTGCTCTAAGACTGCCGATTATAAAAATAATATTAATTTAAAATAATGCTGTTAAAAATACTATGATAAATAGACACGGCAAGATTACATGCACCTCTAATTGATATACAGTATAATTAAAATGGAGATATATTCTACAGATGTAAACATACAACCTATCAGTGAACATACTTTATGAGCAGTTTAAGAAGATGATGGTGACAGGACAGATTAATTACATAAACCATTTAAGCTCGAAGTCTGAATTCAAGCCGCAAGGGACAAGTGTATTTAATTTAAAAATCCACTGCATCTCAGCCTTTGCGAGGTTAGTCTCTAAGTCCCTGTCCCTCCAATTAGATTTAATTTGCTGAATTCCCATAAATGATAATATTTTTGATGTTGCACAGTTATGTTTTTTAGCAAAATGGTCAGAGAGGGAGTGGGTCTGCAATCCCTTTTTTACATTACGTATATGCTCAGCGATCCTTGTTTTTAATGCTCTCCCTGTCCTGCCTACATACAACAAACCACAATCGCATTTTATTAAATAAATGACATTAATTGTGTGGCACGTAATGAAATTATTTATCTCGTAATTTACGTTATTGACTGAAAAACTGGTTATTTTTGATTTTTCTGAAGATATCGTTCTACATGCGATGCATGTGCCGCACCTATGAAAGCCTTTAGTGCGTATGGGATTGGAAGAGGTGAATGGTAATGCACTTCTTACCAATGCACTCTTTAGGTTATTTCCTCTTCTATAAATAAATCTCGGTTGGGTAGGGATAATGTCTTTCAACACTGGATCCCTTAAAAGCAGATGCCAGTGCTGGCGAATTATATACTCCTGTTTTTTATAGTTCGCCCCAAAACCGGATATAAAGGCCCATTCCGCATGGTTATTGGTGGATTTATTTTTTTCTTTTTTCAAGATTTCTTTCCTGTCAAGCCTTTCTACTTCTTCTTCCGCCTTCAAAAGCAGCTTTGGATCATAGCCCTTTTTCAAAAATTTATTTTTCATTTCATTTTAAGTGACAGACTTGCAGACTTTTCGCATGGCGTACACATGCATTCGCACACTTGCACTGGGCGGGTTTTCACTCTCCCTGGGCGGCGACTGTATGATCGCAGACCTCTGCAAATTTGCAGCGTAGTGATCAGTTCTGAATTAGGCCCAATAAGTGGACATTTCCAAGAAGGATTTGGACTGTCTGGCCAATCACATTTGGATGTATATTGCCACAAACTCTCTTCCAACAGTAATATTACATACTAGGTGATTCATCGCACCCTACGGGCGCTCTTCACACCGTCGTAAGGGGCTACGCCCCGGTAAACTCAACAGAAAAGTGAAGGAGTAGAATAGTAGATGGTGAAGTTGTGGTGGAATGGTGTGTTTGGAGGGTGCGTCTATTGTGTTTTTGTGGTAGTGGTGGGTGAATTGTTTATGTGTGTGGCAAAGTGAAGTGGATGTGGTGTTAGGGTGTTTGTTGGGGGTAGAGGTGTGTTATGTTAGCAGATGTTGGAGTTAGAATTGGCGTATTAGTGGCTTTAGGCTATGGGGGTAGTCTTGTGGGGTAACTGGTGTTTTAATGGTTTGACTGAATTAGTTGGGTGCAGAGGGAGGGCGGTGGGTGTCTGATAGGGTTAGGGTGGTGTGTGGCTGGATTGTGGAGGGTGTTGAAGGGAATGTGTGTGGTGGAGTGTTTTTTGTGAAGGGTACGTAGTTTGGCGTGTGGTTTTATGAAATGCTGTGGGTAATGATTTATGGTCCTTGGGCAAGTGTGTGGAGAGGGGTCACTGCCTGTATATGTTTTTGCGTAGGGGTGAGGGATGGTGGTGGTGATAGGAGGTGTAGTGTGGGATGGAGTTGGGTGGCAGGGGGATGGGTGAGAGGGTTTAAAGTTGGCATGGGTGGAGGAGGTCCACATAGGATGGGTGGTTGGATGGTGGAGGGTTTTTGTGGGGGGGGAAGGGAGGGGAAAGGGCAGTGGAGGGTGCGTGCATGTTGTTAGGAATATGGAGGGTGAGTGTGTGCGTGGGGGGAGGAGTGGAGGGTGCGGCCGTGTTGTTAGGAGTGTGGAGGGTGAGTGTGTGCATGTGTAGGGGGGAGGGGAAAGTGGAGGGTGTGGGCGTGTGTGTGTGTGTGTGTAGGGGGGAGGGGAAAGTGAAGTGGAGGGTGCGGGCGTGTTGGTAGGAGTGTGGAGGGTGAGTGTGTGTGGTTGGGGAGAGGGGAAAGTGAAGTGGAGGGTGCGTGCGTGTTGGTAGGAGTGTGGAGGGTGAGTGTGTGTGTGTGTTGGGGGGAGGGGAAAGTGAAGTGGAGGGTGCGGGCGTGTTAGTAGGAGTGTGGAGGGTGAGTGTGTGCATGTGTAGGGGGGGAGGGGAAAGTGGGGGGTGTGGGCGTGTGGAGGGTGTGTGTGTGTGTGTGTAGGGGGGAGGGGAAAGTGAAGTGGAGGGTGCGTGCGTGTTGGTAGGAGTGTGGAGGGTGAGTGTGTGTGTGTGTGTTGGGGGGAGGGGAAAGTGAAGTGGAGGGTGCGTGCGTGTTGGTAGGAGTGTGGAGGGTGAGTGTGTTGGGGGGAGGGGAAAGTGAAGTGGAGGGTGCGGGCGTGTTGGTAGGAGTGTGGAGGGTGAGTGTGTGTGTGTGTTGGGGGGAGGGGAAAGTGAAGTGGAGGGTGCGTGCGTGTTGGTAGGATTGTGGAGGGTGAGAGTGTGTGTGTAGGGGGGGAGGGGAAAGTGAAGTGGAGGGTGTGTGCGCATTGTTAGAAGTGTGTGTAAGGTAGAAGTGGTTGCAGTGTATGTGGTGATAGGTGTTGGTATGTGTGGGGCCATGAGGCTGCTACTTGTTTCCCCCCTTGTCATGGACAGGGTGCGAGTGGGGCTTGGTGCAAGTGGTAGGATGGGTGATATGGGGGGCACGTCATATGCAAGTGGGTGAGTGGGGGCGCTGTCTGCACAACACGGGGTAACAGTAACACAGGCCATAGCTGTACATGCGGCATCACCCTGACAGCACGCCACACCTGACTCTGTACCAGCTCTATCTCTGTCGCTGCTGCTGGCTCGGACCCGACGACCCTGCTGGACGTTTGGAAACAGACAAATTCGTGGGGTCGGAGGCAGCAGCGGTGAGAGAGATAACGCACCGCCGGCTCCGATCCCCGCGGCACACCGCCGCAGCGGCCTCTGCTCCACCGCACCGCCGGCTCCGATCCCGCCGGCACACAGTCGCAGCGGCCTCTGCTCCCCCGCACCGCCGGCTCCGATCCCCGCGTCACACAGCCGCAGCGGCCTCTGCTCCCCCGCACCGCCGGCTCCGATCCCCGCGGCACACAGCCGCAGCGGCCTCTGCTCCCTCCACCGCCGGCTCCGATCCCCGCGGCACACAGCCGCAGCGGCCTCTTCTCCCTCCACCGCCGGCTCCGATCCCCGCGGCACACAGCCGCAGCGGCCTCTGCTTTCCCCACCACCGGCCCCAATCCCCGGGTCATACATCCGCAGCGGCCTCTGCTCCCTCCACCGCCGGCCAGTGTGTGCAGCGGTAGTGGGGAGGGGGGAGCGGTGTGTGCGGCCGGGGTGTGGAGGGCGTTTAGTTGTGAGTGTGTGGCCGCGTCTGCAATCTTAAAGAGGTTAGCGGCGGCCTCGGTTGCGAGTGTGTGTCCCGCCGTGGTGGGGAAGGTGGGTGTTTGCAGGGGAAGGGTGGTGTGGGGTGCGCCTGGCTAGGTGGCCTTGCTTACCTGGCAGTGTGGGGCGTCAGTGCGCTGCTGGCTTGTGGCAGGGAATGGTGGGTGGAATCTCTGGCTGGTGCTCCCTTCTGCTATTGGTGTGTGCTGTGCTGACACTGGGACAGGGCAGGAGCTGCTAAGTCCGCCCAGGTCTGTGACTCCACCCAGCGTTAGAAATGCAGCCACAGAGTCACAGGGCTAATATATAGGAAATTGTTGGATCATCAAATCATGATAATAATTAATCATCATGAGCTAATGAACTGCAAGGAAATAAAATCCACTGTGCACAACCTTTGTCTAGCTTTTTGAATTGAAAGCTCAATGTGAATATATTAACTATGTAATGGCTGTTTTGCTGTAATATTTTTACTTGAATTTTAAAGTAAAAAAAATGTTTTTAATACTTCAAACAATTTATTGGGCGGACAATCAGTCATTATTATCAACTGAAAAAGTAACTTTGTTATATACCATACAGAAAGCATCACAAAGACAACTATACATTACATCATGCCTCCTGAATATTGGGAAATAATGTTAATGAAGTGAGAATATAGCCAATTCTGGAAAAGGTTCCATGTGCAGCAGACAAACAGGTATAATCTTGTTCAACTGGATGTAGGGCTCTCCAAACATCCACTAGTTGAAGCCTATAAGAAAGTAAAGGGATACCAAATTTGGGCAAGTAGGGTGGATGTGATGGAGTATTTCACCGATCCAAGTAAGGGGAAGAAATAAGGTTAAAATCTCTACATAATACTAAAAAGACATTACTGAAAATAGCTTTTAGCAAGGAGTTTATAATTTAATGTAAGAATTTGGAGCACAGAAAAAGTTGTGTACCATCTAGAGAGACCTTAGCAATGACACATCTACCATTAAATCGGCAGTAACAGGTTTCGCACCACACTGTGTAGATATTTTTACCAAATTCATGACACCTCTTGCCTTTGAGGTATATAGTGCTGCAGCTACAATAGACCAATTGAGCATTTGACATTTTGAAATTTCCACAGAAACAAAATTAGTTTGTTGTAAAAAAGACAAATCAATGTTCTGCTTTGAAAGAGATAACAGTACTTTAAGTCACTTAGCAGGGGAGTTAATCTCACCTATATTCCATGTCCCAACTTTAATGTCAGTCATGTATCCATGGACATTCTATATAAAAGTAGAGCTCCATAATAGACATAAATGTTTCTGCAGAATAGGAAGCAAGCAAATGGTAGGGGAGACACATAAGAAAAGTAAGCAATATATAACATAAGTAAACAATTTTAAGTGACAGACTTCAGGCAAACGAAAAATGTAACTTTCTACATAGAAATACAAACTGCTAACTTGACAAGAGCTCAAGGTCCTCCCTGGCTAATTCTGACAAAGCAAATGAGAACTGAGCATCTTAGTGATAAAAACACAAGATATTAAGCACCGCATAAGTTAGAAGTAGCGCAGAATATAATCACCCAACCGAAAGTATCTGGCACTGTGGGGGCATATACAGTATGTATCTGGCACTGTGGGGGCATATATGTATCTGGTACTGTGGGGGAATTTACGTATCTGGCACTGTGGGAGCATATATGTATATGGCACTGTGGGGATATTTATGTATCTTGTACTGCAGGCATATATGTATTTGGCACTGTGGGTCATATATGTATCTGGCGCTGTGGGGACATGTGTGTCTGACACTGCTGGGGGGCATATCATGTGTATCTGGCACTGCTGTGGGGTTATCATGTATAGCTGGCACTGCTGTGGGGCATATCATGTGTAGCTGGCACTGCTGGGGGGCATATCATCTCTATCTGGCACTGCTGGGGGGCATATCATGTCTATCTGGCACTGCTGGGGGGCATATCTTGTCTATCTGGCACTGCTGGGGAGCATATCATGTGTAGCTGGCACTACTGGGGGGCATATCATGTGTAGCTGGCACTGCTGGGGGCATATCATGTCTAGCTGGTACTGCTGGGGGGCATAACATGTGTAGCTGGGGGGCATATCATGTTTATCTGGCACTGCTGGGGGGCATATCATGTCTATAGAGATATTAGTGAGAAAGGCTGTATTATATATGATGGGGTGGAAGGGAGGGAGGAGAATAACAGTCGGTAAGGTTAATTCTAGAAAGGCACTGGAAAATATAGATAAGTCACCAATAAAACAAACAGGGGAGATGCAAAGCTATATTGTATGCTTGCGAATGCAAGAAGCCTATCGGGTAAAATGGGGGAATTGGAATGGCTTGTATCGCAGTCTCAGTATGATATTATAGGTATCACGGAAACATGGTGGGACAACTCTCACAACTGGGTTGCGAATTTGGAGGGATATTCTCTTTTAAGGAGGGACAGGGTTTCCAAAAGGGGAGGATGGGTATGTCTCTTTCTTAAACCATCTCTAAAACCAATCTTAATAGATGGTATTTATGAAGGGGCTGGAGATAACGTGGAGTCGCTATGGGTTGAGATCACAAGTGGGGGCAATGAAGCAAAGAAACTAGTCATTGGCACGTGCTACAAGCAACTGGATATTAGAGTTCATGATGAGGAACAACTTTTACAACAAATTGAAAGTGCTGCGGGAATGGGGGACATCCTAGTGTTAGGTGATTTTAACTATCCTGATATAAATTGGAGTTACGATTCATGTGTAAAAACTAGGACCAGCAGGTTCTTAAATACATTAAAGTATCAATACTTGACTCAATTAGTCGAAGACCCAGCTAGAGGTAAAACTATTCTGGACCTAGTTGTTACCAATAATGTGGACATTATATCAAACACTAAAGTTGGGGAGACCTTGGGAAACAGTAATCACTATATGATCACATTCAACATCAGTTTCAAGAAACATAGCTATAAGGGAGCAACCAAAACATTTAACTTTAGAAAAGCTAACTTCAATATGCTGAGACGGGCACTAAACGACATTGACAGGGAAGTTTTGTTTCAAGGCAATGACACATCGGAAAAGTGGGATGCTTTAAAATGGTTGCTTGAAAGCAATATTCACAAAATTCATTTTCATGAGCAGTAAACGCAGGAGTACTAAGCACAAACCAATGTGGCTTAATAAGGAGGTCAAGGAAGCAATGGCTAATAAGAGGCGTGCTTTCAAAACATTTAAATCTAATGGAGATGATGATTCATTCCGGTATTACAAGGAATGCAATAAAAGATGCAAAAAAGTAATAAGAGCAGCTAAAATTGTAAACGAAAAGCAAATCGCTATAGAGAGTAAAACCAATCCTAAAAAGTTTTATAAATATATGAACAGTAAAAGGTTAAAGATGGATAATGTAGGCCCATTAAAAGATGCATTGGGAGCTTTGATAAATGATGACAAATTAAAAGCGGAAATATTGAACAACTTTTTTTCCTCAGATCAGGCATGATACCAAAGGATTGGCTCATAGCTGAGGTAGTGCCTTTATTTAAAAAGGGAACAAAAAGCAATCCTGGAAACTATAGACCAGTTCGTTTAACCTCTATAGTGGGTAAAATATTGGAAGGCATTTTGAGGGATAGCATAAAGGAGCACCTACAGGCTACTAAGTTTATTAGCAAAAGTCAGCATGGGTTTGTAAGGGACAGATCATGTCAAACTAACTTAATTAGCTTCTGTGAGGAAGTGAGCAAGAATCTTGATCAAGAAAAAGCAGTGGACGTGGTGTATTTAGATTTTGCAAAAGCCCTTGATACAGTGCATCATAGGAGACTGATCAACAAATTAAGGGAACTTGGCCTAGGATATACTATTTGTAGATGGACAAGTAATTGGCTGGATAACAGAGTACAAGGAGTAGTGGTCAATGGGATGCTCTCCAGCTGGGCACAAGTAGTCAGCGGAATACCACAAGGGTCCGTACTTGGCCCACTGCTGTTCACTATATTTATCAATGATCTTGGAATAGGCCTGGAAAGCACAGTGTCAATCTTTGCAGATGATACTAAACTGTGTGAGGTAATTAATTAAGAAGGCAATGTGGAGTCTACAGAATAAACTTCAAACCTGGGCGTCTAAATGGAGAATGAGGTTCAATATAGAAAAATGCAAAGTTATGCATTTTGGGACAAAAAACACACTTGCATCCTACACTCTAGATGGGGAAAATAAAGGTGTAACTATGGTGGAAAAAGATTTGGGGGTGCTCATAGATAATAGGCTTAATAACAGTACACAATGTCAAATTGCAGCAAAGAAGGCAAGTAAAGTGCTTGTGAGCATTACACGGGGCATTGAGACAAGGGACGAGGATGTAATCCTGCCGCTGTACAAATCATTGGTACGTCCGTACCTGGAATAATGTATTCAGTTCTGGGCACCGTATTATAAAAAAGATATCGGGGAATTAGAAAGAGTTTAAAGAAGAGCTACTAAATTGATTAAAGGGTTAGAAACACTGGAGTATGAGGAAATGCTTACTAGGTTAAATATGTATACACTAGAAAAGAAGCGACTAAAAGGAGACATTATGAATATCTTAAAATATGTAAAGAGTCATAACAAGGAGCTAGCAGCGGATTTGTTTATTAAAAGAACTCTGTATAGGACGCGTGGGCATTCGATGAGGCTACAGGAGAGAAAATTCCGTACACAACGTAGGAAAGGGTTCTTCACGGTAAGGGCAATTAAGATTTGGAACTCCCGGCCGGAGAAGGTAATAATGGCAGACTCTGCAAATGCATTTAAAAATGGATTGGACAAATTTCTAAATTCAAAATGTATCCAGGGCTATAGCATTTAACATATTGACATTAAATTATATGGGAGTGGTAAGAGTCATAGCTGTCAATTGGTACTAAACCATTACTCCAGCAGGCGCATTATAATATGAACATCTTAACACAGAATACAGGTTGAACCCGATGGGCATTTTGCCTCTTTTCAGCCTCACTATGTAACTATGTGTGCATTTTGCCTCTTTTCAACCTCACTATGTAACTATGTAACTATCTGGCACTGCCTGGGGGGGGGCATATAATGTCTATCTGGCACTGCTGGTGGGCATATCATGTATAGCTGGCACTGCTGGGGGGCATATCATGTGTAGCTGGCACTGTTGGGGGGAATATCATGTCTATCTGGCACTGCTGGGGGGCATATCATTTGTAGCTGGCACTGCTGGGGGGCATATCATGTGTATCTGGCACTACTGGGGGGCATATCATGTGTAGCTGGCACTGCTGGGGGGCATATCATGTGTATCTGGCACTGCTGGGGGTATATCATGTGTAGCTGGCACTGCTGGGGGGCATGTCATGTCTATCTGGCACTGCACTACTGGAGACATTATGTGTATATGGCAAAATACTGGAGACATTATGGGGTATATGCAATTGCGGTCGAATTCCCGAAATTGTCGAATTTCGGGTCATTTTCGCCCAAAAAAAAAATTCGCCTATGCAATTCAGTGATTTCCGACCAAAAAACGGACTTTCAAAATTCGACTTTTTGAAATTCGAATTTTTGCAAATTCGACTTTTCTGCAATGATACAAGTGCTGCAATTCGACCAAAGCATATTCAATTCAAGTTTGGAAATTCGACAGCAGTGCTTTTAGACAGCAAATTCGTCATTTTCAATCCGCCACACTTTGGAGGGTGAAAACAATAAAAAAAAATTTAAACATGTTTTTTTTGGTGTTTTTTTTTATTTAGGAATAGCATATCTATTTATATTAGAAGGGATTAGGTACTTTTTTTTTTTTTGGAGGCACAAATATTATTTATATATTTTTTAAAATATTATTTTTTTTATTTATTTTTTTATTGCTGGAACGGTAAAATCCTAAAAAAAAATGGCGTGGGGTCCCCCCTCCAAAGCATAACCAGCCTCGGGCTCTTCGAGCTGGTCCTGGTTCTAAAAATGCGGGGAAAAAATTGACAGGGGATCCCCCGTATTTTTAAAACCAGCACCGGGCTCTGCGCCTGGTGCTGGTGCCAAAAATACGGGGGACAAAAAGAGTAGGGGTCCCCCGTATTTTTAACACCAGCATCAGGCTCCACTAGCTGGACAGATAATGCCACAGCCGGGGGTCACTTTTATGCCGTGCCCTGCGGCCGTGGCATTAAATATCCAACTAGTCATCCCTGGCCGGGGTACCCTGGGGGAGTGGGGACCCCTTCAATCAAGGGGTCCCCCCCCCCCAGCCACCCAAGGGCCAGGGGTGAAGCCCGAGGCTGTCCCCCCCCATCCAATGGGCTGCGGATGGGGGGGCTGATAGCCTTTTGTGATAATGAAAAGAATATTGTTTTTTCCAGCAGTACTACAAGTCCCAGCAAGCCTCCCCGCAAGCTGGTACTTGGAGAACCACAAGTACCAGCATGCGGGAGAAAAACGGGCCCGCTGGTACCTGTAGTACTACTGGAAAAAAAATACCCAAATAAAAACAGTACACACACACCGTGACAAGTAAAACTTTATTACACACTGCCGACACACACATACTTACCTATGTTCACACGCCGACATCGGTCCTCTTCTCCATGTAGAATCCACGGATACCTGAAAAGAAAAGATCAATATACTCACCTCAACCAGGGTCCAGAGATAAATCCACGTACTTGGCAAAAAAAGAAAACGAACACACGGACCACCGGACTGAAAGGGGTCCCATGCTGACACATGAGACCCCTTACCCCGAATGAGACCTGTCAGTGACAGCTGTCACACAAAGGTCTCTATAGCCAATCAGGAAGCGCAACTTCGTTGCGCTCACCTGATTGGCTGTGCGCTGTCTGTGCTGTGACAGCGCATCGCACAGCCCCGTCCATTATATTCAATGGTGGGAACTTAGCGGCTAGCGGTGAGGTCACCCGCCGGTCAGCGGCTGACCGCGGGTAACCCCCCGGCTAGCCGCTAAGTTCCCACCATTGAAACTAATGGAGCGGCTTTGCGATGCGCTGTCACAGCACAGACAGCGCACAGCCAATCAGGTGAGCGCCACGGAAGTAGCGCTTCCTGATTGGCTGAAGGGACTTCAGTGACAGGAGTCACGTGATGTCCCGGCATTCGGGAGAAAGGGGTCTGATGTGTCAGCATGTGACCCCTTTCAGTCCGGTATGGAGCGGGTATTTGCGGTTTGTTTTTTTAACAAGTACGTGGATTATACTCTGGACGTGGATGTACCTCTGGACGCTGGAAGGTGAGTATAATTTTTTCACAGGTACCCTCGGATCGTCGGAGACCGTGGCAGTCGGCGTGTCAACATAGGTAAGTATGTGTGTGTCGGTAGTGTGTAATAAAGTTTTACTATCAAGGTGTCTGTGTACTGTTTTTATTTGGGTATTTTTTTTCCAGTAGTACTACAGGTACCAGCGGGCCCGTTTTTCTCCCGCATGCTGGTACTTGTGGTTCTCCAAGTACCAGCTTGCGGGGGAGGCTTGCTGGGACTTGTAGTACTGCTGGAAAAAACAATATTCTTTTCATTATCACAAAAGGCTATCAGCCCCCCCATCCGCAGCCCATTGGATGGGGGGGGACAGCCTCGGGCTTCACTCCTGGCCCTTGGGTGGCTGGGGGGGGGACCCCTTGATTGAAGGGGTCCCCACTCCCCCAGGGTACCCCGGCCAGGGGTGACTAGTTGGATATTTGATGCCACGGCCGCAGGGCACGGCATAAAAGTGACCCCCGGCTGTGGCATTATCTGTCCAGCTAGTGGAGCCCGATGCTGGTGTTAAAAATACGGGGGACCCCTACTCTTTTTGTCCCCCGTATTTTTGGCACCAGCACCAGGCGCAGAGCCCGGTGCTGGTTTTAAAAATACGGGGGATCCCTGCCCAATTTTTCCCCGCATTTTTAGAACCAGGACCAGCTCGAAGAGCCCGAGGCTGGTTATGCTTTGGAGGGGGGACCCCACGCCATTTTTTTTTTCGGGTTTTTCCCGTTTTTTCCCATTTTTTAAAATCGCGGCAAAATCCGCCAAATCGGCCAATTTTCGCCCGCGGTTCTGGCGAATCCGTTTTTCATTGAATATGGTGAATTCCGGCAGCCACCTTCCGGAATTCACCTGTCGAATTAAGTCGAATTAAAAAACGGCGAAAAATTGCCGCGATTCGCCGTGAATTGCATATACCCCTATGTGTATCTGGCACTGTACTGTAGACATTATGCGTATCTGGCACTATACTGGAGACATTATCTGTTAGGAACACTACTGTGGCTGTTAAGTGTAAGGCTGCTAATTGTGTGCATAGAGGGGATGTGGAAATATATGCATTTATAGTTTGATAATATGAAGTTGCGAGGCCATGCCCACTTTTCCTGGAGCGTGCGCGCTTTTGGCGTGTGCGCATGGGGGAAGGGGGGGGGGGTTTGACATTTTCTCACTCAGGGTGCTAGTAGGCCTAGAGCCGACTCTGTTCTGATAAAATAAACTATATTATTTTCTCTTATGACCCTTGCCCCCCATTTTGCGATGGGCCGTGATCACTCGGGTCCCTCCCTGCCCAGTGCCCTGTAACATGACAACAGAAAAATACCTGCTTGGCAGGCAAAAGCCTGTGAGGCAGCAGCAGGCATTGAAAAACTTGTGGCAAGTAAATCTATTCTAGGGCCAGAGAGGCGTGATAAAAATTAATAAAAAATACAGTATTAATTAAAAAATACAATTAACCACTAGAAAAATACAACCTGGTTGATACAAGTAAGTAGTAGTACAGCACTACTGCAAAAAAGTAAGCCATAAGGATGCATATTATAATATATAGCTATTTAGCTAAACTATTTGTAAGTGATTTTCATGACAAATAGTTTTGCGCGTATTCGTGAAAATCTAGGGCCAGAGAAGATGGATAAAACTGTATAAAAAAAATACAGTATTATTAATTAAAGAATACAAAAATAAATCACTAGAAAAATACAACCTGGTTGATCCTGCAACAAGTAAGTAGTAGTACAGTAGTAGTACTACTACTATTACAAAAAAATTAAGCCGTAAGAATGCATATCATATGATAATATATAGCTATTTAGGTCAACTGAGTGATTTTTAGAGAAAGAGTTGTTGCGCAGCACAAGTAAATCATATGAATGAAGTCTTTGTCCTCCACTGTCCGGGCTGGCAGACCACTACGACCTATCCACAAGGCTAGAGCTCTCTCTTTAGTATGTTGTTCTTTTGCATCTGGATGGTATTCAGAAGCCAAAGCAATCACATTTGGAAGAGTTGTTTATCTTTTTCTCTGCCTGTTTTCTGTACTGCGATAGTCTTTGGAATCTGGAGGATAAAAACAGTGTTTTATATTATTGGTACGGCCTATTGATTTAATTACTTCATAATCAGTCTATGTGGACAATGTTCCTTCCCAGATTTATTATCACTATTTGTATTGGTCCGCGTCACTGAATGCCTGAACGGAACTGTTGTTAAATCTCTAAAATAAACCCGACAAGCTCACTGCCTAGGTTCTATCATCTTTGTCTCTCTGAATTGTCCTTTTGTTGCCTACATTCAATATGTTTTTACTCAAAATCATGTTCACAGATTACATTCAGTCATCCACACACATAATACGACTCCAAACCTTCAAGTTTAAGCATTTCCTGAAAACTCATCTCTTTAGGGCAGCTTATCAAATTCCAGAACCACTGACATAAGCTTCAAAAGCTATCTAATTACATACCCAGCCTACACAGTCCACTCAACTCCACACAAATTTTCTCTTTCTTTACTTCCACATCCTCCTCCTCCTTACCCCTGGCCAATACTGCTGTGCCTGTGCGACTGGAATGGATGAAAGTACATACAGGCTGCTTTTACCAATATGTCAGTTTTCCTTGGGCAATGTTATGTTATTGATATACCAATCAATCAATCAATCAATCAATCAATCAACACATACAACAAGTCATACTGTATTTACTTTAGAAAACACTTTAGGATGGCGTGACTTCAAGTGTTTCTTCAAATTTGTAGTATTTTTTCCAGCCATCTTAATTCCACACAGCACTCCATCCTCACTGGAAATAATACACTGTCTTTCTTTTAGTTTTACAATAACTGAAGTGTGTCCATAAATCATGTCTCCATTTCCTTTCCACTGCCAATGCTGCAGTCGCAGGCAAACTTTTTGAATTTTCATCATTTAACATTATTTTGTATGTTAAGCTGCCTATTACGGTGACCATGTTGTTCATGTCAGTAGTCCAAATTTGGCCAACACTCTAATTAAAACCATATTTTATATATATATATATATATGCCACACCGCCTGTGCAATGCATGCCCTCACATTACAGTTTATGTCATACTGTCTGTGCATGGCCCCAGTTCACATTATCTGCCACCGCTCCACACTGTACATTATATATGCCACATTGCCTATGCAATGCATGCCTCCACATAATATGCCACACTGTCCTCTCTGTGCATGCCGCCAGTTGAGTTCACATATATATATTGTACAGTATTTCCCACAATAGTAGGAATGATAGCACTCTCCAGACTTGACAAATAGCAATAATAAAAAAAAAACATTTAATGAGAAAAAAGGATAGATCTCACAGTTCCAAATAACATGCAAGTGTTCACCAATGTTTTGGTCCACACCAGGACCTTTTTCAAGGTATTTGCAGCACAGCTAACGATCCAACAGTAGTCACAATAGTAGACAGGGAACTGGAACAGGAGTTCCAGTTCCCTGTCTACTATTGTGACTACTGTTGGATCGTTGGCTGTGCTGCAAATACCTTGAAAAAGGTCCTGGCATGGACCAAAACATTGGTGAACACTTGCATGTCATTTGGAACTGTGAGATCTATCCCTTTTTCTTATTAATTTTTTTTTTATTATTGCTATTTGTCAAATCTAGAGAGTGCTATCATTCCTACTATTGTGGGAAATACTGTACTGTACTATGGGTCCCACCTTGTAGTGGGTTGGATTCTGATTTTGCAGCCCATCTGCTGGTTAGGATGGGTGAGAGTGCAGGATTTCCTATTTGTATGTGTGTGTGTGTGTGTGTATATATATATGTATATATATATATATAAATAAATACAATAAAATAAATATGTATATATATATATATATATATATATATATATATATACACACACACATATATATACTAGAGATGTGTGGCTGGCACTTTTCATGTTTTGGTTTTAGTTCTAATTCCACTTTCATGTTTTGGTCTTGTTTTGGCTTGGTTTTGCCAAAACCACCTTTTCGTGTTTTGGTTTTGGTTTTGTATCTGAATGATTTAAAAAAAAAAAACATAAAAAACAGCTAAAATCACAGAATTTGGAGGTAATTTTGCTCCTATGGTATTATTAACCTCAATAACAATCATTTCCACTCATTTCCAGTCTATTCTGAACACCTCACACCTCACAATATTGTTTTTAGGCCAAAAGGTTGCACCAAGGTTGCTGGATGACTAAGCTAAGCGACACAAGTGGACAACACAAACACCTGGCCCATCTAGGAGTGGCACTGCAGTGTCAGACAGGAGGGCAGATATAAAAAAGGCCCCAAACAGCACATCATGCAAAGAAGAAAAATAATTGCAATGAGGTAGTTGTATGACTAAGCCAAGCGACACAAACAATTGGCCCATCTAGGCTTGGCACTGCAGTGTCAGACAGGAGGACATATATAAAAAAAAAAGGCCCCAAACAGCATATCATGCAAAGAAGAAAAAGAATTGCAATGAGTTAGTTGTATGACTAAGCAAAGCAACACAAACAATTGGCCCATCTAGGCATGGCACTGCAGTGTCAGACAGGAGGACAGATATACAAAAAAAAGGCCCCAAACAGCATATCATGCAAAGAAGAAAAAGAATTGCAATGAGGTAGTTGTATGACTAAGGGGGTCATTCCGACCCATTCGCACGCAGCAGTTTGTCGCTGCGGTGTGAACGGGTCTGGAATGCGCATGTGCAGTGTGCGCACTGCGCACGCACGTCATTGCCCGGAGACAGGGGTCACCGGGTTAGGAGGCGCATTGCGAAGAAAGCGGTCGCAGCGGCGGCCGCAAGAAGATTGACAAAAAGAAGGCGTTCCTGGGCGTCGCCAGACCATTGGCGGACGTTTTCGTGGAGTGGTGGAGAAAACACAGGCGTGGTCAGAAGAATGGAGGGCGGATGTCTGACGTCAAAGCCGTGACCTGCAATGCTGGAGTCGTCGCACAGGGTAAGGAGGTCTAGGGCTAGTCTTCTTTTACACAAAACTTTTTTAGCTTAGCAGGGCTGCACAAGCATTCGCAGCCCTGCTAAGCTAAAATACACTCCCCCATGGGCATGGACTAGGTGATCGCACGAGCAGCAAAAAGTTGCTGGCTGCGATCAACTCGGAATGACCACCAAAGCCAAGCGATACAATCAATTGGCCCATCTAGGCGTGGCACTGCAGGAGGGCAGATATAAAAAAAGGCCCCTAACAGCACATGATGCATAGAAGAAAAAAAGGTGCACCGAGGTTGTTGTATGACTAAGCTAAGTGACACAACCACCTGGCCCATCTGGTAGTGTCACACAGTGGCTGAATGTTGAGAGTGGGCCGCAATTGTTCGGTCCACTGACAGCATCTCCAGCACGTTCCAGTCACTTTTAAAAAAATCTGCAATTGGTGGACTTATACGGCAGTACCCCAGGACTAATACAGCAGTACCCCTGGACTCATAAGGCAGTATCACACAGGATGGCACTTTTCAAAAACTAGGCCCCAAATAGCACCTCATGCAAAGATGTCGAAGAGGTGCAATGAGGTAGCTGTATGACTAAGCCAACTAACACAATCAATTCCAACTGGAATTATACATCCAAATCACTGGAATTATACGTCCAAATCACTGGAATTAATTGGCAAGGTCACTTTAATTATACGTCCAAATCACTGGAATTAATTGGCAAGATCACTGTAATTATACGTCCAAATCACTGGAATTAATTGGCAAGATCACTGTAATTAATAATTATACGTCCAAATCACTGGAATTAATTGGCAAGATCACTGTAATTATACGTCCAAATCACTGTAATTAAATGGCAAAATCACTGTAATTAATAATTATACGTCCAAATCACTGGAATTAATTGGCAAAATCACTGAATTATACGTCCAAATCACAGGAATTAATTGGCAAGATCACTGGAATTAATAATTATACGTCCAAATCACTGGAATTAATTGGCAAGATCACTGTAATTATACGTCCAAATCACTGGAATTAATTGGCAAGATCACTGTAATTAATAATTATACGTCCAAATCACTGTAATTAAATGGCAAAATCACTGTAATTAATAATTATACGTCCAAATCACTGGAATTAATTGGCAAAATCACTGAATTATACGTCCAAATCACAGGAATTAATTGGCAAGATCACTGGAATTAATAATTATACGTCCAAATCACTGGAATTAAATGGCAAAATCTCGCTATCGCCTGCTTAGTGAAGTGGAATCTAGATGGAATTTGGTACCGGGGACACAATACCTCCATGAATTGTCTAAATCCCACTGCACTAATTTCGGATACCTTACGCATGTTTAACACCAGCATAAGTGTCAAGGCCTCAGTTATGAGGGCTTCCATCGTCATGTGAAGCTGAATCACTAGTCATGAACATAGGCCAGGGCCTCAGCCGTTGCTTGCTACTTTGTGTAGTAAATGGCATATTGGCAAGTTTATATTTCTCCTCAGACCATTTAAATTTTTTTTTTTTTTTGGGGGGGGGTCTTTTTACTGAACTTTGGTTTTTTTTATTTTACATGCCTTCTACTATCACAATGGGCATGGGCCTTGGCAGACGACGTTGATGGCATTTCATCGTCTATGTCATGGCTAGCGGCAGCAACTTCAGCACTAGGAGGAAGCGGTTCTTGATCTTTCCCTATTTTATTGTCCAAATTTTTGTTCTCCATTATTTTTCTAGAGTTATATAACACAAAATGCGGCACAAGAGAGCGTACCCCTACACCTCACAGGGCAAACACTAAAAATTATTTGGATTAAATAATAATAACTCCTTTATTTGGAGTAAATAATATACAACACAGGAAAGCACCACTGAATTTATATGGCAGCACCACTGGACTAGATTTATATGGAATTCTATGGATTTATATGGAATTATACGGCAGGATAACTGGAATTATATGGCAGTATCACGGGAATTATATGGCAGTATCACAGGAATTATATGCCAGTATCACAGGAATCATATGGCAGTATCACAGGAATTATACACCAGTATCATGGGAATTTTATATGGCAGTATCACTGGAATTATACGCCAGTATTCCGAGAAATATACGGCAATATCACAGGAATTATACGGCAATATCATAGGAATTATACACGATGTATTACGAGAATTATACGGCACTATCACAGGAATTATACACCAGTATCACAGGAATTATACGGCAATATCACGGGAATTATACGCGAGTATCATGGGAATTATACGCCAGTAACACTGGATATATGTCAGCAGAGGACATCACCACTGTGACTGGTCACTGGACTGATGCTGCACAAGACACTACGCCTGGTCTGATGCAAGATAACACAGCAAAAATGCAAGGGACTTATACAGCAGCCAGCAGCACTGGGGACATATAGCAGCAGAGGACACCAACACTGTGACTGGCTGGACTGATGCAGCATAAGACACTGACTACACTGGACTGGACTGAGCAGCACAACACAGCACTAGACTCGCCACCCCACTTCCCCGCCCCCACACAGACACTGAGGACGGAGACACGTCCTCTCACTACACTCTCCAAGACTGGAGTGAAAATGGCCGTGATGCGCGGCTCCTTATATGGAATCCAAACCCCGCGAGAATCCGACAGCGGGATGATGACGTTTTGCCTCATTATGGTTTCTGAGTTAGGCCGGAAAACTCAAGCCTGGCTCGGAACCGGACTCGAATGGTGAAGTTCAGTATGGTTCGGTTCTCTGAGAACCGAACCCACTCATCTCTAATATATACATACAACAGTGCCTGTGTATGCCCCCACATCATATGCCACACACTGTATGTGCATGCCTCCCTGCCCCAGTTCACATTATACATGCCACTGCAACACACTGTAGAGTCCCGTATCCCACGTCCGGCATCCTGCAGTGCTTCCTGGGTACGTTACCCAACAATTGCAAGACCTGTGGGTAGTGGGAGGCCGGTGGCGTCCAAACGAAATAGATACAGCTTTTTTGTCTCGTCAATATTCATTAGGGCATCATGGACTAATATTTCGTCATCATTTCCGTTATTAAGAATTTCCTGTTTTCGTTATCATTACACTTTAGTCAAGAAAAAAAACCTTTGTCAATGAATAGTGTTAGTTTAAATTTTCGTCAACGTAAACAACACTGGATCAGATGTATTAAGCCTGGAGAAGGGATAAAGAAGTGATAAAGCAGTGATAAGTCCAACGTGATAATACACCAGCCATTCGGCTCCTACTGTAACTGTCATTTTTCTAATCAGTAAAGGATGGCTGGTGCGTTATCACGTTGCTCTTATCATTGGTTTATCACTTCTTTATCCCTGATCAAGGTGAATACATTTTCCCCACTGTTCCTTATCCCGACTAATAAGAGTACACATGTGTTACATTAACCTTTTTCAGTGAACACCACAGTTCATTTTATACAAATACAAGGTTACAGTTTTAACAATTCTGACTCAAGACAACAGCAGAACATTTATTGAGCAGGAACAAGCTTGACAGTCTGTTCCAGCTGATAGAAGTATCAGTGAGGCAGTACACCTAAATACAATATGCAATCAATGCTTAAAATGAGACAGTTAACCATGTTAAATAAATAATTAATTAAAAAATAGGAGGATGTGACATAATGGCTAAACATTCACCACAGTTAAAATTAGTCTTAAAAATATTACAGTGTAGGTGATTAGTAACAGGTTGAAGTTTAGGGACAAATTGTCTATTTTCAACCTCAGCAACTATGTTACTTTGGCCCTCATTCCGAGTTGATTGCTCGCTAGCTACTTTTAGCAATCGTGCAAACGCATAGTCGCCGCCCACGGGGGAGTGTATTTTTGCTTTGCAGGAGTGCGAACGCCTGTGTAGCAGAGTGGCTGCAAACACATTTTGTGCAGAACAAAACCAGCACTGTAGTTACTTATTCTGGCCCTCATTCCGAGTTGCTCGCTCGCAAGCTGCTTTTAGCAGCATTGCACACGCTAAGCCGCCGCCTATTGGGAGTGAATCTTAGCTTAGCAAAATTGCGAACGAAAGATTTGCAATATTGCGAAAAGACTTCTCTGTGCAGTTTCTGAGTAGCTCGAGACTTACTCTTCCAGTGCGATCAGTTCAGTGCTTGTCGTTCCTGGTTTGACGTTACAAACACACCCAGCGTTTGCCCAGACACTCCTCCGTTTCTCCAGCCACTCCCGCGTTTTTCCCAGAAACAGTAGCGTTTTTTCACACACTCCCATAAAACGGCCAGTTTCCGCCCAGAAACACCCACTTCCTGTCAATCACATTACGATCACCAGAACGAAGAAAAAACCTCGTAATGCCGTGAGTAAAATACCAATCTCCATAGCAAATTTACTTGGCGCAGTCGCAGTGCGAACATTGCGCATGCGCAATAAGCGGAAAATCGCTGCGATGCGAAGAAAATGACCGAGCGAACAACTCGGAATGACCACCTCTGTGCGATGATTGCTGCGACAAGTGACATGGTAATGATGTCAGATACCCGCCCAGCAAACTCCCGGCCACGCCTGCGTTTTTCAAAACACTCCCAGAAAACGGTCAGTTGCCACCCAGAAACTCCCACTTCCTGTCGATCTCCTTGCGTTTGCCAGTGCGACTGAAAGTGTCGCTAGAACCTGTGCAAAACCACGATGCTCATTGTACCCATACGACGCGCATGCGCATTGACGTGCATACGCATGCACAGGTAAGCCCCGTTCTGCCATAATCGATGCGCTGCGAAAATCCGTAATGAGCGATCAACTCGGAATGAGGGCCTATGTTATTATGTCCACATATAATAAGCTAAAATAATTTTGAGGCAAAACAAAACACTTATGAGGTAAAACATTAATATAACCTAAAACTGTTTTACCTAAACAATGCAATAGCAGTGGTTTCCAAACTTTTATAAATCCCTAGAGTATCAGAATTTTTTTCAAGGCACCCCTAGGCCAGGAATGCATAAAAAAAACATATTACAATTAAGTAAATTTTGTTTATATGTTCCATTATGTGGTGAGGGACAAGACTCACTTCTGTTTGTACACATATTTTATGATTGGAAGCCAGCAGCACTGGTTTTGTCTTTATATTAACCATAAATAATTTTATTTGGTCTTTGCCCAATCCAAGGCACCCGGCAAGTGTCCTGAGGAGGGCCAGATTAACAATGGGGCAGATGGAGCTCCAGCTCCAGGCATCAATATAAAAATAGACCCACAATCATGATGATTTATTTGTTCCTCACAAAATTATGCAATTTTTGCTGCCTTTACATTTTTAGGTAGACTGACAGTGGAGGGAGTGTACACTCCCACATAGCACTGGCCACACCCCCTCTGCTTCAACAATAGGCTCTTAAACATTTTCAGCCCCAGGCCCATGTGGCCCTTGATCCAGCCCTGGTCCCGAGCCACACCAGTGTGCCATGGCACACAATTTGGGAACCACTGCATTAAAGAATAAATAATTTCAATTCTGGAGACCCATATACTAGTTTAGGTTTGTTAAACAGTTTCAGTAGAGTACTTAGTTAGAAAGGCTAAAGTTCCTTATTTGGGGGGTTGGGTAGGAATTACCTGTGGCTGGGATCCCAGCGGTCAGCATCCCAATGCCAGGATCACAAACAAAGAATGCTGGCAGGGGGGGAGGGGAGCGGAACTGAGCTCACTACAGGTTGTTTTCCCACTCTATGGGTGTCGTGGATACCCACGAGTGGGAATAGTCCCTTGTAGTCAGCATGCCGACTGTCAGGATTTTCAGGGGTCGGGATGTACATCCCTTCCAAAGAGTGAGGGTTTACTTTCCTTGCATTACTCACACAGAATTGTTACTTTCGAACTCCCTTAAGATATCTTCCAAAACAAAGTATAATTAGCTTAGTGGTTCCCAAACTTTTTGAATCATACGCAAGTATCAGAATTGTTTTCATGGCGCCCCTAGACCAAAGTTTCCAGAAATAAATATTAATTTAGGTAAATTTAGTTAATATGTCTTCCTTATGTTTAGTTGTGCAGTGAGGGACAAGATATGCTTCTGCTTGTCCACATATTGTATGATTGGCAGCCACTAGCACTGGTTTTGCCTAATACATTGAACATAAATAATTTGAATTATTCCTGGACCACCAAACCAAAGCACCCATGCAAGTGCCCTGAGCCACCCCAGGGTGCCATGGCACACAGTTTGAGAACCACTACCTTAGCTGATAGTTTTCCCTCCTTGTCTGTGTGTAACAGTGACCAGTGCCGGTACGAGGTTTCTTGCCCCCCCCCCACCTTCGGAAACGCATCATGCGAGTCTTAGTACATACGGGAAAAGTTGTTGAAAACCCCAAAACTGGGTTTTTACCACATTTTCCCATTAGTACATCCTGCAGGTTGGGTATGGTACACTTGCAGTCAGGATGCCGGTGGTCAGAATACCGATCCCGGCATTCTGACTGGCTAAAACCCAACAGGGGAGCTTAGGTAAGAGAACCCTAATCCCCCTTATAACTTTCTCTCCCTGCAGCCTAAGCCTGACCCTAATCTCTCCTCCTGCTGCCTAACCCTATCCCTCCCTTCCAGCAGCCTAACCCTCACTTCTCCTTCCTGCAGCCTAACCCTAACCTTCCCCACCCCATGCAGCCTAAACCTAACCCTCCATCTCGAAGCCTATCCCTAACCCTCACCCCCTTAGTCTAACCTTAACAGAACATTAGTTCGGGATCCCAGCTGTTGGCATACTGCCGTCGGCATTCTGACAGCTGTCAGGAATCCAGGAGCTGGCATTTTGAACGCCAGGATGCTGAATCCTAAGATCCCAGCTACATCCCCATCCCACCCAGTGTGCTTCAGGAAAGGTTGCTGCTGTAATGCTGCAGGTGTACCGGGGGTGTGCAAGAACCACTAGACCAGGGCTGGATTCAGCCTTTGGGAGGCCCTGGGGCATTTAAGAAAGGAGGGCCCCCTCCATCATGTCAGCTTTACATCCTTGGCTCTGCCTATCAGGCACCTTTCCAGAGCTTTGAGCATTTGGAAAATGCAGCCAAACCTTTAAAGACTGCAGTTTGCAAAGTTTTGATTGCATTTTAGTGTTAGTCCCCTTCACCCCCCAAAGTACAGACACATGCAGGAAGTTCCCCATGCACAATGCCCAGGACCAACAACAGACTCTGCTCAAAGTAGTCACAGAGTTGTGCCAGTAGCCACGTACCTACCCTGGCTGGGTGCCCATATTTGCAGCCGCTTGCCTACGTGAAGCAGGGCAGGGAGTACATACTGCTGGATGTGCAGACTACAGTGGGTGTAATGTGGCCACGGAGAGAGACAGGACAGGATCACACCTGCTGTTGCTGCTGGCCGTTATTTCACGTCCCTCTGTAAACTGCAGCTTAGCCTATTCAGCTCCATGAGCTGAATGTACAGCACCCCTCACCTCTGGCTTGGTCTGGCTTGTGTCTCCTTGTGCTTAACCCAGTCCCATGCTGGGAGCTGGCTGCACACAGTAAATAAGATTTTACTTACCGATAAATCTATTTCTCGGAGTCCGTAGTGGATGCTGGGGTTCCTGAAAGGACCATGGGGAATAGCGGCTCCGCAGGAGACAGGGCACAAAAAGTAAAGCTTTTTCCGATCAGGTGGTGTGCACTGGCTCCTCCCCCTATGACCCTCCTCCAGACTCCAGTTAGGTACTGTGCCCGGACGAGCGTACACAATAAGGGAGGATTTTGAATCCCGGGTAAGACTCATACCAGCCACACCAATCACACCGTACAACTTGTGATCTAAACCCAGTTAACAGTATGATAACAGCGGAGCCTCTGAAAGATGGCTTCCAACAACAATAACCCGAATAAGTTAACAATAACTATGTACAATTTATGCAGATAATCCGCACTTGGGATGGGCGCCCAGCATCCACTACGGACTCCGAGAAATAGATTTATCGGTAAGTAAAATCTTATTTTCTCTATCGTCCTAGTGGATGCTGGGGTTCCTGAAAGGACCATGGGGATTATACCAAAGCTCCCAAACGGGCGGGAGAGTGCGGATGACTCTGCAGCACCGAATGAGAGAACTCCAGGTCCTCCTTAGCCAGAGTATCAAATTTGTAAAATTTTACAAACGTGTTCTCCCCTGACCACGTAGCTGCTCGGCAAAGTTGTAATGCCGAGACCCCTCGGGCAGCCGCCCAAGATGAGCCCACCTTCCTTGTGGAGTGGGCCTTTACAGATTTAGGCTGTGGCAGGCCTGCCACAGAATGTGCCAGTTGGATTGTGCTACAGATCCAACGAGCAATCGTCTGCTTAGACGCAGGAGCACCCATCTTGTTGGGTGCATACAATATAAACAACGAGTCAGATTTTCTGACTCCAGCTGTTCTTGCAATATATATTCTTAATGCTCTGACAACGTCCAGTAACTTGGAGTCCTCCAAGTCACTTGTAGCCGCAGGCACTACAATAGGCTGGTTCAGATGAAATGCTGACACCACCTTAGGGAGAAAATGCGGACGAGTCCGCAGTTCTGCCCTGTCCGAATGGAAAATCAGATATGGGCTTTTGTAAGATAAAGCTGCCAATTCTGACACTCTCCTGGCAGAAGCCAGGGCTAGAAGCATGGTCACTTTCCAAGTGAGATATTTCAAATCCACCTTATTTAGTGGTTCAACCAATGAGATTTTAGAAAATCCAAAACTACATTGAGATCCCACGGTGCCACTGGAGGCACCACAGGGGGCTGTATATGCAGCACTCCCTTAACAAAGGTCTGGACTTCAGGGACTGAAGCCAATTCTTTTTGAAAGAAAATCGACAGGGCCGAAATTTGAACCTTAATAGATCCCAATTTGAGACCCATAGACAATCCTGATTGCAGGAAATGTAGGAATCGACCCAGTTGAAATTCCTCCGTCGGAGCACTCCGATCTTCGCACCACGCAACATATTTTCGCCAAATTCGGTGATAATGTTGCACGGTTACTTCTTTCCTTGCTTTAATCAAAGTAGGAATGACTTCTTCCGGCATGCCTTTTTCCATTAGGATCCGGCGTTCAACCGCCATGCCGTCAAACGCAGCCGCGGTAAGTCTTGAAACAGACAGGGACCCTGCTGAAGCAAGTCCCTCCTTAGAGGTAGAGGCCACGGATCTTCCGTGATCATCTCTTGAAGTTCCGGGTACCAAGTCCTTCTTGGCCAATCCGGAACCACTAGTATCGTTCTTACGCCTCTTTGCCGTATAATTCTCAATACTTTTGGTATGAGAGGCAGAGGAGGAAACACATACACCGACTGGTACACCCAAGGCGTTACCAGCGCGTCCACAGCTATTGCCTGCGGATCTCTTGACCTGGCGCAATACCTGTCCAGTTTTTTGTTGAGGCGAGACGCCATCATGTCCACCATTGGTCTTTCCCAACGGGTTACCAGCATGTGGAAGACTTCTGGATGAAGTCCCCACTCTCCCGGGTGAAGATCGTGTCTGCTGAGGAAGTCTGCTTCCCAGTTGTCCACTCCCGGGATGAACACTGCTGACAGTGCTATCACATGATTCTCTGCCCAGCGAAGAATCCTTGCAGCTTCTGCCATTGCACTCCTGCTTCTTGTGCCGCCCTGTCTGTTCACATGGGCGACTGCCGTGATGTTGTCCGACTGGATCAACACCGGTTTTCCCTGAAGCAGAGGTTCTGCCTGGCTTAGAGCATTGTATATTGCTCTTAGTTCCAGAATGTTTATGTGAAGAGACGTTTCCAGGCTCGTCCATACTCCCTGGAAGTTTCTTCCTTGTGTGACTGCTCCCCAGCCTCTCAGGCTGGCGTCCGTGGTCACCAGGATCCAATCCTGTATGCCGAATCTGCGGCCCTCCAATAGATGAGGACTCTGCAACCACCACAGAAGAGACACCCTTGTCCTTGGAGACAGGGTTATCCGTAGGTGCATCTGAAGATGCGACCCTGACCATTTGTCCAACAGATCCCTTTGGAAAATTCTTGCGTGGAATCTGCCGAATGGAATTGCTTCGTAAGAAGCCACCATTTTTCCCAGGACTCTTGTGCATTGATGTACAGACACCTTTCCTGGTTTTAGGAGGTTCCTGACAAGTTCGGATAACTCCTTGGCTTTTTCCTCCGGGAGAAAAACCTTTTTCTGAACCGTGTCCAGAATCATCCCTAGGAACAGCAGACGAGTTGTCGGCATTAGCTGGGATTTTGGAATATTCAGAATCCACCCGTGCTGTTTTAGCACTTCTTGAGACAGTGCTAATCCCATCTCTAGCTGTTCTCTGGACCTCGCCCTTATTAGGAGATCGTCCAAGTATGGGATAATTAATACGCCTTTTCTTCGAAGAAGAATCATCATCTCGGCCATTACCTTTGTAAAGATCCGAGGTGCCGTGGACAATCCGAACGGCAGCGTCTGAAACTGATAGTGACAGTTTTGTACAACGAACCTGAGGTACCCCTGGTGTGAGGGGTAAATTGGAACGTGGAGATACGCATCCTTGATGTCCAAGGATACCATAAAGTCCCCCTCTTCCAGGTTCGCTATCACTGCTCTGAGTGACTCCATCTTGAACTTGAACTTCTTTATGTACAGGTTCAAGGACTTCAGATTTAGAATAGGCCTTACCGAGCCATCCGGCTTCGGTACCACAAAAAGAGTGGAATAATACCCCTTCCCTTGTTGTAGAAGAGGTACCTTGACTATCACCTGCTGAGAGTACAGCTTGTGAATGGCTTCCAAAACCGTCTCCCTTTCGGAGGGGGACGTTGGTAAAGCAGACTTCAGGAAACGGCGAGGTGGATCTGTCTCTAATTCCAACCTGTACCCTTGAGATATTATCTGCAGGATCCAGGGATCTACCTGCGAGTGAGCCCACTGCGCGCTGTAATTTTTGAGACGACCGCCCACCGTCCCCGAGTCCGCTTGAGAAGCCCCAGCGTCATGCTGAGGCTTTTGTAGAAGCCGGGGAGGGCTTCTGTTCCTGGGAAGGAGCTGCGTGTTGCTGTCTCTTCCCTCGACCTTTGCCTCGTGGCAGATATGAATAGCCCTTTGCTCTCTTATTTTTAAAGGAACGAAAGGGCTGCGGTTGAAAAGTCGGTGCCTTTTTCTGTGGGGGAGTGACTTGAGGTAGAAAGGTGGATTTCCCGGCTGCAGCCGTGGCCACCAAATCTGATAGACCGACTCCAAATAACTCCTCCCCTTTATACGGCAAAACTTCCATATGCCGTTTTGAATCCGCATCGCCTGTCCACTGTCGCGTCCATAAAGCTCTTCTGGCCGAAATGGACATAGCACTTACCCGTGATGCCAGTGTGCAGATATCCCTCTGTGCATCACGCCTATAAAGAAATGCATCCTTTATTTGTTCTAACGACAGTAAAATATTGTCCCTGTCCAGGGTATCAATATTTTCAATCAGGGACTCTGACCAAACTACCCCAGCACTGCCCATCCAGGCAGTCGCTACAGCTGGTCGTAGTATAACACCTGCATGTGTGTATATACTTTTTTGGATATTTTCCATCCTCCTATCTGATGGATCTTTAAGTGCGGCCGTCTCAGGAGAGGGTAACGCCACTTGTTTAGATAAGCGTGTTAGCGCCTTGTCCACCCTAGGAGGTGTTTCCCAGCGCTCCCTAACCTCTGGCGGGAAAGGGTATAATGCCAATAATTTCTTTGAAATTATCAGCTTTTTATCAGGGGCAACCCACGCTTCATTACACACGTCATTTAATTCTTCTGATTCAGGAAAAACTATAGGTAGTTTTTTCATACCCCACATAATACCCTGTTTAGTGGTACCTGTAGTATCAGCTAAATGTAACGCCTCCTTCATTGCCAAAATCATATAACGTGTGGCCCTACTGGAAAATACGGTTGATTCGTCACCGTCACCACTGGAGTCATCGCCTGTGTCTGGGTCTGTGTCGACCGACTGAGGCAAAGGGCGTTTCACAGCCCCTGACGGTGTTTGAGTCGCCTGGACAGGCACTAATTGATTGTCCGGCCGCCTCATGTCGTCAAACGACTGCTTTAGCGTGTTGACACTATCCCGTAGTTCCATAAATAAAGGCATCCATTCCGGTGTCGACTCCCTAGGGGGTGACATCCTCATATTTGGCAATTGCTCCGCCTCCACACCAATATCGTCCTCATACATGTCGACACACACGTACCGACACACAGCAGACACACAGGGAATGCTCCTAACGAAGACAGGACCCACTAGCCCTTTGGGGAGACAGAGGGAGAGTTTGCCAGCACACACCAAAAGCGCTATATATATATATCAGGGATAGCCTTATAATAAGTGCTCCCTTATAGCTGCTTTGTTATATCAAAATATCGCCATAAATGTGCCCCCCCCCTCTCTGTTTTACCCTGTTTCTGTAGTGCAGTGCAGGGGAGAGACTTGGGAGCCGTCCTGACCAGCGGAGCTGTGAGAGGAAATGGCGCCGTGTGCTGAGGAGATAGGCCCCGCCCCTTTTCTGGCGGGCTCGTCTCCCGCTATTTAGAAAAATTAGGCAGGGGTTAAATATCTCCATATAGCCTCTAGGGCTATATGTGAGGTATTTTTAGCCTTTATAGGTAATCATTTTGCCTCCCAGGGCGCCCCCCTCCCAGCGCCCTGCACCCTCAGTGACTGCCGTGTGAAGTGTGCTGAGAGGAAAATGGCGCACAGCTGCAGTGCTGTGCGCTACCTTTTGAAGACTGCAGGAGTCTTCAGCCGCCGATTCTGGACCTCTTCTGTCTTCAACATCTGCAAGGGGGCCGGCGGCGTGGCTCCGGTGACCATCCAGGCTGTACCTGTGATCGTCCCTCTGGAGCTTGATGTCCAGTAGCCAAGAAACCAATCCATCCTGCACGCAGGTGAGTTGACTCCTTCTCCCCTCAGTCCCTCGCTGCAGTGATCCTGTTGCCAGCAGGAATCACTGTAAAATAAAAAACCTAGCTAAACTTTTTCTAAGCAGCTCTTTAGGAGAGCCACCTAGATTGCACCCTTCTCGGCCGGGCACAAAAATCTAACTGGAGTCTGGAGGAGGGTCATAGGGGGAGGAGCCAGTGCACACCACCTGATCGGAAAAAGCTTTACTTTTTGTGCCCTGTCTCCTGCGGAGCCGCTATTCCCCATGGTCCTTTCAGGAACCCCAGCATCCACTAGGACGATAGAGAAATAACTTTCTAGACACTGCACTGCATTCCTAACCCAACCACCTTCGGCCTCCGTTCACGCTCACAGGCAAAGCACAGCCTAATAAATCATGCAGAGAGAGGCTACCGCTGATCTCCGTAGATCACAGGCGAGGGTGTGTGTACAGTGGCATCTACACATACTTAATGCTGGACTACAATCACTAAATAGAGAGAGGATAAAGTACGGGCTTTGCTAGGGTGGAGGTGTAGGGGAAGGGGGCGAATGCTCCAATCGACCCTGCCTCCCCGCCCCATCAGCTACTGCTTAATTACCATTCATCTTCGGGAGAGGGGCGAGGACTGCAGAGAGGAGCAGACATAAGAATAGATGGCTGCCGGGTAACATACACTGTCAGTGCTGCTGTGCCGGCTGATAACAGGTGGGCAGCCACGGCATCCCTGCTCCGCTCCTCATCTCTTAAGGAAGAGGAGCAGCTGAGCTAAGGCAGTAATATAGGAGCGCTCATCGGCAGCGTGTGGCACCGTCCTCCAGTGGCCAGTGCCCATAGGCAGCTGACTAAAGCTGCCTAATGGTAGCACCAGCCCTGAAAGGAACAAATATAAACTGTAGGTCTCTGGAAAGATGAACAATGTTTCAATATGCTCCCTGCAAGGCTCACATTTGTATTAACTCTTCCTGTGCTGTGGTGTGAAAGCATTGCTTAGGGAGGATTGCTGTTGCAGCTATAGACGATTGGCTATGCACAACTGTGGATATCTGTGTTAAAGTGGCCATACACTATACAATTATCTGGCACATCATCTGCCAGATCTGGCTGTTTGAAATGAAGTCTGGTAATGGATACGTTTTTATCCTTTTCCCAATGTTTGGGAGCAAATGTTTTATTGCCATTTGCTCTCATCCATTACCAGATTTTTATTTCAACCAACCAGATCTGGCAGATGATCTGCCAGATAATTATATAGTGTATGTCCAGCTTAAGTCATACAATAGCTGCCCTAGTAGACTATAACTCGACTCTGTTAGGTAGAGAAGGGGAAATGGGCGGTCCTGCTGCTTGACACATATAATAAATGGCTATGCAAGGTAGCGTAGAGGTCTTCCTCGCTCTCTTTCTCTCTATCTCTCTCTGTATTGTCTAATTCCCTCTTCCTTGAATTCAGCAGCCTCTAGTAGGTGTTTCCTGCTATATCCCTTTCACAATTACTGCTCTACAAGGAAAGTGTAATCTGTGCTCTGTTTTGCTCCCTAGCTGTTTACCCATCATAGGAGATGCTTCTAGGCCAACCTGTAGTGGGATGCAAGTAACTAGGCACTGAAATATAGCTCTGCTCACTGCTTCCTTCCAGTAGCGGATCTTGCCACGGGCAAGCAGGACTTTTGCCCGGGGCGCCGCCTTCCGGAGGGTGCCGGCGCCATCCGGAGGGCGCTGCACCACGGCAAGATCCGCTGCTGCTGTGCCCCCCGCTGCCCGGTCTGTCCCGCTGCCCCCCGCTGTGAAGGGAACTAGACGCGTAGCGTCTAGTTTCCCTTCATGGAGAGGACCTTTACTGTGCGGTGCGTGATGACATCATCGCTCACCACACAGCAAAGGTCCTCTCCACGAAGGGAACTAGACGCGTAGCGTCTAGTTTCCCTTCGTGGAGAGGACCTTTGCTGTGCGGTGCGCGATGACGTCATTGCGCACCGCACATCATTTCAGCGCTCATACTGTACAGGGGGCGTAACTGACCACGCCCCCTGTATGAAGCCACGCCCCCATTTCCTGCCCGGGGCGCTGCAAGCGCTCCAACCGGCCCTGCTAGTTCCTTCACCCTGCCACTGCTGTTCACCACTGCTGTAAACAGGGAACCGTTGGGCTTCTTCTCATATCCTCTGCATGCTACCAGAGATCTTCCCTCGCTCCAGTCACACCACCAGGAAAGGCACTCAGTGAACCACTCAGCCCTTAGGTCCTCCTCCGCTCACCATTAGTCATTGACTTGAGATTGCTTCCTCAGCACACCAACAGATGCCAGAGTCCAACTGTTGATTGTTCAAGTGCATGCCAGCAGCAGCACTCAGGTTACAGTTAACCCTTTCCCTGCAGAAAGTTTCAGAGCATCTGTTCAGGGCTTTATTCTGTGGGGGGGAAGGGGCACAACAGTACATCAAAAGTATGTGGCAGCTCTAATGGGGTATCACACCCACAATGGTATTAATTGCTTCCACCACATCTCTAAAAGTGACCAGATCCATGGATACCTGGGTTGAAAAGGGATTGTACTGCTCAGCAGCTGCCCAGCATACTGCTCCAGCAGGTGTCATTGTCAGCATCCACCACCATGTTGAATCGTGCCCAGCTTTTCTCCTCGTGCTGAGGCTCTGGCTTGGAGGGTGGTGGGGAGGATTTTTTAAAATGTAAAAACAACTAAAATCATGTAGTTTGGGCCTGTTTTGGTTCTTCCAATAGTACCTTTAATAGCATTAATTTCTAGTCATTTCCAGACAGTTTTGACCACCTCACAGCTCACAATATTGTTTTCACCAATATTTGCCAAAGGCTGAAGCAAGCTGGCTGGCTTCTAAGCAACAGAAAAGCAGCACAAACACACACCAGTTTAAAAGAATATAGCACATCTATGAAACATTGTCACACAGCAGTGACAGAAAAGTGTGCAAGATGGAATTGTCCTTGGGCCCTCCCACCCTTATGCTGTATATTAAGAGGACATTCACAGATAAACAAAGCATGTGACAGGGACTGCCACCTTTGTTGCTAAAGAACTTGGTTTGCTTGGGCCCCCACAAAGCAAGCTACCAATGGGCATAAGGCAGCTAACACTGTTGTTTTGTTAATAATATCTTTTCTACCACAGGAAAATGACATCATTGTCATCCTCATCCTCACCCTCATTAGTGTTAACATCAACATCACACAATATTAAATCATCCCTGCTGGAATTCACCATTAAAAAAGTCTCTGTACTTTGACAAATTGGCAGGAAAGGTCTTCCTAATGGAATTTGTCATTCATTTTTATGAACATCATCTTTTCAACATTTTGAAGAAATACCCTCTTATGCTGATCACTCACAAGGTTCCCAGCTGTTCTGAAATCCAACAGCCTTTCACAGTCACAATTTCTATGTGCATTAAGGACTTGTGATGATGTACATCAAGCAGAACGCTGCATGGATGAAATGTTCTCACAATTTGAAGTTAGAGGCTATGAAGTAGCCCATTTGAGGGCCATTAAGCAGGAGATATTGTGATTCCTAGGGAGAATACTCTTAGACCATCTCTCTCTAAAGTCAATCCAAGCAATCTATTACTTTCTGTACATCAATTCCATCCTTTCAGTAATGCTAATATGTAATTTGGGAAAACATTATGGCCGGTGAGCACGAGTGATGCTGATTTGAAGACGCTCAGCAATTCCAGCTTGAAGCCAAGCTATAAGAGAACAAGGAACTTACGTGACCTGCTGGTGAAGCACGACATATCAGGTCTGGGAAATATACGTCCTACTAACTTTTTAACTAAGAAGTCAGGGTTGCTGTAAATGCTTTGGATGTACGACGTGCAGGTACATGGAATGTAGACCATTTTTTCACATCCTCATTCAGGCGTTAATATCAAAATTAGGCATGTACTTTCATGTATGAGTTCACATGTTGTATATTACATCCGTTGTCCCTACGGGATGCGGTCAAGATCCCGCCGGATGGAATCCCGGTGGTCGAAATACTGACGCCGGAATCTCGACCGCCACAATCACGACCGCCACATCCCGACATATTCTCCCTCCATGGGTGTCCACGACAACCATAGAGGGAGAATATAATAGTGTGCCGAGCGCAGCGTGACGAGCGAAGCGAGCCTGCAAGGGGCTGCGTTCCGCTCGCCACCCCTGTCGGGATTGTGTGGTCGGGATTCCGGTGTCGGTATTTCGACCGCCGGGATCCCGTCCAGTGGGATTTAGTACTGATCCCGTCCCTACAGACTGATGTTTATTGGAAAGACCATACACCAAATCAGGGATAGGATGGCTTTGCATCATCAAGCAATTAGAGCTGCGTGAGAGTGCTAACCGCAGGAACAACCAGTGGCTTGCCACTTCAGGGAAGCCAGACATTCTCTGGCCATGATGAGACATATAGTTATTGATCATGTCCCCACTGATGCCCCATTTGGACTAAACAAAACCAACAGTTTAAGCTGCTTTTAATAAAAAAAAAGTATTTATATATATATATATATATATACAGATGGCTATATCACAGTCAGGGGCGATGCCTAGGTGCGCCTGTGCCTCGGCCCACCGCCGAGCGTACACAGATGCTCCCAATCACTTTGAATAGGGTGCGTGCGCATCTACGATGCATGTGCACCCCTTTCGCTCCTGGCGGTCCACCTCGCTGGGCGCGACTAAGCATAGATGGAGCCACGATTAGCATTGCTCCATCTATACAACCTTTATCTCTGATGATCTTTCCTTTGCAGCTTTAAGCGATAGCCTACCTGTCTGTTTTAGATCTAATATGGTGTACAATCATTCCATATGAGCAGGGGTTAAAGTGGGACGGAATGGGGCGGAACTGCGTTCCGTCAGTTGCAATTGCAGGCGGAACGCGTTCCGCCTCTGCCCGCCCACTTTTCCCCGGCCACTGCATTTAAGTACAGGCAGCTGCGCTGGCTGATTATGAAGGAGTCCGGCCGCCGGCTTCTCTCCTCTGGCTGCCCCACTGCTACAAAGTGACAGTGATTAGGAAGTCCCGCCTCCGGCAGTTCCCCTCCAATGGCGGCGGTGGTGGGAATGAGACAGCGCCGTGACGTTATCACGTGCCTGTCTCTCCTGGGTACTGAGCGCTGCCGCAAGAAGATGAACTGTGAGAGGAGGACCCATGCGGATGCTGAAGCCAGCTACAATTTGACTGTGAGTCAGTCTGCCGAGTTTTGTGTGTATGAGATTTAGAGGGGAGCAGGGACATACAGTTGTGTTGCCTACAGTGGGATAATATTGCTATTAAGCTGAATTTGACCCTGCACTTTAAGAGGAATGTTAAAGATAGGAAAAGAGCTGACATTGCTAATTATGAGCGGTGTATGGGGAGAGTGCACAGCTGCCACTATACGGAATATATAACCGTATAAAATCATCTCTTGAACTATTCTAAATATACATACTATTTAAATTATAACCCACATTGACTTTCTTGGGCATGTCTTTCTCATATTCACATATGACTACTCACTATATTACACACTCCACTCATTAACACTTCAGAAGGGACTAGAGATGAGCGCCTGAAATTTTTCGGGTTTTGTGTTTTGGTTTTGGGTTCGGTTCCGCGGCCGTGTTTTGGGTTCGAACGCGTTTTGGCAAAACCTCACCGAATTTTTTTTGTCGGATTCGGGTGTGTTTTGGATTCGGGTGTTTTTTTCAAAAAACACTAAAAAACAGCTTAAATCATAGAATTTGGGGGTCATTTTGATCCCAAAGTATTATTAACCTCAAAAACCATAATTTACACTCATTTTCAGTCTATTCTGAATACCTCACACCTCACAATATTATTTTTAGTCCTAAAATTTGCACCGAGGTCGCTGTGTGAGTAAGATAAGCGACCCTAGTGGCCGACACAAACACCGGGCCCATCTAGGAGTGGCACTGCAGTGTCACGCAGGATGTCCCTTCCAAAAAACCCTCCCCAAACAGCACATGACGCAAAGAAAAAAAGAGGCGCAATGAGGTAGCTGTGTGAGTAAGATTAGCGACCCTAGTGGCCGACACAAACACCGGGCCCATCTAGGAGTGGCACTGCAGTGTCACGCAGGATGTCCCTTCCAAAAAACCCTCCCCAAACAGCACATGACGCAAAGAAAAAAAGAGGCGCAATGAGGTAGCTGTGTGAGTAAGATTAGCGACCCTAGTGGCCGACACAAACACCGGGCCCATCTAGGAGTGGCACTGCAGTGTCACGCAGGATGTCCCTTCCAAAAAACCCTCCCCAAACAGCACATGACGCAAAGAAAAAAAGAGGCGCAATGAGGTAGCTGTGTGAGTAAGATTAGCGACCCTAGTGGCCGACACAAACACCGGGCCCATCTAGGAGTGGCACTGCAGTGTCACGCAGGATGTCCCTTCCAAAAAACCCTCCCCAAACAGCACATGACGCAAAGAAAAAAAGAGGCGCAATGAGGTAGCTGACTGTGTGAGTAAGATTAGCGACCCTAGTGGCCGACACAAACACCGGGCCCATCTAGGAGTGGCACTGCAGTATCACGCAGGATGTCCCTTCCAAAAAACCCTCCCCAATCAGCACATGATGCAAAGAAAAAGAAAAGAAAAAAGAGGTGCAAGATGGAATTGTCCTTGGGACCTCCCACCCACCCTTATGTTGTATAAACAAAACAGGACATGCACACTTTAACCAACCCATCATTTCAGTGACAGGGTCTGCCACACGACTGTGACTGATATGACGGGTTGGTTTGGACCCCCCCCAAAAAAGAAGCAATTAATCTCTCCTTGCACAAACTGGCTCTACAGAGGCAAGATGTCCACCTCATCTTCACCCTCCGATATATCACCGTGTACATCCCCCTCCTCACAGATTATCAATTCGTCCCCACTGGAATCCACCATCTCAGCTCCCTGTGTACTTTGTGGAGGCAATTGCTGCTGGTCAATGTCTCCGCGGAGGAATTGATTATAATTCATTTTAATGAACATCATCTTCTCCACATTTTCTGGATGTAACCTCGTACGCCGATTGCTGACAAGGTGAGCGGCGGCACTAAACACTCTTTCGGAGTACACACTTGTGGGAGGGCAACTTAGGTAGAATAAAGCCAGTTTGTGCAAGGGCCTCCAAATTGCCTCTTTTTCCTGCCAGTATAAGTACGGACTGTGTGACGTGCCTACTTGGATGCGGTCACTCATATAATCCTCCACCATTCTATCAATGTTGAGAGAATCATATGCAGTGACAGTAGACGACATGTCCGTAATCGTTGTCAGGTCCTTCAGTCCGGACCAGATGTCAGCATCAGCAGTCGCTCCAGACTGCCCTGCATCACCGCCAGCGGGTGGGCTCGGAATTCTGAGCCTTTTCCTCGCACCCCCAGTTGCGGGAGAATGTGAAGGAGGAGATGTTGACAGGTCGCGTTCCGCTTGACTTGACAATTTTGTCACCAGCAGGTCTTTCAACCCCAGCAGACCTGTGTCTGCCGGAAAGAGAGATCCAAGGTAGGCTTTAAATCTAGGATCGAGCACGGTGGCCAAAATGTAGTGCTCTGATTTCAACAGATTGACCACCCGTGAATCCTTGTTAAGCGAATTAAGGGCTGCATCCACAAGTCCCACATGCCTAGCGGAATCGCTCCCTTTTAGCTCCTTCTTCAATGCCTCCAGCTTCTTCTGCAAAAGCCTGATGAGGGGAATGACCTGACTCAGGCTGGCAGTGTCTGAACTGACTTCACGTGTGGCAAGTTCAAAGGGCATCAGAACCTTGCACAACGTTGAAATCATTCTCCACTGCACTTGAGACAGGTGCATTCCACCTACTATATCGTGCTCAATTGTATAGGCTTGAATGGCCTTTTGCTGCTCCTCCAACCTCTGAAGCATATAGAGGGTTGAATTCCACCTCGTTACCACTTCTTGCTTCAGATGATGGCAGGGCAGGTTCAGTAGTTTTTGGTGGTGCTCCAGTCTTCTGTACGTGGTGCCTGTACGCCGAAAGTGTCCCGCAATTTTTCTGGCCACCGACAGCATCTCTTGCACGCCCCTGTCGTTTTTTAAAAAATTCTGCACCACCAAATTCAAGGTATGTGCAAAACATGGGACGTGCTGGAATTTGCCCATATTTAATGCACACACAATATTGCTGGCGTTGTCCGATGCCACAAATCCACAGGAGAGTCCAATTGGGGTAAGCCATTCCGCGATGATCTTCCTCAGTTGCCGTAAGAGGTTTTCAGCTGTGTGCGTATTCTGGAAAGCGGTGATACAAAGCGTAGCCTGCCTAGGAAAGAGTTGGCGTTTGCGAGATGCTGCTACTGGTGCCGCCGCTGCTGTTCTTGCGGCGGGAGTCCATACATCTACCCAGTGGGCTGTCACAGTCATATAGTCCTGACCCTGCCCTGCTCCACTTGTCCACATGTCCGTGGTTAAGTGGACATTGGGTACAACTGCATTTTTTAGGACACTGGTGAGTCTTTTTCTGACGTCCGTGTACATTCTCGGTATCGCCTGCCTAGAGAAGTGGAACCTAGATGGTATTTGGTAACGGGGGCACACTGCCTCAATAAATTGTCTAGTTCCCTGTGAACTAACGGCGGATACCGGACGCACGTCTAACACCAACATAGTTGTCAAGGACTCAGTTATCCGCTTTGCAGTAGGATGACTGCTGTGATATTTCATCTTCCTCGCAAAGGACTGTTGAACAGTCAATTGCTTACTGGAAGTAGTACAAGTGGGCTTACGACTTCCCCTCTGGGATGACCATCGACTCCCAGCGGCAACAACAGCAGCGCCAGCAGCAGTAGGCGTTACACGCAAGGATGCATCGGAGGAATCCCAGGCAGGAGAGGACTCGTCAGAATTGCCAGTGACATGGCCTGCAGGACTATTGGCATTCCTGGGGAAGGAGGAAATTGACACTGAGGGAGTTGGTGGGGTGGTTTGCGTGAGCTTGGTTACAAGAGGAAGGGATTTACTGGTCAGTGGACTGCTTCCGCTGTCACCCAAAGTTTTTGAACTTGTCACTGACTTATTATGAATGCGCTGCAGGTGACGTATAAGGGAGGATGTTCCGAGGTGGTTAACGTCCTTACCCCTACTTATTACAGCTTGACAAAGGGAACACACGGCTTGACACCTGTTGTCCGCATTTCTGGTGAAATACCTCCACACCGAAGAGCTGATTTTTTTGGTATTTTCACCTGGCATGTCAACGGCCATATTCCTCCCACGGACAACAGGTGTCTCCCCGGGTGCCTGACTTAAACAAACCACCTCACCATCAGAATCCTCCTGGTCAATTTCCTCCCCAGCGCCAGCAACACCCATATCCTCCTCATCCTGGTGTACTTCAACACTGACATCTTCAATCTGACTATCAGGAACTGGACTGCGGGTGCTCCTTCCAGCACTTGCAGGGGGCGTGCAAATGGTGGAAGGCGCATGCTCTTCACGTCCAGTGTTGGGAAGGTCAGGCATCGCAACCGACACAATTGGACTCTCCTTGTGGATTTGGGATTTCGAAGAATGCACAGTTCTTTGCTGTGCTGCTTTTGCCAGCTTGAGTCTTTTCATTTTTCTAGCGAGAGGCTGAGTGCTTCCATCCTCATGTGAAGCTGAACCACTAGCCATGAACATAGGCCAGGGCCTCAGCCGTTCCTTGCCACTCCGTGTGGTAAATGGCATATTGGCAAGTTTACGCTTCTCCTCCGACAATTTTATTTTAGGTTTTGGAGTCCTTTTTTTACTGATATTTGGTGTTTTGGATTTGACATGCTCTGTACTATGACATTGGGCATCGGCCTTGGCAGACGACGTTGCTGGCATTTCATCGTCTCGGCCATGACTAGTGGCAGCAGCTTCAGCACGAGGTGGAAGTGGATCTTGATCTTTCCCTAATTTTGGAACCTCAACATTTTTGTTCTCCATATTTTAATAGGCACAACTAAAAGGCACCTCAGGTAAACAATGGAGATGGATGGATTGGATACTAGTATACAATTATGGACGGGCTGCCGAGTGCCGACACAGAGGTAGCCACAGCCGTGAACTACCGCACTGTACTGTGTCTGCTGCTAATATATAGACTGGTTGATAAAGAGATAGTATACTCGTAACTAGTATGTATGTATAAAGAAAGAAAAAAAAAACACGGTTAGGTGGTATATACAATTATGGACGGGCTGCCGAGTGCCGACACAGAGGTAGCCACAGCCGTGAACTACCGCACTGTACTGTGTCTGCTGCTAATATATAGACTGGTTGATAAAGAGATAGTATACTCGTAACTAGTATGTATGTATAAAGAAAGAAAAAAAAACCACGGTTAGGTGGTATATACAATTATGGACGGGCTGCCGAGTGCCGACACAGAGGTAGCCACAGCCGTGAACTACCGCACTGTACTGTGTCTGCTGCTAATATAGACTGGTTGATAAAGAGATAGTATACTCGTAACTAGTATGTATGTATAAAGAAAGAAAAAAAAACCACGGTTAGGTGGTATATACAATTATGGACGGGCTGCCGAGTGCCGACACAGAGGTAGCCACAGCCGTGAACTACCGCACTGTACTGTGTCTGCTGCTAATATATAGACTGGTTGATAAAGAGATAGTATACTCGTAACTAGTATGTATGTATAAAGAAAGAAAAAAAAACCACGGTTAGGTGGTATATACAATTATGGACGGGCTGCCGAGTGCCGACACAGAGGTAGCCACAGCCGTGAACTACCGCACTGTACTGTGTCTGCTGCTAATATATAGACTGGTTGATAAAGAGATAGTATACTCGTAACTAGTATGTATGTATAAAGAAAGAAAAAAAAACCACGGTTAGGTGGTATATACAATTATGGACGGGCTGCCGAGTGCCGACACAGAGGTAGCCACAGCCGTGAACTACCGCACTGTACTGTGTCTGCTGCTAATATATAGACTGGTTGATAAAGAGATAGTATACTCGTAACTAGTATGTATGTATAAAGAAAGAAAAAAAAACCACGGTTAGGTGGTATATACAATTATGGACGGGCTGCCGAGTGCCGACACAGAGGTAGCCACAGCCGTGAACTACCGCACTGTACTGTGTCTGCTGCTAATATAGACTGGTTGATAAAGAGATAGTATACTCGTAACTAGTATGTATGTATAAAGAAAGAAAAAAAAACCACGGTTAGGTGGTATATACAATTATGGACGGGCTGCCGAGTGCCGACACAGAGGTAGCCACAGCCGTGAACTACCGCACTGTACTGTGTCTGCTGCTAATATATAGACTGGTTGATAAAGAGATAGTATACTCGTAACTAGTATGTATGTATAAAGAAAGAAAAAAAAACCACGGTTAGGTGGTATATACAATTATGGACGGGCTGCCGAGTGCCGACACAGAGGTAGCCACAGCCGTGAACTACCGCACTGTACTGTGTCTGCTGCTAATATATAGACTGGTTGATAAAGAGATAGTATACTCGCAACTAGTATGTATGTATAAAGAAAGAAAAAAAAACCACGGTTAGGTGGTATATACAATTATGGACGGGCTGCCGAGTGCCGACACAGAGGTAGCCACAGCCGTGAACTACCGCACTGTACTGTGTCTGCTGCTAATATATAGACTGGTTGATAAAGAGATAGTATACTCGTAACTAGTATGTATGTATAAAGAAAGAAAAAAAAACCACGGTTAGGTGGTATATACAATTATGGACGGGCTGCCGAGTGCCGACACAGAGGTAGCCACAGCCGTGAACTACCGCACTGTACTGTGTCTGCTGCTAATATATAGACTGGTTGATAAAGAGATAGTATACTCGTAACTAGTATGTATGTATAAAGAAAGAAAAAAAAACCACGGTTAGGTGGTATATACAATTATGGACGGGCTGCCGAGTGCCGACACAGAGGTAGCCACAGCCGTGAACTACCGCACTGTACTGTGTCTGCTGCTAATATAGACTGGTTGATAAAGAGATAGTATACTACTAATATTATATATACTGGTGGTCAGGTCACTGGTCACTAGTCACACTGGCAGTGGCACTCCTGCAGCAAAAGTGTGCACTGTTTAATTTTAATATAATATTATGTACTCCTGGCTCCTGCTATAACCTATAACTGGCACTGCAGTAGTGCTCCCCAGTCTCCCCCACAATTATAAGCTGTGTGAGCTGAGCAGTCAGACAGATATATAATATATATAGATGATGCAGCACACTGGCCTGAGCCTGAGCAGTGCACACAGATATGGTATGTGACTGACTGAGTCACTGTGTGTATCGCTTTTTTCAGGCAGAGAACGGATATATTAAATAAACTGCACTGTGTGTCTGGTGGTCACTCACTATATAATATATTATGTACTCCTGGCTCCTGCTATAACCTATAACTGGCACTGCAGTAGTGCTCCCCAGTCTCCCCCACAATTATAAGCTGTGTGAGCTGAGCAGTCAGACAGATATATATAATATTATTTATATATAGATAATAGATGATGCAGCACACTGACCTGAGCCTGAGCAGTGCACACAGATATGGTATGTGACTGAGTCACTGTGTGCTGTGTATCGCTTTTTTCAGGCAGAGAACGGATTATAAATAAAACTGGTGGTCACTGGTCACTATCAGCAAAACTCTGCACTGTACTGAGTACTCCTAATGCTCCCCAAAATTAGTAAATCAAGTGTCTCTCTAATCTATTCTAAACGGAGAGGACGCCAGCCACGTCCTCTCCCTATCAATCTCAATGCACGTGTGAAAATGGCGGCGACGCGCGGCTCCTTATATAGAATCCGAGTCTCGCGATAGAATCCGAGCCTCGCGAGAATCCGACAGCGTCATGATGACGTTCGGGCGCGCTCGGGTTAACCGAGCAAGGCGGGAAGATCCGAGTCGCTCGGACCCGTGAAAAAAAACATGAAGTTCTGGCGGGTTCGGATTCAGAGAAACCGAACCCGCTCATCTCTAGAAGGGACCTTCTGTAGGTTGTTTAAAAAAAAAAAAGTCTCCATATTCTGTTTCCTAATCCAGGTTATCGTCGCCGTTTTTCCCATTAACACTGTTTTAATATTTTTACATTTCATAGTGTCAACTTTCTCTTGCATCTTGCGTATTAAATTGGAAAGGTGATAGACTGTATCTTGTTCCTATAGGTAGCTTGTCTTCTGCCACTCTTATCAGCTATTGGTAGGCTCTGTACAGTATCTCATTGACAGCAAGTTCGGGTGGTCTTCAGTTTGCCAAGTGGCAGCTTCTCATTAGCTGGCAGTACGGGAGCTGTGAATGGCGCGCAATAGGTGCCAGATTGTCACTGGAGCGCAATGAAGGGGGCACCTTCTCCATTGCCTCCGACACTGCGGCTGTCCAGCTGCGGCTCTCATATCCCGCATGACACCCCGGCTCCCGTCCCCTGAGAAGTGACATCAGGGCTGGCCGGCTCCTGCCTCACAGTGCAGCTGCCCGGCACCGGCTCCCGCACCACAGCACAGATGCCCGGCTTCGGCTCCTGCCCTACAGCGCCGCTGTCCAGCTCCTGCATGCAGAAACCGAGGCTCCTGCATGCTGACACCGAGCCAGGTGAGAAGAGGTAACTGATGGAGGAAAGTGTCAGGGTGGGGACAGTGTGTGTATCAATGTGGCTGTGTATTCGTGTGTGTATTTGTATAGATGTGTATGTGGCTATGTGTGTATAAGTGGTGTGTGTGTGTGTGTGTGTGTGTGTGTGTGTGTATATCTGGTTGGGTGTGTTTTTGTATATATGTGAGTGCGTGTATATGTGGTTGTGAGTGTATACCTGGGCTGGGCCGAGGGGGGGCAATATAAACTTTTTCGCCTCCGGGCGTCTGGTAGTAACTTACGCCCCTGCTGGAGACCAACACGTTACACAGTTATAAAATTTTGTGTGGTCACGCCCCTTCCTTGTGAGGCCACACCCCTTTCTGCGGCACGCGCTAACCGGAGGCTGTCGTGGGGGAGGTGAGTTCCCCCACCTCTCCAGGACCACTTTAAGCCCTGCATATGAGTGATAATTATGTCCTAGAATTTATCATTTAGAACATCCCCTATTTTTGTCAGTTTTCTATTATTTGTCCGTAGGGATTACATCCTGAGTTGAATTGTCTTGCACCCATGGCTCAGTAGCATTTAAAATAATCTCTCATTATGGCCAATATATTGGAGTATATACCTAACGGTAGAATCATTGCTAGTCTCTATTTATACATGTACATTTTTTCTTTTGTTGTGGCAAATGTGAATTTTTTTATATGACCTTTATTTGCTGCAGTAGTGCTGCCACCTTGTGCCATTTTGTATGTACTGCTCATCATTATTTGCTTTAGGGTGTTTTCTACTTCACTGCTCACTCAGGCTGGGTTACCATAGTAACGCGCGAGTAGGTGCGCGTTGCGCATAGTGGAATGCACGATGTCTTCGGGAGCCGCCGGCGTCTGTGCACTGGTGGGTGATGGTTCCAATGATGGTGTTCTCTTCTCATTCTTCATGTATATAAGATAAGATGTTTGTGTACTTTGTGTGTCATGATGAAATTTTAACAAATAATACGAATTGTTGACCATGTGAATTCTTAGTTTTGTATTTTTAATACATTAGCAAAAATCTCAAAAAAACTTTTTTTCACATTGTCATTATGGGGTATTGTGTGTAGAATTTTGAGGGAGAAAATTAATTTATTTTATTTTGGAATAAGGCTGTAACATAACAAAATGTGGAAAATGTGAAGCGCTGTGAATACTTTCCGGATGCACTGTATACATGTCTATATATAATTGCTACTCAGTAAATGTTAGTAATGCACTCCTTAAGGTAATGAAAGCAACATATAACTCGCTTGTGTATATGACAAATCCTTTGTCAGAACAAGAAAGAAAAAGGCGGCACTCCACGGACTTCAAATGAAAAAGACTGTGTATTAATAAACAAAAATCTTACAGTACGATGTTTCATCTCCGCGCAGGATGTTTTTTTCAAGGACATATGCTGTGGGAACAAACAGCGTGTATGTATATATATATATATATATATATATATACTGTATGTATATATTAGAGATGTGTACCGGACATTTTTCGGGTTTTGTGTTTTGGTTTTGGATTCGGTTTCTCGGCCTTGTTTTGGATTCGGACGCATTTTGCCAAAACCTCCCTGAAATTTTTTTGTCCAATTCAGGTGTGTTTTGGATTCGGGTGTTTTTTTTTTTCAAAAAACCCTAAAAAACAGCTTAAATCATAGAATGTGGGGGTCATTTTGATCCCATAGTATTATTAACCTCAATAACCATAATTTCCACTCATTTCCAGTCTATTCTGAACACCTCACACCTCACAATATTATTTTTAGTCCTAAAACTTGCACCAAGGTCGCTGGATGGCTAAGCTAAGCGACCCAAGTGGCCGGCACAAACATCTGGCCCATCTAGGAGTGGCACTGCAGTGTCAGGCAGGATGGCACTTAAAAAAAATTATCCCCAAACATCACATGATGCAGAGATTGAAAAAAAAAAAAAGAGGTGCAAGATGGAATTGTCCTTGGGCCCTCCCACCCACCCTTATGTTGTATAAACAGGACATGCACACTTTAACAAACCCATCATTTCAGCGACAGGGTCTGCCACACGACTGTGACTGAAATGAATGGTTGGTTTGGACCTCTACCAAAATAGAAGCAATCAATCTCTCCTTGCACAAACTGGCTCTACCGAGGCAAGATGTCCACCTCCTCCTCATCGTCCGATTCCTCACCCCTTTCACTGTGTACATCCCCCTCCTCACAGATTATTAATTCGTCCCCACTGGAATCCACCATCTCAGGTCCCTGTGTACTTTGTGGAGGCAATTGCTGGTGAATGTCTCCACGGAGGAATTGATTATAATTCATTTTGATGATCATCATCTTCTCCACATTTTCTGGATGTAACCTCGTACGCCGATTGCTGACAAGGTGACCGGCTGCACTAAACACTCTTTCAGAGTACACACTGGGGGGGGGGGGGGCAATTTAGGTAAAATAAAGCCAGTTTGTGCAAGGGCCTCCAAATTGCCTCTTTTTCCTGCCAGTATATGTACGGACTGTCTGACGTGCCTACTTGGATGCGGTCACTCATATAATCCTCCACCATTCTATCAATGGTGACAGAATCATATGCAGTGACAGTAGACAACATGTCAGTAATCATTGACAGGTCCTTCAGTCTGGACCAGATGTCAGCACTCGGTCCAGACTGCCCTGCATCACCGCCAGCGGGTGGGCTCGGAATTCTTAGCCTTTTCCTTGCAGCCCCAGTTGCGGGAGAATGTGAAGGAGGAGCTGTTGACGCGTCATGTTCCACCAGCAGGTCTTTGCACCTCTGCACACTTGTGTCTGTCGGAAAGAGAGATACAATGTAGGCTTTAAACCTAGGATTGAGCACGGTGGCCAAAATGTAGTGCTCTGATTTCAACAGATTGACCACCCGTGAATCCTGGTTAAGCAAATTAAGGGCTCCATCCACAAGTCCCACATGCCTAGCGGAATTGCTCCGTTTTAGCTCCTCCTTCAATCTCTCCAACTTCTTCTGCAAAAGCCTGATGAGGGGAATGACCTGACTCAGGCTGGCAGTGTCTGAACTGACTTCACGTGTGGTAAGTTAAAAGAGTTGCAGAACCTTCCACAACGTTGAAATCATTATCCACTGCGCTTGAGTCAGGTGCATTCCCCCTCCTTTGCTTATATCGTAGGCAGATGTATAGGCTTGAATGGCCTTTTGCTGCTCCTCCATCCTCTGAAGCATATAGAGGGTTGAATTCCACCTTGTTACCACCTCTTGTTTCAGATGATGGCGGGGCAGGTTCAGAAGTGTTTGCTGGTGCTCCAGTCTTCGGCATGCGTGGCTGAATGCCGAAAGTGGCCCACAATTCTTTGGGCCACCGACAGCATCTCTTGCATGCCCATGTCATTTTGTAAAAAATTCTGCACCACCAAATTCAATGTATGTGCAAAACATGGGACGCGCTGGAATTTGCCCAGATGTAATGCACGCACAATATTGGTGGCTTTGTCCGATGTCACAAATCTCCAGGAGAGTCCAATTGGGGTAAGCCATTCTGCGATGATGTTCCTCAGTTTCCGTAAGAAGTTGTCAGCTGTGTGCCTCTTATGGAAAGCGGTGATACAAAGCGTAGCCTGCCTAGGAACGAGTTGGCGTTTGCGAGATGCTGCTACTGGTGCCGCCACTGCTGTTTTTGCTGCGGTAGGCAATACATCTACCCAGTGGGCTGTCACAGTCATATAGTCCTGAGTCTGCCCTGCTCCACTTGTCCACATGTCCGTGGTTAAGTGGACACTGGGTACAACTGCATTTTTAAGGACACTTTTTCTGACGTCTGTGTACATTCTCTGTATCACCTGCCTAGAGAAATGGAACCTAGATGGTATTTGGTAATGGGGACACAGTACATCAATCAATTCTCTAATTCCCTGTGAAGTAATGGTGGATACCGGACACACGTTTAACACCACCACAGGTGCCAAGACCTGAGTTATCCACTTTGCAGCAGAATTACTGCAGTGATATTTCATTTTCCTCGCAAAGGACTGTTGGACAGTCAATTGCTTACTGGAAGTAGTACAAGTGGTCTTCCGACTTCCCCTCTGGGATGACAATCGACTCCCAGCAGCAACAACAGCAGCGCCAGCAGCAGTAGGCGTTACACTCAAGGATCCATCGGAGGAATCCCAGTTAGGAGAGGACTCGTCAGACTTGCCAGTGACATGGCCTGCAGTACTATTGGCGTTCCTGTCTAAGGAGGAAATTGACACTGAGGGAGTTGGTGGTGTGGTTTGCAGGAGCTTGGGTACAAGAGGAAGGGATTTAGTTGTCAGTGGACTGCTTCCGCTGTCACCCAAAGTTTTTGAACTTGTCAATGACTTTTGATGAATGCGCTCCAAGTGACGTATAAGGGAGGATGTTCCTAGGTGGTTAACATCCTTACTCCTACTTATTACAGCTTGACAAAGGCAACACACGGCTTGACACCTGTTGTCCGCATTTATGTTGAAATCATTCCACCGAAGAGGTGATTTTTTTTGTAATTTGACCAGGCATGTCAATGGCCATATCCGTCCCACGGACAACAGGTGTCTCCCCGGGTGCCTGACTTAAACAAACCACCTCACCATCAGAATCCTCCTTGTCAATTTCCTCCTCAGCGCCAGCAACACCCATATCCTCATCCTGGTGTACTTCAACAGTGACATCTTCAATTTGACTATCAGGAACTGGACTGCGGGTTCTCCTTCCAGCACTTGCAGGGGGCGTGCAAATGGTGGAAGGTGCCACCTCTTCCCGTCCAGTGTTTGGAAGGTCAGGCATCGCAACCGACACAATTGGACTCTCCTTGGGGATTTGTGATTTAGAAGAACGTACAGTACTTTGCTGTGCTTTTGCCAGCTTAAGTCTTTTAATTTTTCTAGCGGGAGGATGAGTGCTTCCATCCTCATGTGAAACTGAACCACTAGCCATGAACATAGGACAGGGCCTCAGCCGTTCCTTGCCACTCCATGTCGTAAATGGCATGTTGGCAAGTTTACGCTTCTCATCAGACGCTTTTAATTTTGATTTTTGGGTCATTTTACTGAACTTTTGTTTTTTTCGATTTTACATGCTCTCTACTATGACATTGGGCATCGGCCTTGGCAGACGACTTTGATGGCATTTTATCGTCTCGGCCATGACTAGTGGCAGAAGCTTCAGCATGAGGTGGAAGTGGATCTTGATCTTTCCCTATTTTACCCTTCACATAGTTATTCTCCATTTTTTAATGTGTGGAATTATATGCCAGCAAAATAACAATAGCAATGGCCTACTGTACTGTATTATATATGTATACTGTTGGTCACCAAAATGCTGCAGTGTAATACTAGAAGCTATAGAAAAGTATATATATTATTGTATATATATATCAGTACAGAGCAGTGTAACTGTGACACATGTGTCCTGACAAGCAGTATAGAAGCTATAGAAAAGTATATATATTACTGTATATCAGTAGTAGTAGTAGTACAGAGCGGTGTAACTGTGACACATGTGTGTCCTGACAAGCAGTATAGAAGCTATAGAAAATGATTTAAAATTATTGTATATATCAGTACAGAGCAGTGTAGCTATGACACATGTGTGTCCTGACAAGCAGTATAGAAGTGTTAGGGTCTCCTGCCCTGTGCTGCCACGTCGTCATGGCAACCGGGAGACAAGTGCTAGTGGAGTAACCTGAGCGCAGCTGATACTCCGGTTCGGGTCTTTTGCTGTGCAGTGGTTATAGGCTCTGTGCACGGCAGGGGATCCGGTGCTGGTTTTTGTGCTCACAGTCTGTGAGGTCTGAGTGGGGCGTGGACAGCACCTGCTTTATAAGGCCTCTTTTCAGGGTAAGCAGATGCTGCTGAATCTCTGTTGGTTAGTCAGTTCATGAAAGTTAGCCAGTACTGTGTAGCTTTGTATTTGTTTGTTGCTTACTGCAAATAGGCCTGGGAATTTGGTATTACACTCTGCCAATCCAGACCTAGCAGTAAGACTGGAGTCAGTCGTTTAGCTTGCTGGGGTTCTGTTATTACTCTGTGAACTTAGCAAGTTTGCGGCTGTATTCTAACACTTGCCTGTCTAATCCTGTCTCACTGTGAAGGTGTCAGGGGTCAGTTTAGTGGCAGTAAGCTTAAACCTGTGCACTGCAAGTGAGAATCAGGATTGTGGAGGCTCTCCTTGTGTCTATCATTCCATCTCTGACCAAGGAGTTTACTGCCACACCCGTTGGTAACCCTTTAGGGTTTTGCTGTTGCCCTTAGCAACAGCATTTCGGGTTCTCTACGTATTAAAACACAACATCTTGCTTTTTACATTTGAGCAGTTCTAATACAAGGGAGATACCCAGTTCCTTAGCCTCTGGGCTTCTCTGTTCACTGTGTGTGTATTTTGTTACCCTATCACCTTCTGTGTACGTTATGTCATATTCCCCAGTTTGTCTGTGAGTCCATTTGTTTTGCATAACAGTTCAAACACCAGTACATTCCTGCAGACACTGGAGTGCATAACAGTTCTGACACTAGTACTTTCCTGCAGGCACTGGTGTGCATAACATATTCAGCAGCCTAATACTCCTGTTGAAATTTTGTGGGAATATGGAGCATACCCCTCAAAATACGTTGCAACAGGTGGTCGATCAGGTGCAGGTCCTGACTCGACAATTTAATGATTTGTCCATTAAAATGCACACCTCCCAGGCTGCTGGCGGAGCTCCCGCAGCAGCAGCACCTGCAGGGGTTAAGGAGCCGAAAGTAAATCTCCCGGATCGTTTTTCTGGAGATCGCTCGCAGTTCTTTTGTTTCAAGGAGAGCTGCAAGCTATACTTCCGGCTTAGGCCTCAGTCTTCTGGGTCGGAGATTCAGCGGGTGGGCATAGTGATTTCCTTGCTACAAGGAGACCCACAGGTCTGGGCATATGGGTTGCAGCCTGACTGTCCGTCGCTTAAAAGTGTTGATGTTTTTTTTACGGCACTGGGCATGTTGTATGATGACCCTGACAAGACGGCCTCAGCCGAGGCTCAGATTTCGATCCTTAAGCAAGGGCGAAGGCCAGTTGAGGTTTACTGTACGGAGTTTCGGAGGTTGGCCCATGATACCCAGTGGAATGACCCAGCCCTGAGACACCAGTACCGAAGAGGTCTTTCTAACCAGATAAAGGACCAACTGGTACAATATCCCTTGCCTGATAGCTTGGATCAGCTCATGCAGTTATCCATCCGGGTGGATAGACGGCTGAGAGAGCGTAGGCTTGAAAGGGAGACTGAGATTTCCTTCCTTCCCAAGGGAACCTCAGACTCTGAGGAATTTTCTGAGGAGCCTATGCAGATTGGGGCTACCCGCCTCTCCTCGCGTGAGAAGACGCGGAGGAGACAGCAGGGGTTGTGTTTGTACTGTGGGAATAAAGGTCATGTGGTAGTATCATGCCCAGAAAAGCCGGAAAACTTCAGGGCCTGAGGGTGATGGGAAATATCCTGTCAGGCCAGAAGTCAGAATTTCCCAAGAAGACTTTTATCATTCCGGTGACCTTGAAGATCCTCGGTCAAACTGTCAAGACTGAGGCCTTTGTGGACAGTGGGGCCGACGGGGTTTTTATGGACCGCCAATTCGCCCTAAAACACTCTGTTCCCTTAGTACCCTTGGCATCGGAAATTGAGATTTGTGGGTTAAACGGGGAACCATTATCCCAAGGTAAAATTACCTCTTGCACTAGCCAGATTTCTTTGTTTATTGGAGCCACACACTCTGAAAAATTGTCCTTTTATGTGACTGTCTGTACTTTTGCCCCATTGGTGTTGGGGTTACCCTGGTTAAGGGCCCACAATCCTCAATTTGACTGGGTCTCTGGGGAGATTCTTAGTTGGGGTACTGATTGTTTCAGGAGTTGCTTGAGCCTTCCAGTCAGGCTCTCGCAGCTAAGTTTGCCAGGATTGCCAGGGTGTTATGCAGATTTTGCGGACGTGTTCTCCAAAAAAGTTGCAGAGGTACTACCGCCCCATCGCCCCTATGACTGTGCCATTGATTTGTTGCCAAATGCTAAGCTTCCCAAGAGCAGGTTGTACTCCCTGTCACGTCCTGAGACTCAGGCTATGGCAGAGTACATTCAGGAGAACTTGGCTAAGGGATTTATCAGACCTTCACAGTCTCCAGTTGGGTCGGGGTTCTTCTTCGTGGGTAAAAAGGACGGTTCGTTGCGACCCTGCATCGACTTCAGGGAATTGAACCGTATCACGATTAAAAACTCATACCCACTGCCTCTCATTTCGGTCTTGTTCGACCAGCTTCGTACTGCCACCATTTTTTCTAAGATTGACCTACGCGGTGCGTACAATCTAATCCGAATAAGAGAGGGGGATGAATGGAAGACTGCCTTTAATACCCACTCAGGGCATTATGAATATTTGGTGATGCCTTTTGGGCTCTGTAATGCCCCGGCAGTCTTCCAGGATTTCATGAATGATGTGCTCAGGGAATATTTGGATAGATTCTTAGTTGTATACTTAGATGACATCCTAATCTTCTCCCATTCCCTGGAGGAACATCAGAAGCATGTACGCTTAGTCCTCCAGAAACTCAGAGACCACCGGCTTGGGGCGAAGCTGGAGAAGTGCGAATTTGAAGTTCAGCAAATCGCATTTCTAGGATATATTATCTCCCCAGAAGGTTTCCAAATGGAGGGTTCCAAGGTACAGGCAGTCCTGGATTGGGTGCAGCCCACTAGTTTGAAGGCGCTTCAGCGTTTCCTGGGCTTTGCGAATTTTTATAGACGATTTATCGCTGGATTTTCGTCTATAGTGGCGCCCTTGGTGGCACTCACTAAGAAAGGGGCGGATGTTGCTCACTGGTCTTGTGAGGCCAAAGCGGCTTTTGCCCGTCTCAAAAGGGCATTTGTTTCGGCCAAGGTGCTGCGACACCCAGATCCAGAGCGTCCTTTTGTGGTGGAGGTGGATGCCTCTGAGATGGGTATTGGGGCAGTGCTTTCTCAGATGGGAGTGTCTGATAATCGCCTTCATCCCTGTGCTTACTTTTCCCGTAAATTTTCGCCTGCCGAGATGAATTATGACGTGGGTAACCGGGAATTGTTGGCTATTAAGGATGCACTCGAGGAGTGGAGACACTGGCTTGAGGGGGCTAAGTTTGTGGTCTCAATTCTCACTGACCATAAGAATCTGGCATATTTAGAGTCAGCGAAGCGTCTCAATGCCAGGCAGGCACGATGGGCTTTGTTTTTTGCTCGCTTTAATTTTTTGATAACATATCGCCCTGGGTCAAAAAACATCAAGGCTGATGCGCTCTCGCGGAGTTTTGCTCCAATCCAGGAGACCACCGAGGAGCCGTTGCCCATTGTTTCCCCATCATGTATTAAAGTGGGCATTACCCAGGACCTCTTATCATTAGTCCTTAGAGCACAGGAGCAGGCTCCTCCAGACCTTCCGGTAGGTCTTTTGTTTGTGCCTCCTAGGTTAAGACAGCGAGTGTTCCTGGAATTCCATGCCAAGAAGTCGGCAGGTCACCCGGGTATTGCCAGAACTCGGGAGTTGCTATCTAGGGCGGTGTGGTGGCCCTCGGTGGCTAAGGATGTGGATCAGTGGGTTCGGGCATGTGACATCTGTGCCCGAAATAAGACTCCTAGAGGGGTTCCTGTTGGCCCATTACATCCACTCTCTATCCCATCTAAGCCATGGACCCACATTTCAATGGATTTTGTGGTGGACTTGCCCAAATCCTCGGGGATGACAGCCATCTGGGTTGTCGTTGACAGGTTTTCGAAGATGGCGCACTTCGTTCCACTGGTTGGGCTGCCATCAGCCAGACGCCTGTCTGAATTATTTATGCTGCATGTTGTGCGTCTCCACGGGTTGCCACTTGATGTGGTCTCTGACCGCGGATCCCAGTTTGTGGCCAAATTCTGGAGGGCATTTTGTTCCGATCTCCAGATTTCTGTCAGCTTGTCGTCAGGCTACCATCCGCAGTCTAATGGGCAGACTGAAAGGGTGAACCAGTCCTTGGAGCAGTTCCTCAGGTGTTATGTCTCCAAGTGTCAGACTGACTGGGTTGCTCATCTGTCCATGGCGGAGTTTGCCTATAACAACGCGGCTCACTCTGCTACAGGGATCTCTCCCTTCCTTTGTGTGTATGGGCATCATCCTAAGGCCAATTCTTTTGACCCCCTGGACTCCACGCCTGGTGGTTCCTCTGTGGTTTCGGTCCTTAGAGGTATTTGGCGGAAAGTGAAGAAAGCCCTTGTGTCTGTGTCATTAGTGACCAAAAGGGTTTTTGATAAGCGGAAAAGACCCTGCAGCTTCAAATTAGGAGACTTCGTCTGGTTGTCTACCAAGAATTTGAAGTTGAGACAGCCATCTCATAAATTAGGGCCCCGGTTCATCGGCCCTTATAAGATCACCAGGGTTATCAATCCGGTGGCATTTCAGTTAGATCTGCCCCGTTCTTTGGGTATCAATAAAACATTT